>NC_037669.1:187058374-187425273 GCF_003255815.1 Theropithecus gelada
AAAAAAAAAAAAAAAAAAAAAAAAAAAAAAAAAAAAAAAAAAAAGAATAAAATGACGAAAAATAAAAAATAAACTATCAAACATAAGAATATATTCCAGGCCGGGCGCGGTGGCTCAAGCCTGTAATCCCAGCACTTTGGGAGGCCGAGGCGGGTGGATGACGAGGTCAGGAGATCGAGACCATCCTGGCTAACATGGTGAAACCCCGTCTCTACTAAAAATACAAAAAACTAGCCGGGCGTGGTGGCGGGCGCCTGTAGTCCCAGCTACTCAGGAGGCTGAGGCGGGAGAATGGCGTGAACCCGGGAGGCGGAGCTTGCAGTGAGCCGAGATCGCGCCACTGCACTCCAGCCTGGGTGACACAGCGAGACTCCGTCTCAAAAAAAAAAAAATAAATAAAAATAAAAAAAAAAAAAAAAGAATATATTCCATTAAAGTAAATTTACATGTGGAGATAGTGGAATTAATGTTAAGTTCAAGCAAAAAGAAACTATGGAATTTATAATGATTAAAAGAAAGCTTTTTTAACATGTTTTTAGGTTGGATATTGGTGTATGACAAATCACTATTCCATTGGATGTAATTAAAAGAATGATGTAACTCTTTTCTTTCAAAATGGCATTACTTATGACACTACATACATCCTTTCCAATTATACTTAGCATGAAAAGTTTTAGATGTCAATGGAAATGTCGGGAAGATTACAGAGTTAAAAAATATATACATAAATGTGTGTATGTGCATATGTTAGGGACATGAGGAAAAAACTACTTTAAGGTGATGGTTTTGTGGCCCACAGGACTCCATCACCCCGACCTCTATTCACCTTTCATCTGGTGACTTCTAGAGCCCTCCATTCAGATATCACTCTTAAGAAACTAAATATTTTCTTATTTTCTTAAAATAAAGAAAAAAATTCTTTAAATCGTTTTTTTTTTTTTTTCCTGAGTAGATGAGTGATTATTTTTCATTATAAAGGATAAATTATACAAGCCATTACTCACAAGGACAGCGCAGATTCGAGGGGTGATAAGATAGATTCTTGATTGGAAAATTCACAGTTTCAAATTGCAGAGGATGTGGATACAGGGGAAAGAGAAAACTAGGGCTGTTTTTGTAGACTCTGTATTCCAGAGTTTTCAAGTGATCGTTAAAAATAATGTTTGATGATAAAAATATAAAATGGGTATACAGCTCAGAAGGAATTTAAAGAACTGAGTGACCTTGCAGAACTAAGCTGCTTTTTTATTTGACTCTGTCATTGGAACTGTAGCACCTTTAGTCCTGAATGAGTATTCTACCAATAGGTATTACAGAGATCTCTTGATTTCTTGAGGTCTGCTGTCCTGCTGTCCAGTAAAGTAGAGTAAGACATATGTGGCTGGCCCAGATTGAGATGTCAGTGTAAAATCCGTTGAATTATGAAGACGTACCACAGAAAAAGAATATACATGTAAAATAGCTCATTTTTTGATATTTTGGATATATTGGGTTTAACAAAATATTAAAATTAATTTCATTTGTTTTGTTTTACTTTTCTAGTGTGGCAACTGAAATGTCTAAAATTACATATGGGTGTTGCATTCTGATTTCTACTGGACAGTGCAGACCTAGCCCAAAAATCAGAAGACCTAGAGCAAACTGGGAGTCCTTTCTCCCATTTGCCCAAGGGTTATCTTTTCAGTTCCAATTTCCTCCTTAAACCATTCTCTGTTCCACAAAGTGAAAAAACACATGATGTCTTTTTTAGGTGAAACTTTCTCCCATACCTTGCAGGGCTTAACAGGGTCAAGCTATCAGATCAAATCATTATCCAAGAGATACTCAGAGAATAAAAAACAATGGGGAACAGCAATTTCTTCACACCAAAGGTGCCTACTGTATGCAGTTATTAGAGGGAGGCTGGAAGATGACCAGAGAAAGAGGTTCTGGAAAAGACGGGGTGCCCTGCGGAGAAGGTGGGTTCTTTCGAGGCCTTTATTGTAAAATGACTCATCTGCCCTTTCTTTCTTTTTGATTATTCCAGAACGCTGCGATGACTGGGGACTAGATACCATGAGGCAAATCCAAGTGTTTGAAGATGAGCCAGCTCGCATCAAGTGTCCGCTCTTTGAACACTTCTTGAAATTTAACTACAGCACAGCCCATTCAGCTGGCCTTACTCTGATCTGGTATTGGACTAGGCAGGACCGGGACCTTGAGGAGCCGATTAACTTCCGCCTCCCTGAGAACCGCATTAGTAAGGAGAAAGATGTGCTGTGGTTCCGGCCCACTCTCCTCAATGACACTGGCAACTATACCTGCATGTTAAGGTAGCTTGATTCTTGGCAGTGACTTTCTCTTTTCCCTTTAGTTTCTGGGCTTTTGTCCAGATGATCCATGTGCTAGGAAGCTGGGGAGAAGTCGGAAGCATTTAGATAGAGTTTAGTGAGGTAATTCTCTGCAGCTTAGCTGAAGGGGGCTGAAGGAGGTATGCAGAGAAATTGGTTGTGGCCCTTAGAATGTTCTCCAGAGGTAGTTTCTTCCCAGACCCTGAGACATATCAAAGTTGTGTAAAAGTGGAGCCTTGTTATTAATCCCTTCTCGTGACCTGCGTGCCTTTATGCCTCACCTGGAGACATCCATTTATCCAGACATTGAACAGGGAAGGGAATAGAGCCCATTTGTATCTGTTATTCTTGGCATCTTTCAAAGTACCCGGCACAGAAAAGAAACTCAGGGTGCATTGTGTGATGCACAATGCCTCCCAAATATGTGTGATGCGATGCCTCCCAAATATTACTTTACTTTTTTAGTGTGGCAACCGAAATGTCTACAATTACATATGTGGTTCACAGTATCATTTCTATTGGACACTGCAGATCTAACCCCCAAATCAGAAGACCTAGAGTGAACTGAGAGTCCTCTCTCCCAGTTGCCCCAGGTTTGCCTTTTCAGTTACAATTCCCTCCTTAGAATTTTCTCTGTCATAATATTCTCCCAAATGTTCTTTTGGGAGCCATGACATGTATGTATGACAATGCTTTTTAAACTTCTCCCAAATTTCTCCTGAGAAGCAAGAGAATACCATTATCTCTGGCAATCTAAGGATTTAATCCAAACAATTTATCATTACAGTAAAATTTCTTTCCAATCCACTTTTTTTCCTTTGAAAGTTTTGTAAATTTTATGTTTTACTCTACAGTATTCCTTTTTTTTTTTTTTTTTTTGCATTAATGTTGCTTTTTGGGGAAAAAAAAAACCTGAGGCTTCTCGACAGAATAGAATAGCCCTTTTCAGGGATAATTATTTGGTTACTTTTTACCAACGGTCACTTTTTAGGTGCCAGGCATGGCCTTGTTTTCTAAACTCCCATCTAGGTTAATTTTTTTTTTTTCTTTGAACGACTTCCTACTATTTAACAGATGTGTTGCTTTGCTAGGACTGCAATGACAAAATACCACAGACTGGGTGACTTTAACAAACAAAATTACCTTCTCACAGTTCTGGAGGCTAGAAATCCAAGATCAAGGTGTCGACAGGGTTGATTTCATTCTTGGTGCCTCTGTCCTTGTCTTGTAAATGGCCATCTTCTCTCCTTGTCTTTACATGGTCTTTCCTCTGTGTGTTTGTGTCTTAATCTCTTCTTCTGATAAGGATGCTAATAGTATGGGATTAGAGACCATCCTTGTGACTTCATTTTAGCTCAATTATGCCTTCAAATTTTCTGTTTTCAAATACAGTCACATTCTAATGTACTGTGAGGTAGGACTTTAGCATGTAAATTGGGGTGGGGTGACACAGTTCAGTCCATAACAATAAATAATCACAAATGTTTTTTCTTTTATGGAGAGTCTCCACTCCCTGATGGAAAACTATGACTATACTTTGGTAAATGTAAGCTATGTTATGATTATGTGAAAAAATACCTCTTTTCTATCACAGAAAAGCCTTTAGATCACTGTGTTCTTGGGAGTTGGAGGTAAGGGAGAATCCCTGTAACCTCTGAAGGCCCTTCTGAGGTTTTCACTGGAAACTTGAATCTTATTGGAGTGGGCTTTAGACTGGTATATGGGTTTCCAAGGATCCTGAAGTACTCATGTTCTCATTATTTATGTTCTAATACAATGTAGTAGAAGTTAAAGCAGATTATAGTGGAAAGAGCATTAGGAGAAGACAGAGAAACTAGGCCATCACTTCCACTCTGCCACTACTTAGCTGGTGACCTTAGGCAAGTCCTGTCCATGTCTGAGAGCTGTGGTATCTACATCTACATAGGAAGAGAGTTGGCATACATGCTTGTTGAGCTCCTTTTTATCTTTGATAACTGTTCATCTGTTAACATTTTCTAGTGGGAGGAAGTCCTCGGGAGCTTTCTGTTTAACTATGGTCTCCGCTGTGTATCTTAGTGTTTCAGTATCAGTTTTACTTTTTCCTTAATTACTTACTACTTGCCTGTAGCTCTTCCACAAACTTGTCTAATCTTCTTTTACATTGTAGGAGTAGGGCTGCATGACGGTTAAGACCTGCATATACCTTTAGTGTTATTTATCAACTTCCAGATTGTCACCTCTTCAGTTTACTTCTCTATCTTCCATGTTCTTAAAGCAGATCTAGAATTGAAGTTGTCTGGTGGGAGCACTACCATGTTTCCTATTTTACTGAGGAAACGTATAAGCTGAGAATGACCTTAAACTGAAGCACGTAGAACCATAGGGCAATAAAGTTAGTTTCATCTTTGAGTATTTTCTTTATATCCTTGCCCCAATACTGTTCAACTTTGGAAGCTAAAAAGTCAGTCCAATCACTGTTCTTCATATTTTTTAAAATCAGAAAATAGATCCTTAAACTTAAATTTCCCTTCTATAACTTCCACCTATAGAGTCTGTCTTCCAAGGGGCAGATGTTTTGTTATTTGTCGGTATGGATCATGCCTACCACTCCCTCTTACCCCCTTCTGAGTATTGTCACAAGTCATCTTTAACACCCCTCCCTCCATCTTTGAGAATGCATACCCCACCCTTTCCACTAAATTTAGTCTCTATTCATAAGTCATTTTGGTACCCAATAAGCCAAATATGTGTGATGTGATGCCTCACAAATACTATTTATACAAAAATCACAAAAATGGCTAGACATAGACTCCTTATCCCATCACCCTAAAAAATTAGTTGATTTATTATTCTATGTTATTTTTCATGTTTACCTATATTTAGACACAAGTTTTACATCCATTCCATTTACTTAATAACAAATATTTGTTCAGCAGTTACTGAAAGTTAAGACACTGTACTAGATGCAATTAATGTAATAAAAAACATAAATAGTGTTGTGGGACTTATATTTTACAGAGGATATTGACACATATCTATAACATAACCATCTAATTTTGAACTATAACAAATTTAACCAAGGAAATGTCCAAGGTGCTCAATAAACGACAGACCAAATTTAGATATGAGGTGGAGAAGATAACAGAGAAGGCCTGTATGTGAAATGAAGGGGGTGGGAGAAGTAAGCCCTCCAAGCAGACAAAACAATGTACATGAACATTATAGCACAAATGCAATTCCCCAGTCGTCCTAAGGAATTGTTATGTGTTTGTCTTTTTTCCTTCATGCCTGATTCTTTGTATACGTTCTCACAACAACTTTGAAGGGTTGTGCCACAGTTTTCTTTATAATATTCCATTTGTCACATTTTTTTCTATTGATTTTAATGTTTTTCTTGCTAATATGGCTCTGGATGGGCATTTTTAACTACGTGCTGTCTCTATTCCCCCTTTTCTATCATTCTATCATGTGACAAAATATCCAGACATAGGATTACTAGGGCAAAAACAAAGGCTTTTTTATGATCCTGGAAGCATAGTTTTTCCCAAAGTTGCTTATACCATTATTGACTCTGCATAAATACGCCATTCATGCCTCTGCCTTACCAGCACTGAGTATTATTGAGAATGTTTTTAGTGTTACATATATGCACAGTTATATTTTGCTATGTCGAACAGCAGAACAGGGGATATGTTCTGAGAAATGTTTTGTTAGGTAACTTTAGTCATTGTGTGACCATCATAGAGTGTAGTTACATGAACCTGGATGGGAGCGCCTACTACACACCTAGGCTATATGGTATAGTCTGTTACTCCTAGGTTACCAACCTGTATAGCAGGTTGTGGTACTGAATACTATAGGCAATTATAACACACTGATAAGGATTTGTGTACTTAAGCTATCTAAATATAGAAAAGACACAGTTAAAATATAATATAAAAGATGAAAGAAATAGTACACCTGTGTAGGGCACTTATCATGAATACAGCTTGTAGGACTGGAAGTTGCTCTGGGAGAGTGAGTGAGTAGTGAGTGAATGTGAAAGCCTAGGACATTACTATACACTTTTATGTGTCTGACAGTGCATAGGTTTGTTTATACCAGCATCACCCAAAACATGAATAATATGTTGCCCTATGACATTACAATGACAATGACATCAATAAATAATAGAAATTCTTGAGCTCCATTATAATTTTATGAAACCACCATCACATGTGTGATCCATCGTTAACTGAAATGTCATCATGTGACACGTGACTATTTATATACACTGACAAACACACATTTAGGACCACATCTGAAAGTATAAATACTTTGGTACATTAATAGTAATTAATTAATTGTGCTTTTTTAAAATTCTGTGATGCCAATTGGTATAGGAAATGCCTCCACTATGATTTTATCTCTTACATGAACTTACATATATAAATGATGTCTCAGTATGTAGCATGGCTTCACTTAGTTCATTTGAATGCTCTATGAAATCGAATGCAAATACTACCCATTCATTGTATGTTTCTTTTTTCAGGAACACCACATATTGCAGCAAAGTTGCATTTCCCTTGGAAGTTGTTCAAAAAGACAGCTGTTTCAATTCCCCCATGAAACTCCCAGTGCATAAATTGTATATAGAATATGGCATTCAGAGGATCACTTGTCCAAATGTAGATGGATATTTTCCTTCCAGTGTCAAACCGACCATCACTTGGTATATGGTAAGGAAAATTAGACTACATTTTATTCTCTCTAATAACTTATAAAATGATAATACTTATTTACTGAGTTACATGTATAAGCAAAGGTATTTCTCTTCAGATTATCTGATTTATTCCATAATAACTTTATGGAAATATTTCACCACGTCCTCATTTTGTACCATTTTAAAGGAAGTGGTGCACAGTACTTTGTCTCAGCTCACTATTTCTGAAATAACTCTAACTAGAATACCAAAACTACCTTATTTCTGTTAACTTCATGTGAAATGCATTTTAAGAAATGCCGCCCACTTCTAGTTCCTGCTTAGTGAAGTCATAAGCTGTTAATTCATGTGGTGAAATTCAATTCCTTGATTAATCAGTACTGCATTTTATTATTTCTGTGTGTTTTTTTCTTTGCCCTCATTTGTGAGCACTGTCCATCTATGGTCTCTTCCACATCTGAGGGATTTGGAAAATGTTTTGTCAAAATATAAAAGTGTTGGAAGGTAGCGCTTGTAGCAGCAACATAGCCTTCGTATTGCTTCAAGTCTCCACATACACTAAAGCCAAAACCCATGGACAGAATTTACAGCATAACTCGGTGACAGGTTATCCACAAGAACCACTTTTGATAAAGCCACCAACAGCCTAAGCCCATATGGGATCAGTGTTTGTGCGGAAGGAAGCAGATGGAAGTAATGTGGTGTCTGTCAGACTTGACAACAGGAGAACACCAGAAGAGCCAACAGGTGCTCACTGGAAAGTGTGATGAACCAACTTGAGAACAGGAGCTAAAATTGGGAGAGGTTTTGCTCTCTAATAGAGGACCGTGCAAGAGACCTATAACAAGAAGCTCTGAAGGGGTGGAAGAAGTTGTAGTTCCTCACAACTCTGAAATATGACCCGCCACGTTGAGGAGAAGCTACTGAGAGTAGAATCAAAAGTAAACCAGATGAGGACAATATATAGGAAGGAAAAAGAAGGACTGGCTAAAAATGGAGCAGGAGAACGAAGCCAGGACATCTTAAGACCAAGACACCATCGTTTTGAAAAGATAGCTTGCTGAAGTTAGAAAATCCTTTTATATTTTAAAATTTAGAAAAAAACTACTATTTCCTAAGTGAGCTAAATGACATTTTAAAATGATACAAGATGTGAACGAATAATAAGAATTAGAAACATCTAAAAATTATATATATTATGTAACTCCATACAAACTTAGAAAATAAATCATTTTAGAAATGAAGCTAATCTAAGAGAAAGATCACAGAAAAAAAAAAAAAAGACAATAGATAATGCCTTAAGATCAATAGAAGGTGAAAGGGAGAAAAAATTAAAATAAAAAAATGACAAATACAATAAGTAAATTAGAATGGCCGTAAGAATATCAGATAAAGTAGACAGGATTACCAGAGATAAAGATGACATTTCATAATAATAAAAGGATCACTTTATCAGGGAAACATAAAAATAACAAAAACTCATGTGCTTAATAACACTGCTTCAAAAATATGCAGCAAAAGTTGGCAGAACTCCGGAGAGAAATAAAAAATCCTACAAACACAGTTTGTTATAAATTTCAAAAGCTGAAAATTTTAAATTCTGTCTCTGCTTAAGTTGCTAATGATACAATTTGGGAGTCAACTTGAAGAGTCTTCTGTTGGCCAAAGATGAACAATTTTAACCAAAATAATTTGAACCTAATTTTAATGGTTTAAATCCTATGAAGTCAGTTTAAATTTATAAGTTTATAATGACATTTCACAAAATTTAATGAGTTACATTTGGATGATGAAAGGAAATCAGTTTATTATCTTAAAAACTGGTAAAGGCAAATAATCAAGTATTCATTCTGGTTTTCCTAGAGGACATGTAACATTGGGTAATGAAGTATTGTAGAGAGGTGCGTTTTGTAAAGTGTTTCTAATAATAAATGAAATTTTAATGATACAATTAGAATTATCATCACCTTGCAACTCTCAATAGATTAATAAATGTAGGCATCTAAGCATCAATGACTGCTAACATCACAAGACGAAAAACCATCAGACATGTTTCTTCTGATAAAAGAAGAAAATATTACGTATTGATTCATATTACCAACTAATTAAACCTGAGTCCAGTTAAGCCTTTGGATCCCACTATCATTTTGCAGGAGATATATAAATAACATAGAAATACATTGACCTGCAGCATGAATATATCATCAATAAAATCCAGACTATGTGAAACTCTGTGGGCCAGATGTGCTGGGTTTTTCAAAAGATAAATTGTAAGAAAAGAAATGTCATGAAGAGGGACCGTATAGATTAAAAGAAACATATAAGGCATTTAAAAAGTAGATAGCACTGTAGCATCTAACCATGCACATATAGGTGAAAAGTATATAAATAAAAACAAGGAAGTGATTTAACTATAAAAGTATAGGTAGTGACTACTTTGGAGGGTAGTAAAGGAGGTGTGATTGACGTGGGCCATGGAGAAGGCCTTCAAGAGGGACTGGCAAAGTTCCTGGACCTGAGTGAAGCAAAGGCCTTTGCTTTATAACAACTCATTAACTCTTAGATGTGTTTTGCATTTTTTTTTTGTATATGCTTTATTTTACAATAAAATGACTAAGAGGGATGGAGGGAGGCAGAGAAGGAAGGTAGAAAAGGAGTGAGGAAGAGAAAGAGATACAGAGACTGATTTAAGAGATTTAACAACCAACTGCAATGAATCAATTTTAGTTGGATCTTTTTCATTTGAAAAAAACTAAAGCAAATTATGAAAAGATCAGGGAATTTTGAACATGCAATACTAATGTTACTAATAAATTATTACTTTTTAAACATGATAATGGTACTGTAGTTATGCTTGCAGAAAGAGTCTTATTTTTTGGAGATACTCAAATATTGTTTAGAAATAAAATTATATGATGTCTGTGATTTGCTTCAAAATAATCTTGGGTTGCAGTGAATAGCTGTACATGAAATAAGACATAGTCTCAATTAATACTTGTTGAGGCTAGTAAAGATACAGGAACTCATTGTTCTCTCTCTGATTGTAATTTTTCATAGTAAAAAAACCTAAAAGATGGTTTAAAAATAATATTAACAGTTTTACATCAATAAGTGTAATATACCTTCCAGTTAAAAAACATATGTTTATTTACCCTGCAGTCAAGGTTTTAATCTCGAACCTTATTTGATTTATTAGTTTAATTCCCATACACATCCTGCCATTTTCTCCTCTCTTTTTTCCTCATGCATTTCCTCTGCCCGGAACATCCTTCTCCCTTTAGAACAGACTAAATTGTACCATCTTTATTAATTGTTCCTTATTCCCTCCAGCTGGAAATTATAGCTCTCTCATGTATTCCTGTTTATTTATACCTGTTTCAATATTATTTTTCACTTCTTTACTTTTTTTAGTCATTCATTCATGACTACAGATAGTCCTCAATTTACGATGGTTTGACTTAAGATTTTTCAACTTGATCATGGGTTTATTGGGATAAAACCTCATGGTATGTCAAGTAGCTTCTTATGATTTGTGATGGGGCTACGGTTTTACTGAATTTTTATCACTTTCACATTATCATAAAGTCAAAAAATCATAAATAAAACAATCATAAGTTGGGGACCATCTGCTGTGTTGCTAGCATTAAATGTATTTTTGACTTAACCACATTTTTGACTTATGATAGGTTTACTGGTACGTAACTTTCATCATAAGTTGAGGAACACCTGTATACTAGCTGAAGATTAGCTGGGATCAATGCAACGTGCCAGGGCGGGGGAGGAGGGAACACCATAATGAATAAAATATATGCCCAGAGCTGTGTAGTCCCAAATAACCTCATGATTTAATAAAAATAAGTTTGTAAATACGAAGAATTTCTATTCTTATCAAAATGTAAACTTCTAAGTTTCATAAGAGTGACAAGGAGAAATTATTGTTGGTTTTAAGGAGAGAGAGATATGTATCCTAGAAGACAGCCTATTTCTTGAGGGCAAAGCTATGTAATGTCTTACTCTGAGTCTCTAGTGATTTCCAGATTTCTGGTTTTCATGAAAGGATGGCATGGTGCTATTAACCAAGGTATGAAGTAACAGAGGAGAAGCAGGTTTCGGGAGTAAGTAATGGGTTAGGTAATGCCGTGTTAAGTTAGTTGCTGATGTCTCTGAGACATCTAGCTGGCAGGTGGCAGTGACTAGCAGGTAGTGGTTACATGATTATGAGTCTGGAGCTTAGCAGAAAAATCAGAGCTAAAGACAGAATTGGGTGCATTCATGTGATAGTTGAAGCACTTGAGAAGATTAAATAAAGTGAGAAGAGAACTGAGCTAATGCCATACTCTGGAGATACTATTCATGGGTAAATGGAGACATAAATTCTGAGAAGGAGACAGAAAAAGTCACAGCTGTAAAACAATTACCATGGCCAATATCCAACCATGTGCAGGTGACTAAAATAGACAAACAACATGGCCAATATGGTGAAACCCCATCGCTACTAAAAATACATAAACTAGCCGGGCGTGGTGGTGCACACCTGTAGTCCCAGCTGCTTGGGAGTCTGAGGCAGGAGAATAGCTTGAACCCAGGGGGCGGAGGTTGCAGTGAGCCGAGATCATGCCACTGCACTCCAGCCTGTGCAATGGAGGAAGACTCCATTTCAAAAAAAAAAAAAAGACAACCACTGATCATGTTTTCTCTTATTTGATTAAGAAAAGATTACTAATAATTTCTAACATATTGCTTCCTGTTTCTCTACCGTTGGGTAATCACCTGACACCTTTAATCCTAACACTTCTGCCATCTTGGAAACAAAACAAAGGTTCTTGGTCACTGCATCCTCCTGTCTCTGTACAGCAGTGCTAACTTTGCCTTCTATTTTGTACCTTTTACAGTTATCCCCAAGCATCTACCCAGATGTCTTGGCCCTTCTTCAGCAATTCTTTTTTAGTTATTATCAACAGAGGTTCCTACATCTGTTGATTCCTACTTCTATGGATCTATCTATTAATCCTCATAGACCGATTTGCATTACTAAAAGAGACGTGGTAAAGATGGTCTCTTTTAGTAACGCAAATCAGTCTATGAGGATTAAAAGATGGATCCATAATAATAAGTTTCAGGAAATTTGCTTTCCTGTTATCTGAAAGATGAAAGCTGCTAATCTTAAGAAAGAAAGAGGAAACTCATATTTGTTACATTTCAGTGGTCACAATCCAGTGTGCTGTGTGCTTTATATTCATATGTAGCACCAGCTCTGCAAGGCAGATGCCGTATTTTGACAGATTAGAAAATGGCGATTCAGAGAGATAAACAATAACACCTAACATTTACTGAACACACGTATTGTTCCAAATGCTTGATCTTCCTTAATTCTGTCAACATCCTTATGAAATAGGCTGTCATGTTTTCCCATGTTATAGTTGAGGAACGAGGTATAGCGTAGTTGAGAAATATTTCCAAGGCCACAGAACTAGGAGCTAAGATTCTACCCTCTGTAATGTGTCAGGAAGCCACACGTTTACATTTTCGTATATAATTTACTCAAAATAACACAGCTACTAATGGGAGAGTCTGGGATTGCAGGCCTGTTCTGTGTGATCACAAAAACTGTACTCTCTAGAACTGATGTAAGGAGGGTGGTCCAGACTTTACTTTTGGAGCTTAGGACGTTTTGGAAGGGCAGGGTGATTTTTGAACACATACTGGGGTGTGGACTGGACTGTGGGACATAGGGAGACCTGTGGATAGAGGGCCCTGAGAAATCAGAGGCATCTCAGACAAACTGAGGTTACCGGAAACAGAAAACCAAATGCTTACATTTCAGAATTGCTGAAGAAATGGGGTAGGATTGGATTGTCCTCCACATGCCTTCTCTTTCTCCTTTTTTTTTTTTTTCCCCTGCATGGTAGAGTTTAGTTAATTTAGGACCCAGAATTCACAATTCTCTAATTCAGCATTAGGTATTCTAGTTTAACTTCTGTGAGTTAAACTGATGTTCAGCAAATATTTGTTGAATAAGCCAGGTTTTGTAACTAGTCTGGAAAGCAAACCACAGTTTGTAAGTGATTTACAGAATGTCAAATAGCTGGCTTGTAAAACAAATTCTGAAATATACTATGTGTATAAATGGGAGACTGCCTGTTTATTCACATAGGAACCTCCAAACATATAGAAGTACAGACACAGGCAATGCAATCCTTTTGTTACTAATGAGATTACTTTAGGGTCTTTGGCAAGCCATCCTAACTTTCATATTACTGTATTAATTCTCTTCATTATACTTTGATATTTAAAACTTTATCTCTTAGAGATGCTTATAAAAGCATAGACAATTTTCTCTTCTCACCGAGGATCAAAGGAACCATTTTATTGGATGGTTTATAGATTACATTTACGACAGCTGCTGAAATACTCTCACTTGCTATTTACCAGAATAGATACCATTCTGGATGTAACTTTCCACAAAGCTAGTTTTCTTTGTACCCATACTGATTATTAAAATTGATATATTACCTCCACTTTTCATTTTTATTATGAAATTAATCAGAATTGGTCAAACATTTTTTATAGCTATCTCTTGGAAAATAGAAAAATATTTGCTTTTCCAGACTAGGTGGTATGAGGAAAGAACATTTCTGAAAACATGCCAGGCTTGGCCTTCTTGTTGGCATAGAGATATTGTTGAGAAGTCAGTTCAAGGTCTGTGTAGTAGGCCTTATTTTTTAAATGCCTGCTCCTATTTGATTTGACAGCTTAGATTGGTTCTCTATCTCTTTCCTTTCCCTATACTTCCTATATAGTGATTGGATTTTCAACCTCTAGTGTGAGAGAGTATGTATCATATTTTCTTTCAGAGCCATACACATATAATTCTGTATGTGGACATGTATGCATATACATATAACATTTTACATAAGGTTTAGGGCCTCTAAGGACTCGAGATTCATGATTTAAAGACAAAGCCAAATTCAAATAGCTATGAAGTCTTGAAGCCACTTCAGGCCATAAAAATCACCTACTCTGCTTCGATAGCACTTCATTCGTATCTTGTCTTTGTTATTCTAGTGATTGTATTTCTCTTTTTTCTGTTCTAAGTAGTGACCACTCTTTTCCTTTCCCTTTCTCTTTCTCTTTCCCTTGAATAGCAAGCACACAGCATAAAACTGAGACAATTATATTGTACTTAGAAAGTGATTACATAGTTGAATGAATTAGCCTGCACTGTAAAATTCCATAGAATAAGCACCATTTGTGTTCTTTTCTAGCAATTGTATACCCAGCTCCTAACCCAGTGCCTGGACCATAGGAGAGACTTTGTAAATATTTGTTGTGCAATCATTGAATGACTTAGTTCTGTTCATTGGAAAGACTAGTTTATCAACTCTTCTAAGACTTCATAGCAAAGTATATGTTTTATACCAACTTTATCTAGAATGCAAAAACTTCAGTAGATACTACTAACACTTCAAACCTTGTATCTCAGTTAAACTATTTGTATCATTACGTCTAATTTCCCTTTCCATTCTACAACCCACCACCCAGTGTCTTATATTCCAAATACTCATCAGCACTTATACACTCTATGAGCCCTCAACTCCATGCCTTTTGGGTCTTGGCTTCTCTCATTCATACCTTTGATCAGGAAACACTAATGTATCGAGCATTTACCGAGCACCAAGTATTGAGCAAGTTTCTGAACATGCAGATACGGAACTTATTACCCCACACTGGCCCTCATACAAGCGAATTTTCCAAAGGAGGAACTCTGCACGAAAACAGAATATTATAATATTGTTATTTAAGTAATGACAGCGAGGGAAAAAATTAAGACAATGCAGGTGAGTTCTTCACACTTTCTCCTGTGCCTGAAGTGTCTACTTCCCATGTCTGCCTTCTTCCTCAATAGATGTTAATATTCTACTTATCATTTAAGAACCAGCCCAAATCTTTCTTCTTCATTAACTTTTTCCTAAGTGTTTTGTTTTTATTTCACACTCCCCTGCCCCAAGTGTCTTTTATTGTGTTCGTTGCAATCTTCCATTAGACCATGAATAACTGTAAGTTAGAGTTGTATCATTTCCATGTTTGTGCCTTCACACAGTTCTTCACACATTGTTGGTTTCTTGAATGGAAACACTTGTTCTTACTTCATCATGACATTCCTCCACCGCACCCTTCCCCTCCCCACATGATTCATTTCAGTTGAAAGATCCCAGAGTCATTTCTTGTGTTGTTCTTTACCTATATGTTGTGGTTGGTTGCCACAGCAACCATAGCATGGTTGAAAAATCGCTCTTCTATTTAACTTCTCTCTTTTGAATTCAGAATGAGGAACTAACGGGTCAACTAGGATTGTTTGTCTTCTAGTCATACAAGTGTTTGCTTCATTGTGGAAATCCACTTACTGTTAACTCATTTCTTATATTTTAAAACATGTTTCCTATTCTTCAGGAATCTAAATCTATTTTTATGTTTGTTTTCTTCTGGATTCCAAATAAATGGTTTTGAAATCATTATAACATATTCAGGTTTTATTTTCAGCAATAGTTTATTATGTTTAAAATTGTCCTATGTGTCTTAGGCATGTGTGTTGAAGGGTCTAGACACAGAGTTGCTGATCAGAGAGAGCTAACCAGACACACAACAGGTTAATGTTAATAGACATTTGTAGTGTGACAATGCCCTGAATTACCTTCACACACATGTTAGAATGTAAAATATTCACTTTATTTCTAAAATGTTTGAGGCCTAATAGCTTTGAAACAGCTACGAAAAGTTTCTTTCATGACATTCTTAAAGAAATACTGTTGACAAGTTCAGTAATAATAATTGACTTCTCATCCTCAAAAGTGTGCATCTTCAGTTTACCACTGATTGCAGGAATTAGCCTGTTTTAAATGATAGAGGCACATCACGCTTTTCACTCGGGCTGGCTCCAGGGATGGCACAGGTTCAGCGCTCCTATATAGAATGAAGATACAGTATCAGGTGAAATATAAAGCAAGGACTTTGAAACAAGTAGATCCTAATTCAAATTCCAGCTTTAGCACTGTCTAGTGGTATGACGTTGACAGTTACTTTACTTTTCTAGGCCTTGTTCATTCATCTATAAAATGGAGGTAAAAGCATTACAAACTTTATGTGTTTGGAATAAGGATCAGATGAGACAGTATATGTTAAGTGCATGTCTCAGTATGGTTTTTATAGCCTCAACTCTCTGCTGAGGAGAGGTTTTCATTCTTAGTTAAGAAGCTAATGAAAGACCATTATTCAGCTTTCTGGAAAACTGAATTTCAGCTTTCTACTGTGTTATCTAGAATATCTCTGTCTCGTTTTTTCCGTCTATAAAATTACAGTATATTTAGTCTGATCTGTCTAGTTCCCAGGGATTTGAGAACAGCTAAGCTAACAAATGAGGGGGAAATACCTTTGAACTTTTTAAATGGAAAGTACCACAAAAATAAAATAGTTCTATTGATACTGTAAACTCAATTCAAACCAAATCTGACAAAAACTTATAAGAATACAGACCTTTGAGACCTTATCCTTTGTGATAACCTAAGGATATTGATATCGTTCGCTGATGTGACAAGTGTCTAGAAGTATTGCTTATCTTACAGGAGAAGCTGCGTTGAAAAACTACGTTACCTGAGCTTATAGTAACTTCCTCTTGATGATCTTTTCCATGAAATGGAAGTTCAATGCTGTTCCTAAAATACACATTTCCTGTGACAAAGCATTACAAAATGTGCCTCAGTGTAACTGTTATATTTCAAAATACATGCTCTGGGAATTGAAGAAAACCTTAATCATACAAACGTTCAAGATGAAATATGTGAATAAAAAAAATTGAAGTTACAAGCTAGTAGTAGACTCCCAGAAATTTAAAGATGGAAAAAGCCTTAGAGATAACATAATCTTTTTGTCATAGGTGACTTACTGATATTTAAAAGAAAAACAAAAGCTTTTCTGAAAGTAAATGTTCAACATATATTTTTGTCACAGATAGTGTATTGATTCTTTTTCTCAAAAATGGCAAAATAACAATTTAGCCAAATAGTGAGACTGATCATTTGAAACAGGATTCTAGATACATTGAATTAGATAGTTGTTAAATGAGATAGTTCAATTTCTCAATTTTAAATGTCAACAGTTATATGAAAATGTGAATTAGGAGCAGAAATACATTCCTCGATCTTGATCAGGCCCATAAAGATATTTTATTTTTAGTTCCTGAAATCTGTGATACTCAGTTATAAAAATGGGATAAAGATGGAGGCTCATGCCTGAAATCCCAGCACTTTGGGAGGCCAAGGCGGGCGGATCATGAGGTCAGGAGTCTGAGACCGGCCTGGACAGCATGGTGAAACCCCATCTCTACCAAAATTACAAAAATTAGCCACGCATGGTGGCATGCACCTCTAGTCCCAACTACTCAGGAGACAGAGGCAGGAGAATTGCTTGAACCCAGGAGGCAGAGGTTGCAATGAGCTGAGATCACGCCACTGCACTCCATCCTGGGTGACAGAGTGATGAGACCCCATCCCAAAAAAAAAAAAAAATTGATACAGTAAAAGAAAAATACAAAACAGTCTGGAAATATCTGATACAGGGAAACAACAGGGCATTTAAAAATGCCAAAATCAGACATCTAAATTGGGGCCTAGATTATCAGACAGAATGACTAGATTCTCAAATTAATATAATCAGTGAAGAAATATTACAAAAAGAAAAAGAATTGCTTTCTAAATAGCAGGTCTTGCAGTTGCTAAAGTTTCCTTAGTCATTATTTCAAAACTGTAACTTTGCTTTACTATCAACATAGGATGCCCAGAATTTGATCCTGAGACAGGAAGCCTGTGTTTTTGAAGTCACATCTTAGTTTAGAATTTTAATTTCTCATGATCAGAAAAGATAATGAGATGTTTCATTTATTCTTCACAGAAATCTGGTCAAATACTTGACCAAAATAGTATTATAAAAACTGCAGCATGAATATTTAGGTGTTCTGTGCAAAATTAGATGTGAGTGTGCATGTGTTTGTGTATTTTCTATGTATGTATCTAAAAAGTAAACTTTTTTTTTTTTTTACTTTTTCTAGGGCTGTTATAAAATACAGAATTTTAATAATGTAATACCCGAAGGTATGAACTTGAGTTTCCTCATTGCCTTTATTTCAAATAATGGAAATTACACATGTGTTGTTACATATCCAGAAAATGGACGTACGTTTCATCTCACCAGGACTCTGACTGTAAAGGTAGTAGGTAAGTGTGATTAGTATCCAGTACACACAACAAGCATGTGATAATGTTGTTATGGTTTTTAATAGTTTATTACACACTGGTATGTAAATTGTATAAGAAAAGAGATTCATGTTTTTTGTTTACAGCACTGTCTCAAACCTTCAACAATTCCATGCACATCGTAAGCATTCAGTAATTATTGGTCAACTGAATGAATATGTGAATGAATGAATGAAGTAAAGGTAGTTTGGGGAGGGAAAGGAGCACCAGACAGATCTGCGTTCAAATTCTGTCACTGCCACTTATTAGAAACATGACTTTGAACAAGGCCTGTGTCTTTATCTGTACTCTGGAACTAAAATTGATTGAGAATATTTTTAAAAATATTCAGATTGTATTAATGCAGTTTCAGGCAAGCAGTGGAGAATCAGTGCAACACTTTTGTCAAAAGAGTATTTTATTTGGATTAAGTAAACTCTATTTTTCTATATACTGAAACTGCTGTAGCTACTGCTGAAGGTATTTGCTGGCAATAATGTTCAACCATTATTTTGCACTAAGAGAATAGGGGATGAGAAACTAGGAAAGTGGAAAGGGCAATTCTTAAGAGTTGACAAACTCCTAGCAAACCCAGAAATAGAGAAGTAGTGTCAGGATATATGGCTTTTGGGGATGACCCCTAAATACCACTGTGTCCACTATATTAAGAAAGATAGCATATTTGGGTATTATTTTGTCATAACCCATCTTTTAATAGATGAAAATATTAGGCTCATTGACAGGAAGTAACCTGTTTAGAGACACTTAGTGAATTACTTGAAGAAGTAAATCTAAATCCCGGGTCTCTGCTCAGAGCTTTTTCTACTGGTCTGACATGATTTAGTGTAAGTTAGCAACAAAAAGGCTTTCATGTAGTGCAAATAGTATTCAAACAATATTGTAATCACTTCTCTTCTTTTTCTGCTTACTTTCTAAATAATGCTGAGTTGGGGATTAATTCATAAGAAAAAAACAGACTAAATTTTAGAAGTCAAATGAATAATGCAATCTTGTATTCATCTTGGCAGTTGTTTCTAATATATGTACTTAAAAGTATGCATTTTGGGGGAGTTGGGAATAAGCATATTTGGTCACCCTGATTAACAGATTTAAAAATTCACAGCTGGATCTGGGCATTGGGGGTTTCTTTCTCAAATTTCAAGCAACACAAGTTTGTTGTTTTAAAGCTTCAAAGTATTGAGCATTTATTATATGCTAGTAGCGTATCCTTAATATATATTATTTCTCATATTGAAACTGTGATATGAGATTTAATTATCCTCATTTTAGAGTTATGAAAAATTAGCTTTTCAAAAATTAGGAAAAACCAAGTAACTTTGCTTTTGTATATTTATATGGTTAATATATGGCCAAATCAGGATTAGAACTTGGTTATTAAATCTTTGGAGCTCATACTTTTGAAGACAACACTAACAACTCTATTCAATGTATTATTTTTTAAAATTTAGGAGTATTGACTATTATAAAGAGCAGCAATCTCATAAACAAACATTCAACTGATAACTCGTCATCAAGTAGGCTAATGTGCCGGCCTTCACATCATGATTGTGAATTCTCCATGTATTTACTCATTAATGTAATACTTATTTAACCAGGTTGCATACTAGACAGTTTGGGTAATGTTGTGAAGAAATACAGAGAGAAGAAACAACTGATTAAGGCATGAAAGCAATTAGGTATTATGTAACATAAGACATCTATCTCATGTAAGCTTTGGAAAGCTTTGTTAAGCAAACTGACCTGAAGCATGGAGGGTATTTAGTATGTTTTATTTGTTTCTTTGTAAAGTGAAAACTATTTTTTTCTATGTTCAAAACACTTTTGTCACTAAAGGTGTGGCTTTTCCACACCAAGTAATTCTCACCTTTTCTGAGGACATTAACTGCATGTCGAACAGTTTAACTCAGTTTGACACCAGTTGTCCAGAGTTAGCACAGACCCTACAGGTGAAGGACTCCTTCCTAAAAGACTGCCCCACCCCCTACTTTAGATTCCAATCACAAGCAGTAGGTTCCAGTTTACCCACAATTCTCCCTGAGTTGGCTACAAACTGAAGATTCCTACTACTTCCTCCTCAGGTTCTGTGATTTGGTATAACTGCTCACAAAACTCAGGAAAACCTTTTACTTTCCCTTACTTGGTTATTATAGAAGATATTATAAAGGATTCAAATGAGCATCCAGATGAAGAGATACATAGGGTGAGGTCTGGAAGGGTCCTGGGTTCAGAGGTCTACCCTCCCAGCTTCTAGATGTCCTTACCAACCCAGAAACTCTCCAAACCTGATTGTTTAGGGTTTTTATGGAGATTCTATCACACAGGCATTATTGAGTAAAAGGACTGGAAATTTCAGTCACACTCCCAAGCTTCCAGAAATGGGTGAGAGGCTGGAGATTGTGTTAATCATCTATGGTATTTCTGGCTACTAGCACTCATCCAGAAGCTATATAGGAACCCTAGCCACCAATCATTTCATTAGCATGTAAAATCCACCCATTACTCCAGAGATTCCAAGGGTCTCAGAAGCTCTTGTGTTAGGAATTTGGGACTAGAACAATGTTAAAACAAAAGATGCTCCTATTACCCCTATCACACAGGAAATCACAAGGGATTTAGGAGCCCATGTCAAGAACTGGGAACAGACATCAAATCTGTATTTCCTTTATTTTATGCTTTGCTTGTTTTAAATGAATGAAGTGCAGTAATTCGGTATATCTTGGACTGTAGGCCTTCTCTAAAACAACCGACAGACTATGCCAGGAAGTTAGGCAAGGTTCAAAGAAGGGCAGATTTTTTAATAAGGCTATGTGATTTAACATCATCTCCCTTTTTTTACTTCCTCTAACACAGGCTCTCCAAAAAATGCAGTGCCCCCTGTGATCCATTCACCTAATGATCATGTGGTGTATGAGAAAGAACCAGGTAATTACAGCTCTGTCTCTGAATTTCACTTAGATTCTCTTAATTACAAGGAATAAAATGTCATTTAAGTTAATGCAAGAAAATAGACCACTGTTGTAAAGAAACACATGAATTGAAACTGAAATGTCAGAAACCAAGGCAGCTCTGGATATCAGTTACTTCACTGATGCCATGGGCAACTCAAGAATGTTTTGCCTCACCCTCAGTATCTGCTCCCTTCTCCCTCTGCTAGCCATCTTCCTATACTGGTTAGTGATTTCTGTTTGATGCAAACTTTAGCTTGTACAGGGCTTTGGTTTACCAAGGCTGCAACATGAGCAGAAGATTTAGACATCCTTCAAGCTCCCACTCCATTATGAAAGGTCAGTGGTGGATCTTGAAGGCAAGACCGTGGATATAATAGGTAACAACTGATAAAACTAGTGGACCTTGATGCAGAATACTATTGAATGCTTACTGTGGCTCTTTGGTTCTTCTTTTAGTTTTCATAATTTTTCGCTATAGACAAAAATCATTGATAACTGACCAAATAAGGGATAAGGTGTTGCTCTTTTGACTCAAAGTCTCCCACGGTTAAGTGAATAGGAAGCTATAGAAAATTTTTAACATTTTCTGTGTTGTATTGTTGTATCACTTATAATAAATTCAGTCCAAACCCAATGAGAAGTTTTAACCTAAATAACAACAAAGAGAATAGCTCTCCAAAAAGAAAAGGATTTATTCAGGAATGAATTGCAGATACCAATCCAGGAATATGACTGCTATGGCATCCCATGCGGGGACCATAGTCATGCCCAGAAAATGTAGGAACATAACAGTTTTGAAAGGCAAAGTGAGGAAGGTTACATAAGTTGTTTAGAAATAATTATCCTTGGTTATAAGAATCAGTAACAGGGTAACATCAGTACAAGCTTGACTGGCAATTGGTGGTCAGACCTTCTCGCAGAAATATTGTTTGTGTAAGAATCATGCTGGCCTTTGTGCAAGATAGTGGTGTTCAGAGTCCTTGTACTAGTTTTTATAATAGGCATGTGTGTGTGAGGGTCCCTTTTATGTAACCTCCCAACTGTTTTTCGTTAGAGTGTGGCACAAGTGACTGCATTTTGACTCTGACAGCTTTCACAGAGGTATAAAAGAGCATCTGTTTAAAATGTGCTAAAGATAATAGTCTGTTGTTAATGGGTGAAAACAACTGAGAGGATGCCATTCAATAAAAAAAAAAAAAAGTGGAAAAAGAGGTATGTAGTTGTTAATGGAAAGCTGACAAACACAGGAATTGTCAAAATGCATCCTCCACTTGAAACACCTCTTGTTTCAGGCAGTGCCTATTTTGTGGTCGGTAGGGAGTATGTAGGATATGTATCAGAGAATGAAAAAAATCAAAAAGTTTATGGAGTGGTGGGTGCAAGACACATACAGCCCCGATGAGTATCTCTGGGCCCTATCTAAAGGATCTTTGAAGTCTTCAGCTCACTTTCCTTAAGCCATAAGTACAACCTGTCTGACATGCCTGCAGTTGCTAGGCTGGTCAAGTGGCAGTAACTTGAGGGTGATGTTTCTGAGGGTGCTCCCTACCCACACGGCAGTGGGGTCCTCATGTGCTCGCTGTGCATTTTTGCAGCTGGCGACTTGAACTGGATGATGCACAAGCACCATTTGTTTGCCAGTAAGTTAACACGAATGTGGAACATGGATGTGGACCTCTTTGCCATCCAGTATTTGGATGAACACGGAGGCATAAAGCTTTATAGACCTTAAAACACTGACCATTATAAGCAATCTTAGGGTACATTTTGTGCATCCTTCTGATTATTTCTATTTGGTTCCTCTTGCCAATAAGCATCAGAAAAATTGTATGGAGTCCTCTTTGGGGTAGGGATGCTAAGTCTTCATGCAGAAGAGCTGCATGATTTCTGCAGAGCACAGTAAAGGCTGTCACATTAAATGTTTATGTTTATCTAGAATTAACATGAGTAGGAGTAAAAGTAGCTGTGGCATCAAGGCAGGCAGCAAAGCATTCTGGAGCAGGGGGGCCGGGGTGGCTGGGGAAGAGGCTGATGCAAAAAAAAAAAAAAACCCAATTAAAAGAGTTCAGAACTTAACAAAATGAGATTTGACCTGTGCCAAAACTATTTTGAGAATTTTAAATATGACATTTTTCCTGGTATGAATAAATTTATAGCAACAAACAATAATAAAGATACACTTGATCTTGTATGTTATATATGTTGACATAGAAATTTGATTTTACTCTAAAAAAAGATAATAATGATCAACATAGATGGAGAACAATGCCAAAAAAAATCAAGAGAAGTTTGAAATATGACTTGCTTTGTGAAGCACAGAGAACACGGCAAGAGGCTGAATTTCCTAGAATTAGCTATGGCTTATATAGTCATGTGAATACTCTTCCTGCTGCCAGGGTATACCCTAATTAATAACATAAATATATTTGTCTACCTATCAAACTATGCTGACAGAACGATTGTTGATTGTTGAATCCATGTTCCCTTTATCTTTCTTAGTGACATATAGATACGGAAAACTGGAGGAAAAAAACTTAAGGACATTGCATTGGGAGGGTAGATAGAGTATGGCCACTCAGATAAGCCTAAGTTCAAATTAGGGTGGCGATGTAATTCATCATCTAAACTAGGACACTTTCTGGGAGTAAACATAGCCACTACCTATTAATATAGGTAACCAGGAAAGCAGGTGTAAAACAGAACTGTTCTAGGCAAACTGGGATGTAAGGTCAGTTTAGGTCAAATCCTGGCCCTTCACTTAATGATTTCACCTAGGAATATCATTTAGCATCCTTAAGCTTCAACTTTTACATTTGGAAAACATCGATTTTAAAAAATACCTCATAGTGCTTTCGTAATATTAAATAAGACCATTAATAAGTAAAAATATTTAGCACAATAACTTGTACAAAGTTCTTAGTAAGTACGTTGCTGCTGCTGCTGTTACTACTGTTTTCTGCCTAGGGCTCTCCCTAACCTCATGTTGCATCTCAGAGGGATAGCATAGAGTTTTCTATTTTTAAGTTATCTTGAAATTTATTGAATGCACCCTGATAGCTGGAGCATTTCAAGGTGGGCCTCGTCAGCCAGATCTCTCTGTGATGGTATTTCCGCATCTTTCCTGGCCAAGGACTGAAGATATGGAGAACCTATCCTTAGTCACCCTTCTTGAGGAAAAGAACAAAGGAGAAGAGCAGTCTATGGAGGTCTAGGGCTAAAAAGGATATTGTCAGAGACATTTTTTTTTTTTTTTTTTTTTTTTGGAGATGGAGTCTCACCCTGTTGCCCAGGCTAGAGTGCAGTGGCACATTCTTGGCTCACTGCAACCTCCACCTCCTGGGTTCAAGCAATTCTCCTACCTCGGCCTCCCGAGTAGCTGGGATTACAGGTGTGTGCCACCACGCCTGGCTAATTTTTATATTTTTAGTAGAGACAGGGTTTCACCATATTGGCCAGGCCGGTCTTGAACTCCTGACCTCAGGTGATCCACCTGCCTTAACCTCCCAAAGTGCTGGAATTATGGGTGTGAGCCACTATGCCTAGCCTTGTCGGAGACTTTTTAAACAAATATCATCATTTTAGAATATATTTATATTAAAAACGGTCACTCTGGTAATTTTATACAAAGTTAATGGGCTTCTTTATTTGGTTTTGCTTGTTTGTTTTGGAATGAAGTATGGTACATTACCTTATGGGAGTCGACTAGAGAATTACTCATAACCAGGGTTTCAGGTACACATAACTCGTAGCTTCTGATTAGTCAGAGAGTAGAACCAATATAGCCATGTGAAGGATAAACACTAATGGGTTACCTTCGTCTTTATTTTTCTTTTCTTTCTTTCTTTTTTTTTTTTTTTTTTTTCAGGAGAGGAGCTACTCATCCCCTGTACAGTCTATTTTAGTTTTCTGATGGATTCTCGCAATGAGGTTTGGTGGACCATTGATGGAAAAAAACCTGATGACATCCCTATTGACGTCACCATTAATGAAAGGTATCATGGGGGCCAGCAAGGGAGTGACTAACTTTTTTTTCTCAACTTAATGATCTCTGATGTGTGTTCTAGTCAACGAAAATGAAAATTCTCATTTTTCCCTATCACAAAAATCGGCAAGATTTTCAAATCTTTGGTGGCTGCATCCCAAAACAGGGTTACTGGACTAGCAATGCAAGGAACAGATGCTGCCTGATAACTAGTAGAGAACTGAATTAGAATGTTCTGAGGCTGAGCATCTTCATCAGATTGTCCACAGGACATGCACCCTATTGTCTTAAGCCCAGCAAGATTCACACATTTATGATACCCACATGGAAGTAGAGGGAATACATATCTTATATCCATAAAAAGGCCACGATCGAGGGTTGTGGGTATGTGGAAACCTATCAGTGTAGTTGTGTTTTTCCTTTTCTCAATCCTAGTGTCTGGCCCTATGTATTTGTGCCTTAGGTAATTAGGTTTTGTTTTTTTGCATTGCAGTGAGCATGCATTTCCTCTCTCCTCTTTCTTAACTCATATAACCTGTAGTTATATTTACAATTAGTAATTTTTAATATTAACTAAATATATTTGTGTAATTTACATTTTATTTTAAAGGTAGATGGGTGGTAATATAACTCACTTTTAAAATAAAATAACATTTTATTCCTAAATAAACCTGATTTTTTAAGGCATTGGCAAAGTGGAAAGTGTGAGTCCTTGAAGACAGAAGGTTCCACTGTAAATGAAGTGCACCGTTACCAAACAGCAGTTGGCTCACTGCACCAATTAAAACTTTGCAGCTGGTCAGCTACATGACAAAGTAATGTGGCTGGAGGCTCACAGGGAGAATCACTGATCTTTTTAGGAATTGTTAACACTTTGCATCTCATCCTCATAATAATAGTGAATAAATAATAAGGAAAGTCGTGTTGTTCCACCTTGCTGCTATTGAAACGTACTCAGTGTTCATAGGTAGCAGTGGAGTTAAGCTTAAGCTAAACCAATCAGAGCCCTTAACCAAATTCTCATACCTGACAGGAAGCCTAGTTAAAAAGAGAACCTAGATGGCAGTCAGCTGTAGCAGAGAGATTTTTCTCTGCGATGAGCAAAGGAGTTCAAAGGGATTTTAAATTTTGATCTTGGACCCAAAGCACTTGATCTCTGATTCACTGACAGTTGGATATATTTATTTTTACAAAATTTACTTGTTCATAACAGCTTCCTCTTTTTATATATTAGGATTTAACCACGAGATTTCAGATTTCTGACCACAATATTCTAGCTGTGTTCAGAATCCATGCTTTGGGAATCACTGAAATGCAACAATTATTCCTATGGGATAACAATAATACCTACATGAATAGTTATTAAGCATTATTCTTATATTCATGCCTTAGCGTATTCAGTCCTCAGAATTCCTGAATAAATTAATACATGTAATGCACTGTATGGGCATTACGACTTCCCTCTTTTCCAAAAGAGGAACCTAAGACCTGGAAAAAGTTAATTATCTCACCCAAAGTATATAGCCAGAAATTAACAAATCCTGGATAAAAACCCAAAAGCACCTGGCCCCAGAAGCTTCTCTCTAAACTGATACAGCATTCTGGCTCAGAGATCTAAGCAAAAGAGACATTTCGTTTTGAAGAGAGATCTATAAAAAGAAGCCGGTGTTGGGATTTGGTCTAGACAATGGCATAGTGTGTAGTGTAGGTGGTATAGTATAGTATTAGAATCTTACCATTAATACTTTGTAATTGCTGCATTGTAGGTAGCTCAGCTTATCAACCTTCCTTGCCCTCACCTATAGTAGGGGTCTGTGGTTGCTTACTTGTCTGATTCATACACAGTCCATAGTGCTTGAGTCACTCTCAAATGCTTTGATTTGCTTCCCTCTATTTCTAGTATAAGTCACAGTAGAACGGAAGATGAAACAAGAACTCAGATTTTGAGCATCAAGAAAGTTACCTCTGAGGATCTCAAGCGCAGCTATGTCTGTCATGCTAGAAGTGCCAAAGGCGAAGTTGCCAAAGCAGCCACGGTGAAGCAGAAAGGTAATAGATGCAGTCAGTGATGAATCTCTCAACTCCAAATGTAACTTTGTGGTGAATAAGGACAAAAGGAGAGCTTGAGAACAAGAGAGCTCCAGCACCTAGCCCGACGGCATCTAACCCACAGTAATGAATCAAACTTAAATGAAAAATATGAAAGTTTTCATCTATATAAAGATACTCAAGATATTGTTTTTGATATTGTTAGTACCATAATGCCCAAATGTAGCTAAAAAAATCAACATGATTACAATGAGACACAATTTTGTGTCTGTACAATTATGAAAAATTAAAAACAAAGAAAATATTCAAAGCTGTCAAAGATAGAAAAAACTGGTAGAGCCACATATTGTTGGTGAATTATTAAGACCCTTTTAAAAATCATTCATGGTAGAGTTCAAGAGTCATAAAAAAGTTTTCATCATCTGACCTAATACTTTTGGAATTTTTCCTGAACAAATAACAGAAAGAGAATTATATATCTTTTAACATGATTAGAAGTATTATCTGTAGTTGTAAAACATTACTAATAGCAGCCATCTAATTGTATGCAGTGAATGAAGGTATTAAATGCTTATTTTCAGAAAAAAATACATAATTATAATATCATTTTAAACACTATGTATCAGTATTTAAGCAGGTTTATAATATACCAGTAGCCACAATTGCTAAAATGAAAATCATTTAAATTATGATTTTAAATGATATGAACATGATTTGTATGTTGGTAGTACTATATTATTCTACAATAAATGAAAATTATAAAGCCTTCTTGTGAGAAGTGCTGCTCCTAAAACAGACTGTGTCTAAAATTTTCTTTGTGTCTCTCACCTAACATAGAATCCCAGAAAATCCCTTGAAGGATGTTTTCAATGGTCTTGAGAAAAGTAGTGATGAGTTATCACACATACAATCAGGTCATTCAGAATCATCCTCGCTTGTGGTACATAGAGGGTGTAATATTTATTCAAAAGTGAATAAAATAGCACATAATTGTTACATTTTACAGTGCGACTTAATGCTTTTTTAAAGCTGATGAAAAACAGGATTCACCTCAAACTTTCATTACAATTTAAAAACTATATAGCAAAGGCCTGAAATGTATATGCCTCGTATGAAGTCTTAGTGGATCAATTCAGGGTAATTCATTGCTTCTGCTCCTCAGAAGCCAGTGTGAAAAGGAAAGACTGAAGTACATGATGTAAGGCAGTTTCCCAAATTGAGTTCTCGGGAACACTGCTAAGAATCAGCATTGTCCTGCGATGCGTTATGATACTCTAGAGTCAGACCACCTGTGTTGAAATTCTGGTTTCTGCGCATCCTAATTCTGTGAAAAGTAAATCTCTCTGAGCCTCAATTTCTTTATATTTAAAGTAGACACAATAATACCACTACCTCATAAGGTTGTTTTAAAGTACTCAGCACAGTTATTGGCATATATACCTAATATGAAATGCTCAATAAATATTAACTCATTATTTCCATAAGATTTTCATAAGTATTATTTGACAAAGGCTTTTTATCGTCAAATAAGTATCATTCATGGCTGGATTAAACAAAATCAAGTTACTTTAGTTAGGACCCATTCAAGTATTTAATATGTGAACATTTGACAGGAATATCTGCAGGAAATTGGATTATAGTGGCAGGATGTTTTCATATGTATTTGACTCCAGATTTCTTAAGTATGGAGCTTTTTGTGGGGATTGTCTTCTGAGGGATGTATCCTGGGGAATAATTTTGGAAGGTGACATAAATTAATAACTTACTGTCAAATGAATAGGATCAAAACAATCAAAGCAATGTGTAATGTAGGAGTGAAGCACAGGTTTGCCTCCCAGAGCTACTGGAGTAGCTCCCCTTTTACAGAAGCCCCTGCTCTAAATGCTGTATTAAGGACAGCGTCAGGAATGTGAGGTGACAGGTGGACCCTGTCAACTAGATGATCTGTGCTGAAAGCTGATACAGAGTCACCTTTTAGCCCTACCTGTGCACGTCCATTGGTAGCAGAGGAGCTGTGGTTTTGTTCACTTGGCTTCTATTCTGGGCCAACTAATGCTGAAATTCAGAGGTTATATCTGAGTTCACATTCATACATTACATGTATGGGCCTACTCTAAATTTATTAACAAAGCATTCTATGTACTTCCTGAAAAGGACGTCAAGAAAAGACTAACACTTGGAATGAGAGAAAGACACTGGTATAGGTCTTATTGACAGCAAAATTTCATTATAGTCAGTTAAAGCTAAGTATTACAGAGGAGGCAGTTTTTTTTTTTTAAATGTATTTATTTTTATTTATTTTTTATTTTTGAGACAGAGTTGTGCTCTTGTCACCTAGGCTGAAGTGCAGTGGCATATCTCGGTTCACTGCAATCACTGCCTTCTGGGTTCAAGCGATTCTTCTGCCTCAGCCTCCCAAGTAGCTGGGATTACAGGCATGTGCCACCATGCCTGGCTAATTTTTCTATTTTTGCTAGAGACAGGATTTCACCATGTTGGCCAGGCTGGTCTTGAATTCCTGACCTCAGGTGATCTTCCTGCCTTGGCTTCCTAAAGTGCTGGGATTACAGGCATGAGCCACCACGCCTGGCCCATTGTTTTATAATAAGAGCATGATAAGGACTAAGGCAAGGTGACTGTTTAACTTTATGAGAAACTGCCACACCAATTTCGAAAGAGGTTGTACCATTTTACCTGTCCTCTAGCAATGTACACAAATTCCAGGCACTCTATTTCCTCACCAACTTTTGGAACTGTCAAACTTTCCAATTTTAGCCATGCTAATGGATGCATAGTGTTATTACATTGTATTTTAAATTTGCATTTTTTGGATACCAATGATGTGAACAATTTTTCATGGCCTTATTGGTCATTAACTAATAGATCTTTTTGTGAAGTATCTGTTAAAATTTTTAGCTCAGTTTTGTTATTGGGTCATTTGTTTTTAAATTTAATATATGTTAGGATATACACACAGATACTATATATCTCAAATAAAACTCCTGTGTCAGATGTGTGAGTTGTTAATATTATCACCCAGTTTGTGAATTCATTTTCTTTTAAACAGAATCTTTAAAACTTTGATGGCATTTATTTTATCAGTTTCTTCTATGCTTAGTGGTTTCTAAATTCAGTATTAGCAATCTCTGCCTAAAGTTAGAAAGGTATTAAGGTTAGAAAGATATCCTTCTGTGTTTTCTTCTGGAAGATTGGTAGATTTTTCTTTTAGAGTTAAGCCTATGATCCAGTTTTTTTTTTTCCCCCATACTCTGAAGTATTGGGTTAATGTTTAGTGTTTTGTTTTTCCATATAGATAACCAGTTGTTCTCACATCATATTGAAAAATCTTTCCTTTTTTTGTTGAATTGTTCTGAAAGCAGCCCCAAAATTAATTCTATGAATGTAGATCTATTTCTGCATTCCCTGCTCTGTTCATCTGTTTATCTGTCTTTAGTCCAGTACCACTTTATCCTGGTTAACATAGTTTTAAAGTTTAAAGTAAGTCATGAAATCAAATACTGTATGTCTTCCCCCTTTTTTGTTTTTGAAGATTGATTCAACTATTTTAGGAGCCATATTTCTTTTTCATATAGATTGTAGTATCAGCTTGTCCATTTCTACATAAAAGCCTGCTGATATTTTGATTGTATTTAATTTATAAATCAGTCTGGGGAAAGTTGAAATCTTTACAATACTGAGTTTTCCAATCCATGGACATAATATAGCTCTCCATTTATTTAGATCTTAACATTTTTCAGCATTTTTTCTTTTAGATTTGATTGTACAAGTCTTGCTTACATATTGTTAAATGTATGCCTAAATGTTTTGTTTTTGATGCTATTGTAATAGTACTTTCTATTTTTTAATTTATTTTTTGAGACAGAGTCTCTCTGTCACTCAGGCTGCAATACAGTGGAGTGATCTCGACTCACTGCAGTCTCCACCTTCCGAGTTCAAGTGATTCTCCTGCCTCAGCCTCCAGAATAGCTGGGATTACAGGTCCCCACTACCACACCTGGCAATTTTTATAGTTTTAATAGAGACGGGGTTTCTCCATGTTGACCAGGCTTGTCTCGAACTCCTGACCTCAGATGATCCAACCGCCTCAGCCTCCCTCCCACAGTGCTGGGATTACAGTCATGAGCCACCACACCCGGCCTGTAATAGTACTTTTTAAATTTTCATTTTCCAGTTGTTCATTGAAAATGCTATTAATTGATTTTTATATATTGATCTTGACCTTTTGAACTTTAGAGTGGTGTTTGTTTGTTTAGTTTCTTAGGATTTTCCATATGCTTGATTGTGTCTCCATAATAAAACAGATTTTTACTTCTTCCTTTCTAAATTTCATAACTTTAATCACTTTTTACTGTCCATTTCACTCTTTTGGACCTCCAGTGCCATGTTCTGTAGAAGTTATGAGAGCAGCCATCTTTGTGTTGTTTCCAAATTTAGAGGGCAAGCTTCAGTTTTTATATATAGGATTTTTTCGTAGATGACCTTTATTTTCATGAGCGTTTTTTTTCATTTTTAGTTTGCTGAGAATTTTTTTTATGAATGTGTTGAGTTTTGTTTGATTCTTAACTGGATCTATTGAGAGGATTATATGTTTTTATTTTTAATCTCTCAGTGTGATGATTTATACTTACTGATTTTGAAATGTTCATCCAATTTTGCATGCCCAGAATAAGCCCTCATATTGTCATGATTTATTGTCCTTTGTATATATTACTGGATTTGATTTGCCAATATTTTGTCGCAGATTGTTGTTCATGTTAAGAATTTTTTTCTTTTTTCTTTTCTTTTTTTTTTTTTTTTTTTGAGATGGAGTTTCCCTCTTGTTGCCCAGGCTGGAGTACAGTGGCGCAATCTCAGTTCACTGCAACCTCCACCTCCCGGGTTCAAATGATTCTCCTGCCTCAGCCTCCTGAGTAGCTGGGATTACAGGCACCTGCCACCACACTGGCTAATTTTTCTTTGTATTTTTTTTTTTTTTTTTTTTTAGTAGAGACGGGGTTTCACCAAATTTTGCTCATATCTTTGTTCATGAAGGATGCTGGTTTGTAGCATTCTTTTCTTGTAATGCTGTGACTAATGTCAGGGTTTAGCTGGTCTCATTACATGAGCTGGATAATGTTCCCTCTTCTGTGATTATGTGAAAGCCTATGAGTAAAACTGGTATTATTTCTTGCTCAAAAGAATTACTCATATATCTATCTGGGCTGTTGTTTTCTTTTTGGGAAAGCTTTTAATTATGAATTCAGTGTCCTTTTTAGTATTGAGATGTTCTGTTTCTTCTTGTGGCAGTTTTGGCTTTCAAGGCATTTTTTTTCTATTTCATCTAAGTTGTCACATTATTGGCATACTTTTCTTTAGATTATTTCCTATTATCCTTTTAATGTCTGCAGGATTTTTAGTGATGCTCCACTGTCACTCCTGATGTTAGTAATTTGTGTTTTGCCTGTTTTTGTCCTTCATCAGTCAAGATAAGGGTTTCTCAATTTTGCTAATTTTTTCAATGAACATATTTTTATTGACTTCTCTCTGTTGTTTATATATTTTGTTTTATTTACTTTATTTTTATACTTATTTTCCTCTTTTTGCATACTTTGCATTTCATTTTCTTTTTTGTCAATCATCCTAAAGTATAAGCTGTATCATTGATTTTTAAGTAATTCTTGTTTTCCAATATAAGTATTCTGAGCTATGAATTTTCCTCATAGGATTACTTTAAATCCAACAAATGTTGAAATGTTGAGTTTTTGTTATTATTAAGTTCAAAATATTTTCTAATTTCTCTCTTCATTTCTTTTTGACCTAAAGGTTATTTTGACATGTGTTAATTTAAACACACTTGGAATTTTCTAGATTGCTTTACTACATTATATATGAAAATTCATTTGAATTTTAGTGTTGGCTTTATGTTCACTCTTGATAAAGTTATTTGTAACATTTCATGTTGTCATTTAAGTTTAGCTAATGTAAAAAATTAGAAATGAAGATAAAAGTCTGGGAGCAGGTGTCTCCGACTTAGAACTACCTGAAAGAACTACATTATGGAGTGGAGAAACATAGGTTTTTGTTCTAGACAGACCTGGGTTCAAGTTCTGGACTCAGTGCTGGCTGTGTATATTAACTGGCACAAGCCTTCCTTTTCTTATCCTTCAGGTACAACTTCCAGGGTATCTGTGAAAACTGAGGGAATGGGGAATGAGAGCTTTGTCACAGTGCTGCACACTTGATTCTAATTTCTAATCTCTTATTTAGTTCCGATGTATCCAAAGAACATACCTTGCATGATTTTATGCTTTTTAAGCTTATTGGTACTTTAAAAAAGAAGTATTTGCAGACTGCCTATCTTGGTAAACGTTTGCTATGCATTTGAAAAAGACGCGTATTTGGTAGTTTGAAGTGTGATGTCCAGTGAATGTCAACTAAGACGATTGGTGTCAATGTTGTTCATCTCTTCAATATCCTCACTGATTTTTCCAATATACTTTGTTATTCAGTTATTAAAAGAGAGAATGGTTTTGAAATCTCTATGTATAATAGGGATTTTTCCAATTCTTTCTTCAGTTCTGCCAGTATTTGTTTCATGTATTTTGGAACTGTGATATTTAATACATGCTTATTTAGGATTGACATGTCTTTTTGATGAATTGACTCTTACATTGTGAAATGTCCATTTTTTTCTGTTAATATTCTGTGTCTAATATGAATGTAGCCATTCTAGCCTTTTGTTGTTGTTGTTGTTGTTGTTGTTCTTGTTCTTGTTGTTGTGGGGACGGAGTCTTGCTTTGTCGTCCAGGCTGGAGTGCAGTGGCGCGATCTCGGCTCACTGCAAGCTTTCTTATAATTAGTATATGTTTTTACCATTCTTTTATTTTACCTATCAGCATCTTTATACTGTTATACTTTATACTTAATGTATATCTCTTATTTACAGCATATTATTGGGTATTGGATCCAATCTGATCATTTCTACTTTTTAACTTGAATGTTTAATCCATTTTTCTTTAATTATGAATATGACTGCCTTTAAGTTTGCCATCTTGCTATTTGTTGTCTACCTGTCTTTATTTTTATCTCCTTTAGATTAATTGGTATTTTCATTGTATTTTATTTTATCACTTTTTTGGGGACTTTTGGCTCTTCCTCTTTGTTTGGGGCTTGTTTTGTTTTGTTTTCTCTAGAGTTTATCATATTTTCCCTAAACTTATCGGTTTGTCTTGAATTAATCACTTTACATATTTTATGAGAAACTTGCTATGGCATATTTCCATTTCTTCCCTGTCATCCTTTGTGTTGTGCTATAATACATTTTGGTTTTGCATGAGTTACAGGTACCACAATGTATTGTGAAAGTTTGGCTTTAAATAACTGTCTTCTAAGAAGTTAAGAACTGATAACATTTTTAAAATTTATTTGCTTATTTTTTATTTCTGACACTATCCATTCTTGGTAACTTTTTAATCTAAAGAACTATTTAATGTTTCTGGTGATGTACATCTGCTGGTGACAAATTCTCTTTATTTTAATCTAAAAATGTCTTATTTCATTTTAATTTTTATATTTCAAAACTCTACTAAGAAAGTTTTCAAATATATGGAAGATTTTAAGGAATTACACAGTGAGCAGTAATTCAACCTACCTAGATTCTACCATTAACATTTTGTTATCTTTGCTTTATCACATATCTATTCATTCTTCTGCCAGTACATCAATCCTTCTTATTTTCTGATACATTTCAAAGTAGATGCAGACATCAGTAAACATTGAAGCTCCTTATCATTATCAATATTTTAATATTTATTTGTAAGTTTCTTTTCTAGGTAAAATTTGCATAGAATAGCAAATTACATAATTCAAGTGTACCATTTGATAATTTTTGAGAAATACATATATATGCATTATCTAATATCCTATTAAGATAAAGAATATTACCATTACCAGAGAGTAACATTCTTCCCCTATCAGTCAATCCCTTCTACCCCAACCTTTCTCACCTCCTCCAACAGTACAACTGTTTTTATTTCCTTTTTAGAATAATTTTTTTTTATATTCTAGAACTTTATGTATGTGGACTCATACCGAATGCACTATTGTATAACTGTACTTTCACTCAGCAAATGTTCTTGGTATTCACGCATGCTGTTGTGTGTATCAGGCATTTGCTCCTTTTGTTTGCCATGGAGTGGTTTTGGTTTGCTTTTGTTTTGTTTAAGAATGCAGAATGATTTGTTTATTCATTCTCTGGGTGGTGAACATTTGGGTTGTTACCAGTTTTGGGGTCTTTTGAATAAAGCTTCTGTGAACTTTCTTATCCAAGTTTCTTAATGGACTGCTGCTTTTACTTCTCTGAGATGAATACCTATGAGTGGAATTACTGACTTAGTTTTATTAGAAACTGTTAGACCTTTTTTTTTTTTTGCTCCAAGTGGCTATATCATTCTATATTCCTCCATCAACATATTTACATCTTAAGGATTTGGTGTTGTCAGCCTTCTTCATTTTAGCAATTATAGGTGAGTGTATGGTGGTATCTTATTGTAGTTTAATTCTTCATTTCCCTGATGTCTCTAAATATTGAGCACTTATTCTTCATGTGCTTATTGGCCATCTGTATGTCTTTTGTGATGTGACTGTTCAAACATTTTGTTCATTTTATAAATAGTTTGTATTTTATTGTTGAATCTTAGCAGTTCTTCATCTGTCCTGGATACCAGTCGTTTGTCAGACACATGTTTTGCAAATACTTTTTCCCAGTCTGTTGCATGACAATTTGTTTTTGTAGTGGTGTATTTTAATGAGCAGAGGTTCTCATTTTTATGAGATGTAATTTATTAACTTTTTCTTTAATGATTATTAATTTCTGTGTTCTAAGAAAGCTTTGCTTACCCATAGTCATGAAGGTTCAGCTGTGTTTAGGCCAATAGTCCATCTCTTTTCTTTTTTTTTATGAATGGTGTGTAGTAGAAATGGAAGTTCAATTTTCCTTTCATAGTGATATCCAGTTGTTCCAGCACAATTAATTGGAAAGATTTTTACTTTCTCATTATGTTCCTCTGGTGCCATTGTCAATATTTTCACAGGATATGTTGAAAGTGTATCTATTTCTTTTCTTTCAGCCCTTTAAGGTATTCCATTGTCTCCTGGCTAATCTTATTTAAAATGCAAGCGGGGCAGTTTTTGTTGTTGTTGTTCTTGATTATTTTTGTGCCCTTTATGTATTTGTTATATGTTTTTCTTTGGCAGATTTTAAGATCACCTTTTCTTTATTGATTTTGAAAATCAAATTATGATAGCCTGTGGTGTCATTTTTGTGTGTGAGTGTCTTACTTAGAGTTTATTAAACTTCTCAGTTCTATATGTTTATATTTTTCCTTTAATGTGAACAATTTTCAGCCATTTTCTCTTCAAATATATCCACCTTTTCCCCTCACTCTTTCTCTTCTTTCAGGACTCTAGTTAAAATTAGGATAGACCACTTCTATCCAATTAGTGGTGCCCACATGTCGCTGAAGTTGTCGTTTTTTTTGTTTCTTCCTTTTTCATCCTTTTCCCCTGTCTATGTTTGTGTAGTTTCCAGTGTATGCTGGCCATTTTCTTTGTGATGTCTAATCTATAGCATTTTCTTTATTTCAGAATTGCATTTTTCAACTTTTGAATTTCCATATCTTCATTGAAGGGTCCCTATTGATATTTTCTATTCGCTGTTCACAATGTTCATGGTTTAAAAAAATTGAACAAATACACATAGAATACTCATTTTTAGGTGGTCATCTGATAACTCCACCATTTTTGTCCATTTTTGTTCTGTTTTGATTAGCTATCTTTTTATTAGCTAATATGGACTTTCTTGCTTTTTTATCTAGCTTTTTAAAAATTATATGCTGGATATTATGGGTGTTACAATTTTGAGTTCTGAATTTTGGAAGACAGTGTTAAATTTTGTTCTAGCGGGTAATTAAATTACATGCATAACTGCTTGCTTTTTAATAAGCGTCTTATCTTTGTTAAAGCAGGTCTAAAATAGCCTTTTGTATAGAGTTAGATTGGACCTACTTCTAAAGCATGTCATACCTGGAGTCTCTAATTAATATTGGGGAGCTAAACAAAATCTCTTCACTCTGAGTGGCCTGTACTCAACTGTCTCACAGCCCTTCGTGTGCTCCTAGGGTTGATCTGTTCCCAGCTGTTCTTTGCCTAACCTTTTAAAGTATTCCCCTAAATATGTGTAGCTTTGTATTTGGCCAAAGACTCGAGGTAATCCTGTGCAGATTTCTAGAGTCCCATCTCTAAATAGTTCTCTTGTCTATAAATGCAATCCGACTCAACAGCGCCTTGAACTCTAATTTCTATCTCCTTAGCTCAGTGTGACCACTTTCTTATTTTGGCTTTCTCCTTTCTGTGCCACAGTTTAAAAGGTGCCTTGAATCAAAAAGCCAGCCGGGCGCGGTGGCTCACGCCTGTAATCCCAGCACTTTGGGAGGCCAAGACAGGCGGATCACGAGGTCAGGAGTTCGAGACCATCCTGGCTAACACGGTGAAACCCCTCCCCCCGTCTCTATAAAAATACAAAAAAAAAAAAAAAAAAAAAAGCTGGGCTTGGTGGTGGGCACCTGTAGTCCCAGCTACTCGGGAGGCTGAGGCAGGAGAATGGCATGAACCCGGGAGGCGGAGCTTGCAGTGAGCCGAGATTGCGCCACTGTACTCCAGCCTGGGTGACAGAGCAAGACTCCGTCTCAAAAAAAAAAAAAAAGCCAGAGTGATCGTGGGCTTTACCTTTTTTTGTCTTTTTCTCTCACAGATCACATTCCTGTGTTACCAGTTGTCCAACTTTTTTACAAACTGTATTTTAGATATGGAAGGAAGGCTAGTCCAGTACTCAGTACTAGTTACTCCTCTAAGAACAGAAGTTGAAGTCCAAAGTGCACGTTTTAACACACTATAATAGCCAAATCAGTAACATCTGCTAGTCAGTTTAGTCATAGGTCTCTGGTTTATCATAATTTTAATAAAGCATTCCCTTTGTTTACAACTCAGGGGAATGGCCATTACCACAGTTCCAAAAATTATCCATCAGTCCCAACAATTTAGCACAGACTAGCCATGGGTTCTGTGGCAGGGGACACTTGGAAGTGCAAGCAGCTGACATTTAGTTGGAACATGCAGTGGACAGCAAGGCTCCAACTACAATAATAAAGATGACGAAAATCATTCAGATTTCCTAGAAGAAACATGATCGTAGAGCAAGAACTCAAAACAGGGAAAACACCAAGAGCTAACCAAGGTGGTTACTTGGAAATTTGGGCTTTGAAACCAGTTATTTACATGGAACTCCAAAAATGATGGAAAAAATTCCGATTCAAGAAGTAACAACAAGCAAGTAGCTAAATTTGGCTACATCCTGAATCAGATTGTTAGTAAAATCAATGAGAGAAGGAGCTTAGGAGTCCAGTTTGGTCATATTGCATCACGTCTTTCTGATAGGAAATTCTTTAATCTGGGATTGCATCGGAGCGAAATCTTTTTGTCAAAACACCTGAGGGTCCAGCTAGGCAGTCAGCAAATATAGTCTAAGGGTCACTCTTTCCCTGTACGCCAGCACTGCTTTACCTGAAAGCCCTGTAGAGAACTTCTTGCATGTGACTTAAGCTATTTAGAAAATCCAGCTAGTAGATTATTTAAGAGTTCGATATGTTAAGTAGCATTAGTGACTCCTTGTTATCAAGATAGCTCTACAAAATACAATCTGTAAATATGACACATGACTGTATGACACAAAACAGAATTAAAATGCCCCATTAGAAATAAAATGGGCAGTAGTAAAACGAATGGGGCAGAGGGAAATTTATGAGGGTAATTGATCTCTCAGTCATTAAGCAAGCTCTCTTACTGGCATTTTAAAAAAATCTATTTCAGGTAAGTGCAGCCAACAACAACCTCCACCCCCATTACAAAATGTTCATCCAGAGGGAGCCAAAATAACTGAACAAATAATGAAAATAACAGTGGAAATTACCCTATTGTACTGTTAACATAAAGTACTGAGAAATACCAAGGACGCAGTGATTTTCATGCCAGCTATCCAAATAGATCTTAGTAAATTTTCAGCAACTGCACTATCATAGCTTCTGGAATTTATGATGGAGTTTTCGTATTTTAAGGTGCCATTATTCATGGAAGGAGTACAAGAGTACCTGATAATAATTTTGCACTGCTAAGTCCCATGCTATACCTGTGGCAGGATTAATATCCTCAGTTCAGGGTAATAAAATCAAAACTCTGTGATTTGCCCTTTAATAAGAGAACTTCAGTTTCAGCTCCAGGCTGCTTACCATTTTCTGCTTTGAAGAGGTACCTTTTTAAAAAATGATTTCATAGATGTGAGGCTGATCTGGCTGTAACATCTGTCACCCCATTAATCACCAGGGTAGATTCAGCTGATCTGGCTAGCGAGGCCGGTGTCCCCTTCCTCCCTCACTGCTCCACGTGACTCCTTCCCAAAGCTGTGCCCTCAGTAGAAGAGGACGACCATCCACAATAGAGGGGTAGTGGTGTTTGTCAAGGGTGTAAGGGTAGCTGTGCTCCCCTGCTAGAACCTCCAAACAAGCTGTCAAGGTTCATAAACGTGATTTTATTACAACTGTTGTATGATCAATAATTGAGCTTCATCGTGATGGTGTTCAAAGATCCCTGCACTTTGGAGTCAGGGAGCCTCTATAGCAATCCCAGCTTTGAATGAGATTCTTCTAAGCTGTGTCTCAGCAAACATTTAACATCTACAGTGTTCTAGGTACTTACAGAAGCCTTCCCTCACCGTGTTATACAGTACACCTCCCTTGCTCCAGTCCCACCCTTCAATTATCTCTATCACATTACCATGGTTTGTTTCTCTTATAGCACTAATCGCTATTTAAAATTAGCCAGCTGATTTATTTCTTTACATATTTACTGCCCTGAATTAGAATATTAGCCACAAAAGGGCAGAGACCCTTTCCGTCTTATTTACCGTTGGATCCCCAGAAGTTTCTGGCAAATGGTAGATGTCAATAAATAATAATCAAATTGACTAATACACAATTTAAGTCACTCCTGCTTCAGATCCAGTAAATACACTGTTCCTCCTTCAAATACTTAAACTTCATTATCACAAGCTAAGAAATCAACTAAACAAAATTGTGAAACATAATTTAGTAATAGGCTTCTAAATACCCTAGAAGTGTAAAATCTTATATCTGGAAATGTGCATTGAGATAGTAGGCATTCTAGGGATATCATGGATGAAAAAGACATAATCTCTACCTGAAAGACTGTAAAGGTATAGTTTATGGGGAATGAGAGGGAGTGAAGAAGCTGGCCTGTAGACAAATTACAATATAATAAGTAATGCTGTAATCAAATGATAAACAAAGGGAAGAGTAAGAATTTCTACAAGGGAGAGCCAGGTTGCAATAAAAATTTTATTCTATTAAAGCTTATGTAAAATAATGACATTCGAACATGGACTTGGAAACTAAAAAGAGAAAGGACTTCCAGCCAGAAGTCACAGCATGAGAAAAAGGCATCATATTAAATCTTCCTGATGCTTTTGATGAAAAAGCAATGGTAAATAAGAAAGGAAGGAAGGTGGTTAGTAATTTGGTTGTGACAGACCTTGATTATAGGGCTAATGAGTTAAGATCTGGTTTTTAAGTAATTGAGAATCACCTCACTCTATTTCTGATACTTCCAAAGAAACTGCAGAGGTGCCTATAATATAAAAAATAAGTAGATAAATGCGGAAGTCTGTGTATCACCAGATATTGCAAGTTCATCTCTAGAATATGTACTGAAGAACTGTGAGCGTGGGAGATCACTTCCAGAACCAAGCATATCCAGCATTTGGTGGATATCCTCTGCTTCTGCGCAGTGAAAATAATGTTTTTGAGGCCTATTTCCAAGTGGAAAGGAAAGATAATTAAGTTCCTTTCATACTACACGAGACAAGAGAAGGAAACGAAAACTAATGGAAAAACATTAAGGTTTTTACTCAAATCAGCTGCATCAGCAATTAAAATTCTACCAATGCCATGGACTTCTTCAGGTAGCAATGAGAACTCCATCCCAAGACATGGACAGAGGATGGAGTGATAATTTTCAAAACTATTTTCAAGGAGATTTAGGTGTCAAATTGTGACTTGAATTAGATGACCTTCTAAGCCCTTCCTGATGTTACGGTTCTATTTTCATTTATAGATCATCAAAGACTATTCAAATACAAAACACTTTCTGTGCCAGGTGCTGGAAACAAAAAGATAGGTAGAACACAGTCTGGTATTTTAAAATAGTGCTTAAACTCTACAATGTTGTCTCTGATTGTTCATACATAGGCAGGTGCATAGCTAAGCTGCTGGGCTTATCCAGCCATTTGCCGGGATGCTGGGTCACTGTGGTCACCACACAGAAATCAATTCTGTTTCTTTGTTGTTCGTTCCAGTGCCGGCTCCAAGATACACAGTGGAACTGGCTTGTGGTTTTGGAGCCACAGTCCTGCTAGTGGTGATTCTCATTGTTGTTTACCATGTTTACTGGCTGGAGATGGTCCTTTTTTACCGGGCTCATTTTGGAACAGATGAAACCATTTTAGGTAAGTAACAGAAATTTGACATAAACCTCTTGTACTGTCATCTTTAGAAAATACGTTGGGGAAAAAAAAAGAAAACCTATTGATTTGAAAAACCTAAATTAACTGGAAGATTTAAGCAGGCTAACTTTAATTTCAGCCCTTGCTATTAAAAATCTTTCCAAAGATGATTATTCTGTTTTCTTGGATTAATTAGTGAGTTGCTCTAAATTAACAGTGTCCAAATAGAAATATAATGCGAGCCACTTATCTTCTTAAAATTTCCCAGTGACCACAGGTGTAAAAGTAAAAAGAAACACGTAAAAATAATGAATTGACTAAATATGTTTGTAATACTATTTTTTAGCACGCAATTAATATTAAAAAGTTAATGAGATATTTTACAGTCTTTTTTTGGTACTAAAAATGTTCAAAATGTAAAATGTATTCTACTGTATCCTCATAGCACATCTCAATTCAAACCAGCCACATTTCGGTGAGCAGTAGACTCGTGGCTCACGGCTGCTGTATTGGACAGTGCTGATCCACACTCCTTGTACTCAGACAGCGATCTGTGAACCAGCAGCAACATCATGTGTAGCTGAGTAGAAGAAGGATCTTAGACCTAGCCGCTACTGACTCAGAATCTACATTTAAACCATATTCCCAAGTGATTCATGTGTACGTTGACATTTAAAAAGCATGGCTCTAGTGCAAATTTGCCTAGTGAAAAGAATAGAGCATTTAAACATACAAATTCGTAGGTCCACACCGTAAAGATTTGAATTCAGTAGGCTTATGGAAGAAACACAGAATCGATAGTTTTTAATGAGACGTGATTTTTCTAATTAAGCAACTTTGTGAACGATCGGTCCATTAAATCTAATTATATTTTTAATTTTAGTTCTTTTCAGATATAAATAATTCAGGCAGTTTCACAAAGTTTTGCTCAATTTGTAATTTTAATGTATTAATGAGTAATATGCTTGGACGGGAAGTTGAAATTTTCTGTACAGTATTAATTGCCAGTCCCTATGATTTACCTTCTGGCTTTGTTAATTTACAGTTGAATGGGACAAACCTCACTCTTTTTCCACTATAAAGCAACCTGTAAGATGAGAGTTGAGGATATATCAGATACCATTCAAAATTATACCTTCAAATAGTCGTTTTGCCTGGAGACTTGTTGCAAGTAGAAAATCGCACTGGAATCTGCCTCATAATGAAAATGTCTAATGTGCAGAAGTTAGATTTAAGAAAAAAATGTAATGGTATTAAGAAACTTTCCTAATTTGCATTGTATCTGTGTTCCTTTTGCTAGATGGGAAAGAGTATGATATTTATGTATCCTACGCAAGGAATGCTGAAGAAGAAGAATTTGTATTACTGACCCTCCGGGGAGTTTTGGAGAATGAATTTGGATACAAGCTATGCATCTTTGACCGAGACAGTCTGCCTGGGGGAAGTAGGTATTTCAGATGAGTACAAATGATGCTACCTTGAAAGGCAGAGAGAATCATTAGTTTTGCATTATGGGCGAGAGTCGTGGCACAGCATCTTTGGATATTTAATGTCCGATGCTCTTTGATGTAACAGACTCCTCTAGAAATAAAACTACATTGGAAGATGTATACTATTCAACTCAGTTTATGGTATTAAAATATTTTCCCTTGTAATCTTTCAGAGCTGCATGTCAGAAAAGTGTGCAGGCACAGTGAATTAGAGCTCTATTAAAGGGCCGTAGCTTTAAACAGCCTGTTTATTCACATTCAGGTTTTTCAGGTTAGGCTAATCTGCAGTGGTTTGTCTAGAATTGTTTCGATTTGTTTTGTTTTTGGAAAGACAGAGGTTTACTTGGTTTTACTAAAACTGAGTAGCAGAAGAGTGTGTGTCGAATTTTTCCATATGTGATTCACTGATAATAATTACAGTATTTTCCTATGGCATTTGCTCTTTTTTTTCCCCATCACTTTTCTTTTCAAGCAAAATAGTGCTACTCAATTCCCCTTTTCCTTGGGTCTGTTTCTTCTTCCTGTCAGCTTATACATTTGAGAGTTACTTTAAAATTTTATAAGAGCCAGTGTAACTAGAAGGTTTAAAAAAAGAAAAAAAGAAATGCTTAAATTCTTGAATGTGTTAAAATAAAAGTACAACTCCTTTTTAGATCCACACAGTAACACACAGAGTAATTTTTCGTTGGTGTCTTTTTAATAAATATATGTTACATTCCCAACCCCACTGTTAAACTTTGTCCTGTTGAATTGCTTGTAATATATCTAATCGTAAGCTTGACAAACCTATTTTATTCCTCTAAAATCCTGTTCACATTCATCATTTAACAGTTTTTAAAAAATATTTTATGGATAATTGAGATAGACTTGAAATTTTATTCTTATTTCGATTTAGTTGGATCAGTTATTTTATCTTCCCAGTCATCATCCAAAAGTCCATCACAAGACATTTCTTTCAGTATAATTTTTCTAGAAAGTTATGACTTAATTATACAGTCAAAGGATAAATTCCACTCATTCTAATGCTTAATTTCCCCAATCATTCATTCACCCATTTGTTTGTTCATACAGCCGTTCAATAAATTCTTATCTACCATGGAACTGGGTAAGACCGTCCAATAGGGGTTGATAATTCTTTAAAGAATTCACATTCTACATAATTACTCTAAATCTTGCTTTTGTTAATTAGCTTTTGCACCCTTTTTTATTCTCCCTGCTGCTCTTACCCAATCTTCTTTGACTCTGGGTCTCTTGCCATGCTTACACATGCTCAGCCTCCAGTGCCACTGCTTGGAACACACAATCATTCCTGGATTCTCCTCCAGGCAGTGCATGCTAGATTTTAATTGCAAGACTTTCCCTACTGTTTCTGAGCCTGAGAAGATTAAGGAGCAAAATGACTTCATGAAGGAATATAGCAAGACATATATATAAGTTTCCACAATTCTAGTAAGTTACCTAGAGTTGGCAACCATCTGAAACGCAGGTAAAGGACTATGCAATCCTGGATAAGCAACTGTGAGGAGATGGATTGGTTCCGAGAATTTAGTGACAGGAACTAATCAGGGCCCTTGACAGCAGAATAAAATTACATTGCATTTCCATTTTTCCTGCTTTTTCTTATTTTTTCCTTGAAGAAAGCATTTGCCTGTTAGTGCAAGTAGACACATCATCTAGCAGCTGCCGAAACACAAGGCTTTATAGTAATGATAGGAGTTTGAGGAGAAAGATCCAGCGATTAATTTAGGCTCCAGAGCAGAAAAAAGTAGAAAGCCAACCTGAAGATGTGTTACCAGCCAAAATGTCATTCAGTTGGCTAGAGTTTTTTAAGCTTCTATTCCAAAGACAGTGATATTAGAGTCAGAGAGGTATCCAACAATAGAGAGGGACTTTCAGAAGATGAAGGTCCTTCCCTTTGTTGTCTTGTCCTAGCAAAAAATAAAATTCTGTTGTTTTGATTATATAACATATATCTTTTTGAATGTCCATTTGGTTCTAGAGAGTTTATGCATGGGTTTCTCTGGGGAAGAAAGGGCTCATGAGCTGATGTGGCTAGACCATAAGGTGCCACACACATTGAAGAAACTGATTTCAGTATAATATGTCTCCTTCTTGTGTCTCAAGTATTGCTTTTGAAGATCAAGGTCACAACAATACACTACCTTTTGGCTTCGTGCCTGTTTGGAATTCTTTTTAGAAATATGTGTATATGGTTTCTGGTTTCCCTGAAGACAGTGGTATTTAACGGACAGAGTTTGCAGGTATAAGGATTAAGTTGTTCAAATTTTTGCTGGTAAAAAGTTTCACCTCAGTTCTTAGGCTGGTACCCTAAGTTCCCTACATTTGTTCCTCACACCCCAATGCTTTTGGGGAGTTTTTGGCCAACACTAATCCCCATGGTTGTTTTCTTTCCCAGTTGTCACAGATGAGACCTTGAGCTTCATTCAGAAAAGCAGACGCCTCCTGGTTGTTCTAAGCCCCAACTACGTGCTCCAGGGAACTCAAGCCCTGCTGGAGCTCAAGGCTGGCCTAGAAAATATGGCCTCTCAGGGCAACATCAACGTCATTTTAGTGCAGTACAAAGCTGTGAAGGAAACGAAGGTGAAAGAGCTGAAGAGGGCTAAGACGGTGCTCACGGTCATTAAATGGAAAGGGGAAAAATCCAAGTATCCACAGGGCAGGTTCTGGAAGCAGCTGCAGGTGGCCATGCCAGTGAAGAAAAGTCCCAGGCGGTCTAGCAGTGATGAGCAGGGCCTCTCGTATTCATCTCTGAAAAATGTATGAAAGGAATAATGAAAAGGGTAAAAGCAACAAGGGGTACTCCAGGAAGAAAGAGTCCCCCCATTCTTCCTTCGCAGTTTATGGTTTCTTAGGCAAAAATGATGGTCTAAGCCTCCCACTAGGGATAAATTTAGGGTGACTGTGTGGCTGACTATTCCGCTTCCTCAGGCAATACTAAAGTTTAGAATGGTATTATCAACGTTCTGTCACCAGTCTGTGATGCCACTGTGTTCTTTGCAGGCAAAGACTTGTTCAATGCGACTTTCCCCTTCTACATTGTCTATCCCTGTTTTTATGTCTCTATTCTTTTTAAAATCCTAACATATGGAGCAGCCTTTCCTATGAATTTAAATATGCCTTTAAAATAAGTCACTGTTGACAGGGTCATGCGTTTCCGAGTATAGTTTCCTTTTTATCTTATTTTTACTCGTCCGTTGAAAAGATAATCAAGGCCTGCATTTGAGCTGAGGATAATGAACTTTTTTCCTCATTCGGCTGTGTAATACATAACCACAGCAAGACTGACATCCACTTAGGATGATACAAAGCAGTGTAACTGAAAATGTTTCTTTTAATTGATTTAAAGGACTTGTCTTCTATACCACCCTTGCCCTCATCTCAGGTAATTTGTGTAATATATGTGAACTTGAAAAATATTTCTTAATTCTTGTTTTTGCTCCAGTCAATTCCTGATTATCTGCAGGTCAACCCACATTTTTCATTCCTTCTCCCTATCTGCTTATATCGCATTGGTCCTTTAGAGTTTGCAGGTGGCTTCACACTTGGTTGAGTCTGAAAGAAAACCCCTTAATGGTGCTATAGAGAGGGAGGTAACAGAAAAACTCTTTTAGGGCATTTTTCTGACTTGTGGAAAGAACACAGAAAAGGATGTTTGGCAATTTGTCTTTTAAGTCTTAATCTTGCTAATGTGAATACTGGGAAAGCAGTTTTTTCTCATTTGTTTTGGTTGCTCCATTGTGAAGTGTGGAGGTCAGACTTAGTGACCTTGAGAGTCGCTTTTGGCATTAATATTCTAAGAGAATTAACTGTATATCCTGTCATCTACTCACTAGTGCAGGAAATATGCTTGCTCCAAATAAGTCAGTATGAAAAGCCACTGTCAGTGAAAGTTGTTTTGTTTGTTTTCAGTCATATTTTGCTGTTTTTAAGACTTGGAAAACTAAGTGCAGAGTTTACAGAGCGGTAAATATCTATGTTACATGTAGATTATACATATATATACACACATGTGTATATGAGATATATATCTTATATCTCTACAAACACAAATTATATATATATATGCATATCCACACACATACATTACATATATCTGTGTATATAAATCCACATGCACATGAAATATATATATACATATATATAATTTGTGTGTGTGTATGTGTATGTATATGACTTTAAATAGCTATGGGTACAATATTAAAAGCCACTGGAACTCTTGTCCAGTTTTTAAATTATGTTTTCACTACAATGTTTTTGTGTCAGTGTTTTCTGTACATATTATTTGTTAATTCACAGCTCACAGAGTGATAGTTGTCATAGTTCTTGCCTTCCCTAAGTTTATATGAATAACTTAACTATTGCTACAGTTTTTCTGGGTTGCAGTGGAATTTGCTGTGCACAGAGCCTCCATGGTCACTGCTAAGCAGTAGCCGGCCATCGGGCATTAATTGATTTCCTACTCTATTCCCAGCAGACACATTTAGAAACTAAGCTATGTTCATCTCAGTGCTCAACTATTTGAACTGTTGAGTGATAAAGGAAACAAATATAACTGTAAATGAGTCTTGGTATCCTGTGAAACACAATAATTCATAATTTAAGAAAGCCCTAGCATGAATGTTGATGAACGAATGTAAAATTATATCCTATATTTAAGTGCCCTTCATCACTATTGAAGTTCATAATAAATCATTTCCCTATATAAGTGTTATTGATTATTTTAAATTGAAAAAAGTTTCACTTGGATGAAAAAAGTAGAAAAGTAGGTCATTCTTGGATCTACTTTTTTTAGCCTTATTAATATTTTTCCTTATTAGAAACCATAATTACTCCCTCTATTAACCCTTCACTTACTAGACCAGAAAAGAGCTTATTCCAGATCAGCTTTGAATATCAATTCTTACATAAGCTTTAGGCAAACAGGGAATAGTCTAGTCACCAAAGGACGATTCTCTTGCCAATGCTGCATTCCTTTTGCACTTTTGGTTTCCATATTTATCCCAAATGCTGTTGGGCACCTCTAGAAATGCCTTGATGTTTTTTCTATTTATATTCCTGCCTTTGGTACTTAATTTTACAAATGCTGTAATATAAAGCATATCAAGTTTAAGTGATATGTATCATTGCAAGAGAATTTGTTTCAAGATTTTTTTTAATGTTCCAGAAGATGGCCAATAGAGAACATTTGAGGGAAATGGGGAAACATACTTGTAATTTAGAGAACAAGAACAAACCATGTCTCACATTTTTTTAAAAAAAACTTAATAGTTTTCAATAGATGCTATAAGGACCTTCCATGCCCAGGTTAACAAAGAACTGTGATATGTATAGTATCTAATTACAAAATCATACAACATTTGTTTAATTCTCTTCTGTATTGTAACTTAGATGATTCCCAAGGATTCTAATAAAAAAATCACTCCATTGTATTGGGAAACAAAAACATCATTCGTTAATTACTTATTTTCTTTCCATAGGTTTTAATATTTTGAGTGTCTTTTTTATTTCATTCATGAACTTTTGTATTTTTCATTTTTCATTTGATTTGTAAATTTACTTATGTTAAAAATAAACCATTTATTTTCAGCTTTGAATTTTATTTCGTGCATGTGTTTTATGTCTTTATTTTCACATTTGGTCATAAATGAAAACAGAAAGAATTGATTATTATACTCACAAAGAAATCTGAGTCACATTAGTTAAGTTTCATTCTGAGATAAATCTGAGCAAAATGGGAACTTCATATCAAGAACATTTTCTTTACATGTAAGTAAAAGTTACTTAGGTAAAATGAATTGCTCCAGAATACTAGGACATATTTTGTGGGTATATATGTGTTTATGTGTGTATATGTATGTGTATGTGCATGTGCAGAGAGACAGAAAGACCGTCAGAAAGACGGAGAGATACGGAGAGACAGAGAAAAAGGAGAGAAAGATTATTTTAAAACAAAGGAAAACAAGCTTATTCCTTTTTACTCAACTTGGAACTTAGGTAGCTTACAGGACTCTTTTTCGTCTAATAGGCTTTAATGCAATCCCATGGTAGTTGCTCTGGAAATAGATAAAATAAAAATAATGTCATGACTTCAATTAATTGATCATTTGAATCAAAGATGCATTTCTGTCACAAATTTTGAATAAATCAGTGATGAATATTTGGAAACATATTTTATTTTCAGTTAATAATACAAGTCCATAGTGATAGGAATGCCTTTTTGCTTTTAAAAAAATCCCTGGCCGGGCGCATTGGCTCACGCTGTAATCCCAGCACTTTGGGAGGCAGAGGCGGATGGATCAAGAGGTCAGGAGATCGAGACCATCCTGGTCAACATGGTGAAACCCTGTCTGTACTAAAATACAAAAAATTAACCAGGCATTATGGTGTGCACCTGTAGTCCCAGCTACTCAGGAGGCTAAGGCAGGGGAATCACTTGAACCTGGGAGGTGGAGATTGCAGTGAGCTGAGATTGCACCACTATACTGCAGCCTGGTGACAAAGCGAGACTTCAGGAAAAAAAAAAAAAATCCTATTTGTTCATTTTACTGAGCCCCACCCATAACATACTCAGAATTGGTTAGCTTAGTAAAAATTTTTCTACTGAAGAATTAATTTTCCTCTTGCAAACCAGTCCCGAAAGTGTAGGCTTAGGATCAATAGATCAAAGTTCCAAGGAAACAGATTTCTTCTCAGTTAGAAAATAGCTATAAAGCAGAATTCGACACTGATGGAATTCACTATCTTTGGAAATATAGGTCTGCCATTACCAGAGGTATACAAGCAGTTATTTGATAGATTTTCATTGAGATTTTGTATATGAGTTTTTTGCATTGGATAAGTGGTTTTGAGTCTGAAATTGTTTCCAACCCTGAACATGTTAAGTGACCTATTAGAACATACTGGTGACTCTTTGGAAGATTCAACTTCAGCATTTTGCATATGATCTACCTGGCTGTGATTAACCTTCCTTAAACTCTCAAGATATTTTTTCCATTATATACTGACGTCACTAGCTCTTTAATGCAAGTAAATGCACAAAATGGTATGAGAGATGCATTTAGCAACTAGTCTATGTTATTTCTCTGTGATTTATGCAATGTGTACTGTGTGCTAGAAATTTACATGTAGGCATCTAATTTGTTTATCAGTCCTACAAGTTTATCATATGCATTTTATAGATGGATGAACTAGGACTCAAAAGATATTAAGATAAAAATAGAGATAAATGGAGAAAGCAATATTTGAAACCACAGCCAGTTTCCAAGTTAAATATTTCCTTTTTTCTAGACTTCAAGTTTTCAGAGAGAAAATGAAAGAGACAGAAGTTTGCTGTTCTTTTATCTACTAATAACTCATCCAGAGGAGAAAAAAAAAATTACAGTCCTAGTTTTCTTCTGAGTGAACTCCATGGAAATTATGACTTTTACAGGCAAGAGCATTCTTGAGTATTGAAGAGTTCTCAGTCATACAACATGACTTCAAAGCCAATTTGGTACCACAAAAGAAAACTGATCTCATTATTATATGGCCATACCTCATTTTTTGAGCCAAATAGAATAAATGGGCTAAATTACTACTCCTTCTCCAAGTAAACTTTAGCATTAAAAAATAATAGCTCCTATCTTCAAATATGAAGTTTTGACAATATGGAAGGTATTTTTAAAATATGCCATAAAGTATGCAACTTCCCTTACAGTATCAAGTGAAGATCCTTCAGTATAGCCCAAGACCTTTCTGAGAAGCGTCTTCTACATTTGTTCCTCATTGTCTAAAATTCCACCACTCTTATCTGCACTTAGCATTGTCCTTTTTCAAATCTAAATTTTCTTACTTTCTGGATGGAGTACCAATGAAAGAAAAAAGAGCAACAGACTCAAAAGACATGTTTTAAGAAGATCTGGAACAGTGTTGTATTTTAAACAACAATATTCCTATTGGCAAAAACATACATTTTCCTAAGGTGACTATTTTGAAGTGAAACATCACATCACACGCACACACACATTTGCATGAATTCTCTTTGTTGACAAGCTAACCATGTTGCCTTAAGGTTATTTCACATTTCTCAGGAGCCGGGAGAAGCAGTAGACGTCCCACTTTCGTATTCTCTGATTTATGAGAGGCAGCCTCATAAGATTCTCAGTAGGACTAGAGGGGTCTGAAGAGTTACTAAAACACGTGCACATGTGCACACACTCATACACACAGAAGGATTTTAATGATAAGTGAGAATTTTTATTAATCTCTTAAGAATGAATGAAACAAAATGTCTAAAAACATTTTTGCACTCTTGGTTAAACCAATCAAAAGTTCTCAAAACTTGAGCACATGTCTCTCCAATTTCCCTTCAAATTCATGTTAAATCCACTGATTGAAAAACAAACAAACAAAAAACCAATAATCTGTAAGAAGCACAGCTCCCTTATTCCCTGTCAAGTTCACAATGACCAATGCAAACTTTCAGTCTGTCTTCAAAGGCTGAAAGTCTCTCCATTACTGTTTCATCCCTGGACCAAAAGCAGAGGTGTTCACCTTCACAGTGTGACTCTGGCACATGTTTTCAAAGTTCTAAATGGCTAGGATTTACAATTCAATTTTGAATTTTTTTCCTTCAGGATATGGCATGTTCTAAGCTCCTGAATCTCATAGTGAGTTAAGCATTACATTTATTTGAAGAACTTTCCCTTGGAATCTGTCCAAATCCACCTTGATAACATTAGAATTGTATGGTTTGCCAGAAGTCTTAGCTGCTTGACAAATTGTTACCCATCGTCATTGTTTTTGCCCCTTTAATTCCAATTCTTCACACACACACACACACACACAGAGAGAGAGAGAGAGAAAGAATTTAATTGATAACAAGATAAATACTATGAACCACTATGAACTGTCTGATGTGATGTCCAAAAATGTTAAGTATCAAAGGGTGTAACTGAGAATCTTAGGAGGTGATAATTCCTGTTGCTCTTTGCTGATCAGACTATGTCAGGAGCATTATGTTCACTCCTGTTCATAATACTACTCTTAGGAGACACATCTATAAACTGAACATTATCCAGAGGGAAATGGTAAACATGCAGAGGAAACGTAAGACCATGCCATTTATGGAATAAGAGAAATATCCTGAAAATATTTAATCTAGGCATAAGAAGAAAATACTACAATGATATAAAAATAGTTGTCAAATATTTTAAACATTTAAAGACTCAAGATCTGACCACCAGATAAAATTTGCAAGGAAGAAGATATCAAAACAAGAAATAATTTGTAAACAGAGCTGAAATGACTTGCTTTTGAGGGTGGTTAATATTCTGATGGTAGTTACTTAATTGCCCACCGTGTGTGTGTGTGTGTGTGTGCACACGTGTGTGTGTTTTAAGAAAGACATTCAAGAAGGAGACTACTGCAATGAGGATTTTGCAGGTGGAGAGAGAGACTGAGCTCAACTACCATACCATCCTTGAAGGTAGTAAATTCTTAGCAACCATTGGTAAGAGTGGTGTAGAATTTTTTGACTGGGTAAATTATTCAGCACTGAGATTCTGTCGTCTCAGGTGTTTATTCACTGCCTGTCCTCCGGAAGATGGACAATAACGAACTGAAATATATGTAAGTTTTCACTATACATTATCCTGTATTTCCGTTTTTCTATAGATACAGTGGAAGCAGTTTTTGATTTCATTCAGAGAAGCAGAAGGATGATTGTTGTCCTGAGTCCTGACTATGTGACAGAAAAGAGCATCAGCATGCTGGAGTTTAAACTGGGTGTCATGTGCCAGAACTCCATTGCCACCAAGCTCATTGTGGTTGAGTACCGTCCGCTTGAGCACCCGCACCCAGGCATTCTTCAGCTCAAGGAGTCTGTGTCTTTTGTGAGCTGGAAGGGAGAAAAGTCCAAACATTCTGGCTCTAAATTCTGGAAAGCTTTGCGGTTGGCTCTTCCACTGAGAAGTCTGAGTGCCAGTTCCGGCTGGAATGAGAGCTGCTCTTCCCAGTCTGACATCAGTCTGGACCACGTTCAAAGGAGGAGAAGTCGTTTGAAAGAGCCCCCAGAACTTCAGAGCTCAGAGAGGGTTGCAGGTAGCCCTCCGGCCCCAGGCACAATGTCCAAGCACCGAGGGAAGTCCTCTGCCACCTGCCGCTGTTGTGTCACCTACTGTGAAGGAGAGAATCACCTTAGGAACAAGAGCCGGGCAGAGATTCATAACCAGCCCCAGTGGGAGACGCACCTCTGTAAGCCTGTTTCCCAAGAGTCAGAGACTCAATGGATACAAAATGGCACCAGATTGGAACCCCCTGCTCCCCAGATCTCAGCCCTTGCTCTTCACCATTTCACGGACTTATCCAATAACAATGACTTCTATATCCTATAATTACTGTGTGTGGTGGGTGGTGGCTACCATCTCTACCAACCCTCTGTATGTCATGAACCTGTGGGAAAACCTGACATTTTTATCATCTAATGGACTATCAGATTTCTGTCCCCTTTATTGATTTTTAAAAACTGTTTATTTCTAGGAGACAAAAGACCTGAAGGACCTGAATCCAGAATTATTGCCTCTAATGGCCTCAGAAGAGCACACTCTTCTTGGGCCCTAGAAGGTCAGTATGTGAAAGTTGCCTAAAGTCTGATCCTCTATCTTGTCCAAGGGTTTAAAACTGAGCTAAGAATTTAAATATGTTTCTTTTCAGTGTGTTGATCGACCTCACGTTATAAGTCAGTCAGGTGTACTTGGGCTATGATACTTACAGGGCGTATGCTTCCCAGGGAGCAGCATGGAGAGGAGCTGGTTCTGGTGGAAGCTGTAGGATGAAGCTCAACAGAAAACCTACAGCACATTTTTCCTCGAAGAACCAAACATACCCACCCACGGATACGTGGCGTTCTCTGTCTCACTGTAAACTAGTGTTCTCTAAACTTCCTAACGTTGTTAGCATCAATAAAATTCTATTTTTACGTCATTTTATTTGTACTAACAAATTTTTACATCTCTCTCACCCTTCTCCTTTCTATGATCGTTGTATTCTTATCTGGAGAGTTTTCCATTTCAGGAAATTGAGATTTGGTTTAGGTACCAGAAAAACTAAGGTGCCTTTTTTGGTTCTCTCTGACATGTAATGGGAGAGATGTGGAAAACAACCCAAAGAGAGGGAGAACGTGACTTAAATGAAATGGAAGTTTATAAGAATCTCGTATTTTTAGAACTGACAGATGAAAAAAATCAGTATTGTTAGGAAGGTAGCGTAGAGATGGGTGCCTCTTCCCATTCAGGCTTCTGAGAAGGGATAGTAAATTCAAGTGCCTACAAGGATCCGAAGGTAAGAAAAAAGAGTAAATGTGGCCAGATATCAGCATATTTTACATCCTCTCCATCTAGAACCGATGTGAATAGGGACATAGGCACAGATAGTTATTTCTTCTCTGTCAACATTTTCATAAACTCCTAAAAGGCACATGGCATTTGATTTTCAAGTCAGGTAGATCATTGGGCTTCTAAGGCACTGAAGAACACATATTGCTTCAAAAGGGTCAGCTTCAGGCCGGGCGTGGTGGCTCACACCTATAATCCTAGCACTTTGGGAGGTCGAGTGGGGGAGATCACCTGAGGTCAGTTGTTCAAGAGCAGCCTGGCCAACACGGTGAAACCCCCTCTCTACAAAAATACAAAACTTAGCTAGGCATAATGGCAGGCGCCTGCAATCCCAGCTACTCAGGAGGCTGAGGCAGGAGAACTGCCTAAACCCGGGAGGCGGAGGTTGCAGTGAGCCGAGATTGTGCCACTGCACTCCAGCCTGGGCGACAGAGCAAGGCTCCATCTAAAAAAAAAAAAAACAAGGCAGCTTCTACTCAGTTCCATTTGATTGTTGCCACTAATCAAGCCCCAATGTTGCCATATTGTCCATTTTTTTCTAGAGAATCTCAAAAATCCAGATTTTTATGTATAATGTCAATTTTGGGATGGCTTAAAGTTAAGAAGGAAACAAACAAAAAAAAGAGCCAAACAAAATATATCTGTGGGCCATAGTCAGCCTGAGGGCAGCTAGTTTGTAACTTCATAACTAAAGTATTCAGCCGAAGAACATATCTCCAAATGGAATTCAAGTGTCCCTGGTAACACTGGAACCGGAAGACACAGGTTGGCTCTAAGGACATACTGAAGCATGTTTATGCTCTCCGCAGATGGAAGACATCTGGGCTGTTACAGTTGAGCTGATCTGGCCTAACCCTCCATTAGAAAAGAAAAAGCTAGAAAATAGGGTGCCTTCCATTTACTCTTTAGAGGCTTCTTGCCTTTTACTGTCAGAAAATAAGAAGCACGAAGTCTGCTACTCCTGAGCAGAACCAAAAGAGCAAGAGACCACACCTTACATGAGAAGTCACCTGTAACACGTTAGCTGTGGCTGTTAGTGAGCTGTGGCCCAGTGAGTGTCAGTGACTCCCAGTCAGTGACAGTGAATGGGCAGTGGAGAAAGAAAGAAAGCAGGTTCATCTCACTACCCCTCTTGAAAAGGTTCTCAGAAGATCCTTTCTCTGTTGAAACTGAAAAAAACTAGAAGATTCCTACTCCAAAGATGGGGGAACGAGGGTCCTCTAGAGTAAATGTGACTCACAATGAAACTTGTAATTAGAAAATGGCAGGCCACCCTAACTAAATATCTAGCAGAAAATGACTTAGCACAACCCAAAGGCCTTGTCCTCTATTATATCCCTTCTCATAAAGAGTAATCCGTCCTTGATGTATATTCAAGGACCTTCACTTGGAAGACAGATAGCAGTTTCTCTCCAAATCTGTTAATAATGGGTAATGTAAGTGGCTCCAAAGCTCCAGGAGGGAGAAGATTCTTGGATCCACTGTTAGTGTTATTCCTTATTGACACAGCATCTCAAATTGTAAAATATCTTTGGAAAAAAATGAGAAATTAAATTTTTCATTTATAAATTATTTTCTTTTTTAGTGAAGAAAAAGAAATGAAAGAACTAATGGCAGAGGCATGGAAAATTAAACATGAGCTCATATTATATGAGTAGCTAGATCATTTTGGTGCTCTCAGAACTACATTTTGGCAAGTATCAATTTCCTTGAACAATATAAGTGTAGTGGAAGCAGTAAAAGTCTTAGTTTTCAGCATTAGTTTTACAAAGGGTCAGAAAGGTAATGGACTATACTTCTACTGTATGGAGAAAGGCTAAGAGGTTATATTATTATTTCTTGACCTGACATGCCACAGTTGAATGTGATATTCAGTTCCATACATTTCAATGAGGCAAATTATAATAAGAAAGACATTTTTTTCATGGGCCATGCATATCCATAATAGAAATAACAGGATTGTAGGGTAAATGGATATATCATTGCATAAGAAATTGTCTACTTAGTTGCATGAGTTTTAAGTCAAGTAGAGATGGATGTGAGTCCTATTTCTCTCCTATCTGTTTGAACATGGTCTCTCTGAGCCTTTAGCTAGCCCTTACTAGCTAAAATAAAGATGCTATTGTTAACCTCATTGGATGTTGAGGGCATTAAATTATATATTATACTTTATTTCATATGCCTCACCTTTTAAAAACTCTTATAAAATGTCCAAAAGCAGTATAGAACAGGAACATATTATCCAGGTTAAGTGACTTTCCTAGTGACACTCAGCCAATTATCAACTGGGTTGAGTCTCCAACCCAGACTCTGACACTTGATCCAGTGCCAATTCTAGAACCATACATGTCAGATTGAAGGGGAACTAATTCTGTTACAAAGCTACCTCAATGGAATTATTTAATCTGGGCCATAAAACATTCAAGTAAAAAAAAGGAGTTAATGTAAAACCCACACACAGCTAATTAAATGTTATATTAAGGGTCTGATATATCATCAGACCTTGTCATATTATAATTTTACATGGCTTCATTTTTAAATGTTATAAACCTTCTTAAAGCATTTAAAAGATAGAATTTTTTAAATGTCCTCTAGACTCTATGATAATGCTTTATTTTTTTCCTTCAAAATACATTGTTTGTATTTTTCTTGGTGGAAAATAAAAATACATTCCCAATTTACCTTGAAAAACAAATTTCTTTTTGGCAGTTATGATAAAAACTGAATTTCAGAGTTACCTTCTCCTATAACTATTAAGAACTCTAGAAACAATGTATTCACTCTCAGATTGAAGATTTGAAGTGGTTGGGAAAACTAAAGTTTTGGTTCAGAAAAAATCATGAATAATAAACTGAACTAATCATAAAGATATGCGCAGAAGGATAAGCAATTTATATGGCATTGGTTTAAAACTTTCATGCATCTAAGAGTAACTTGAGGGACATGTTACAATGAAGGTCCCAAGGCAGGCCCTTCCCCAGAGACACCAGTTCATTAGGTGCTGGACATTGTCTAGAAGTCTGTTTTTTTATATTGTGCTCTTGATAATTAAATAAGGCATTTCATGGGTCAATGTTGGAAAACTGCTACCTATGAGAATTCTTTCAAACTCTTCCCATATTTTCTGTATTATTGTTCAGGTTGTAAGGGAAAAGAGCCTCAATTAGGAGCTTGCCCAAGCCTTCTTGAAGTGTATTCCTTAATGTATCCATGTTGGAACCATTTGGGGCTCATATTAAAATGCATGTTTCTTGACTCCATCCAAGATTAACTGAATGAGGATCTCTGATGTAGGGTGGATCTGCACGCGCAATAACTTTCCCAGGTGATTCTAATGCAAAAAGAAAAAAAAAAAAAGAACCATTAATTTTTATCTCTCTTTAACTCCTCTTTTACCCTTGTAGGCTCTGATTTTCTCCAGCCAAGGACTACAAATCATCTTAACACGGTGTTTGCAGGCAATAGATGAAAATGTAGGGCATGTTTAGCCCTTGAAGTTGCCTCAGCACAAGGAAACAGTTGAATAGATGATTAGTAAAATGTATTTATTATATATGAAATATCAATCAGTGACATTTGGAACCTGGTGGGATTGCTGTAGTCATCATATGTATTAATCAGAATAAGATATGCTATGTCATGCTAACAAAGAACCCCAATATTTCAGTAGCTTCATATAACAAGACTTATTTCTTGTTTATGCTACATGTCCAGCATAGGAGCTTACATTTTTTTTTTTTAGACAGAATCTCGCTCTGTCACCAGGCTGGAGCACAGTGGCGCGATCTCAGCTCACTGCAACCTCCACCTCCCGGGTTCAAGTGATTCTCCCGCCTCAGCCTCCTGAGTATCTGGGACTACAGGTGTGCATCACCATGCCCAGCTAAATTTTTGTATTTTCGGTAGAGACGGGGTTTCACCATGTTGGCCAGGATAGTCTCGATCTCTTGACCTCATGATCTGCCTGACTCAGCCTCCCAAAGTGCTGGGATTACAGGCGTGAGCCACCGTGCCCAGCCCAGAGCTTACATTTTTTATGCTTTGCCATCTGAAATGTGTGGCTTCCTGTTGTGCCAGGCTTCAGCTGAAATATGACACTCATTACTTTCACTTACAATTCATTAGCCAGAACTAGCTCTGAGGTCCTGCTTTAATCATAAAAAAGGACAGAAAATGTAGTTTTCCTATGCCTCGAAAGAGAAAAATGAAATGAACTTGGTGAATACATACCGTCATCTTTGTCTACAAGTGTGATGAAAATAACGTATTTCGGAAGCCTGAAGAGGTAAGAAATCTTCAAACTGAGATATGTCACATACTTTGATAATGAAAAAAAAAAAGAACTTTGCTACCAGCACTCCACCTGAGTTTGCCAAGGTATCAAGATAAAACAGCATGCAGAAAAGTACACCTTGTTTGTAAGTGTTCCCCAAAGAAAAGTTGTTGAAGGAATGCATAATAATAATCACAGCTTCTGGCTAACAGAAAGCATGCTTAAAAATTTGAAAGTTACTGTATTTGGTTACCTTCCATTCAGTAGCTTTAGTTAGTTCCCTAAGAATGTGATGCTCAAACGATCTGTAAATGAGCCATTTCATTTTGGATATCAAAGGAGCCTCAGAAGAAGTGAAGACATTTAGAACACAGCAGAGCATGTAACACAGTCATTAGAAAGCATCCCTTGATCCATTTATCTGAAGAGCCAAATAGGGGATTCAACATGAACGTGCTAAAGCTCAAATGAAGGAAGAGACAAAACTGGTGTGAGTATTACGAAGTCTGTGGTATCTGTGCATCTGCTCTCTCTACCTTTGGATTCCCTCTGATTGTATTAAAGATTTGAATTTTTATATGACTTCTCTAATGTGTATGGAATCATTTGATCATGAAAAAAGACTCTCTTTGGTTTGGCAAAGATTAGCGCTTAATGAATCTTGGTCTATGTTACTAAGTTATAATGTTGAACCAAAAAAACTATTATTTCTTAGTGTAGCAAGGAGATTACTGACACGCTCAAAATCCCTTAGAAAATAATTCACAAAGTTTTTTTCTTGAACAGTTTAATCATGTCAAAATATATAAATGAAAAAAATGACTTTGAAATTAGCTCATGGGAAGAAAGAAGATTCAAACTAAACTTTGAAATCAGATCATGAGCTGTTTTTAACTTAACTCACCCAGGTAATGGGAATTTTAATACTTCATTGCTTTATTTTTTAAAGAAGAAAAAATGTATGTATATTTAAGACTCAAAGACATATATAACATATTAATTTTCTACTGTCAAAAACTGTATCACATGCTTGCAATTCATTTATCATTTAGCATTGTGTTTTGAAATAACTTGGGCAAGTGGTTCTTAACTAGAATTGAATATCATCTTTTAAAAAATTACACATATCTGGGGTCCATCTCAATCTACTAAATCTCCCATATTGATCTAGATATGTGCTCTGATATAGGAAAACTGTCTTAAGTTTGCATATGTTTCAATGAGAAATAAATGATGTTACATAATAAATACATATTTAAAAGGTAAAAGAACTTCTAATATTGTAAATAATCATTTTCTTAATATACAAAACTTAAAACTCATTGCCAAATACTGGAATTGAGTCACTTATTTTCATATCTTATTATGAAATTACATAAAATATGAGAACACAAAATAAAGATAACAAAATGAGAGAAATAATCAGTGTAGAGACTGAATTGGGCAGCCAAAGGAGGCCAGAACTCTAGTATTTATGACATCCATATCATCAGTCGTCTTAAACAGGACAAAGTGTTTATGAGGAAATGGTTTTGGGCAAAGACAAATGACTTCTAAGAACAGCCAAAAGGGAAAAGGGACCAGATGTGGTGGCTCACGCCTGTAATCCCAGCACTTTGGGAGGCCGAGGTGGGAAGATCATCTGAGGTCAGGAGTTCGAGACCAGCCTGGCCAACATGGAGAAACCCCATCTCTACCAAAAATACAAAAATTAGCTGGGCGTGGTGGTGGGTGCCTGTAATCCCAGCTACTCGGGAGGCTAAGGCAGGAGAATCGCTTGAACCTGTGGACTGGAGGTTGCACTGAGCCGAGACTGCGCCATTGCACTCCAGCCTGGGTGACAAAAGTGAAACTCCGTCTCAAAAAAAAAAAAAAAAAAAGAAAAGAAAAGAAAAAAGAAGAAAAAGGAGAATAGAAAAATATTCTTCACTCATTTCCAAATATCAGTAATGTAAAAGGGAAGCAAGATGTGTAAAAACTTTCTAATATCAGGCCATTATAGCTATAATGTGCAGTGAGTGTCAGGGAATAAAGTTGGTGATTTCCATTGTGTTCTTGATATATTAAATTGGAGTCAGAAGATATGAATTGGAATACTAGTTGTACTAACTGTATGACTTTTAATAGCATACTTTTGCTCTCAAGTTCTCAGTTTCCTCATATATAAAATGGGAATCATAGAATATCTACCTCATTGGATTGTTGTAAGGGTAAAATTATATCATAAATGTTAATCTCAAAAAACATGTAAAGCACATGCTTGGTAGTGGTATTATATTTGTTGTTAGTTGTTTATTATAAGAGACATGTGGAGGAAATGAAGAGATCTGAGAGAAATTCCTTAACCTGTTAAATGCTGGAGAACTTTTCAGAGCACATGGTACCTAAAGTTTTTAGGTACGAAAGATTTAGTACAGTTTCATATCGCTCTAAGGGGTGGAGACTACAAAAAAAATCATAGTCCTGAAAAAGTAAGAAGTATGAAAAGGGCTGTATTTATTCCATATTGCTGTTAATAAATTGCCCTATAGAAGCTTAAAACAGCAGATATTTATTACCTCACAGTATATACAGGTCAGAAATTTGAGAGAAGCTTAGCTGGATGGTTCTTGCTCAGTTACTAACTGAAGAAACTGTCAAATTGTTGGTCAGGACTGTGGTCATCTGACAGCTCCACTTCCAAGGGCAGGTACATGGAAGCTGGTAGGAAGTCTCAGTTTCTTGCCATATGAATCTCCCTATTGGGATGCTTTAGTATCCACATAACACATCAGTTGGCTTACCCCAGAGCAAGTGATCCAAGAGGGCAAGGCCAAAATGCTTTTTATGACCTAGCCTCAAAAGTGATATATTATTACTTCTGCAGTGTTCTATTTGTTAGAAATGATTCTCTTAAGTCCAACCCATTTTCAAGAGCTGGGGAATTCAGCTCCACCTCTTGGATGGAGAAATATCAAAGAATGTGTTAACATATTTTAAAGTCACTGCAGTAACATATACAAATATTTACTTTCCAGTTGAATAAATTGAGGTCCAGAAAAGTGGACCTGGCCCTTACCCTTCCTTACTTCATCCTTAACATGGTCATCAACGGCCTGCAGTGGTGCCACAACTCAAATGAGAGCTGTCTCGTTCTGGTTAGGTCATTTCTTTTGCCTGTTGAAAGACTACAGAATGGGGGAAAGTTACATACTGTAACGTTCTGGCATTCCTCTCTTTCTCTCAATTTCTCTCTCGTTTGCTCTGCTCTAGATAAAAGGCAGTCTCTGGAACTGAAGAAGGATAGGGTGGTTGGGGTTTGTTAGCCATATTCTTGGTCTGGAGTCTGGGTACTGAAATATCACTTTTATCCTGAGCTCATCTCTAGAGAGATTGAAAATGGGTTTACTCTAAAAAGCAGCCACTGCAAAAGTAAGCATGAGCTTTCAAAGAAAGGTAATTGCTTTCTCCAAAGAAAAAAAAATACAGATTCTTGTCTTAGCTCTGAATTGAAATGGTTATATATTAATAACCAAGTCATTTCTCCTCTCTGTACGTCAGGCTTTAGAGTACCCCAAATGGATGGGGTTGCACTAGGAATTCTGTAGGATGTTATAATTCTATATATTTTTAACTTACTGAGTAATACTTAAATAACTTCCTTACCTCTCCATATACACATACACACAGCAGCAGGGTCTAGTTATATTGGGAAGAATATTTAAAAGGTGAGAGGCTTCTGAAAGGAATCATAAATATCCTTGTCTGTTAGACCTAGTTCCCGTTAACATGCATTTCTTACTTGTAAAGCTAAATAGCTAACTTCTGTTTTTCCTTATCTGTTTTCTGTCACTCTCTGAGACCAGTAACTCTGAGAAAATACATTAAGTTTACAGGAGATCTATGCATAGTTTGACTCTTGTGCTTCTAGTTTTTCTGAACCAGTTTGAATCTCAAGGTCCAAGGTAACTAGTTTGTAAATGAGAATGAAAAGAAATGTTACCTTTTGTCTTCTGAACAGCTTTATGCTGTTCTCTTACTCATACAAACCATAGCAAGCTTCTCTTTGTGATATATGTCCATATATTTCATTATACTAAAAATAATAAATAAATAAATAAATAAATAAAGGCTGGTTTTGAAATTGCATAGTGTATAAACACTAACATCTCAGGAGTTAAGAAACCTGAGTTCTAATCCAAACTATAATTCCTTTATTATGGGACCTCAAGCAAGGCATATGACATAATTATCCATCAATACAATTCAAGGATCTCTATGTGAGTTTCCATCTCTGATATTCTAGAAGACTGTGTTAAAATAGTGAAGTTTCTGTGTTTATCAAGGCACAATCCATAACCCCTTTCAGGTAGTGCAAAAATCAGATATCTAAAGAGTCTGATGTTCCCTGTAAGTGCATAATATGCTAGTTGAGTTGCACAAAATCAAACCAAATCTCAGAGATGCCCCAACTTTTCCACTCTTCCTGGTCAATTGCTTCTTCAAAAGGTCACAGTTTTTCCCCCTACCTCTCCCCAAGAATCCCAAGAATATAAGCTACGTGTACATGACCACTCTGTTTGTAGAAAATGCCAAGTACTTTTATGGTCCACGTGCTTTGCCAAAGTTACTTATGCTTGGAATGTCTGTTCCTTTTCCCCTCCACATAAGAACTTTTACAATGATTCAAGTTCAGCCCAAATGTTTTTAAACCCTTCAAACGTTTCCCAGGCAGAATTAGATGTTTCTTACCCTTGTATTATTCCTAATACTGCTGGTTTAAGTTATAAATTGCTACATATCTGTTTTACCTGCTGTTCTATAAGCTCCCCTGAAGAAATATTATTTATCGAATCTCTAATCTGAGCACTTAGCATAGTGATTAGTGCATGGCAATTTTTCTATTAATGTTTTGTTAAATAAATTCATTGTCATGGCTACTCTCATCAGGAACTAAGTAATAAAACCTTGCATCTTGCTTTGTTTCATCTCCCCTCTATCGCAGATGTAATGTTTTATTAAAGGCACCATTTTAGTCTTTTGCTCATTACTGTATGAAATGAATTTCAATATTGGAATCCAGAGGCTTCCAACACCACATCCAGCACCACTAAATTTGGCCCTTGGCATTACTTCAGGACAGATGGTCTGTGACGGAGTAGGGGTGAAAAGAGCCCCAGCTGTGCCGTCCCTGACCTGGCTGCTACCCTCACATTAAGGACTCACATCCCTGCCCTTCTCTATCTGCATAACAGCTGATGCTAGATCAGCATCATGCTCATTGGCAGATGTTCTGTTTGTGATCTTGCTATGAAATAGGCCCAAAAGGACAGGACACTAAGCTCTGATAAATACTCTCTACCTACAGTGTACCGCAGAGTGTCTCTGGCTAGTGAATTACGAGAGGAAAAAAAAAAATCTGTTTATTGATTTAAAATACAAATGGTATTGTAAAAATAAAATAATGTGCTGTGTTGATTTAGGTACAGTTGGTAATTAAGAGATCGGCTCTTCCAAATGCCTTGAATAGTGTAAATTATCCTCTATGGGTCAGTAAACTCCTGCAAAATGACACATCCTGCAGCCTTTCTTCCCAGGCTCATCACCACTGCTGCAGTTCAGGGCTTATAATCTCTCAAAAGAGCTTTCAGTTTCCCTTAATCACTCCATTCTTTCCCCTTCAAACTCTGTACCTCCATCACCAAATCAATCTTTCTTGAGCCTGTCACACTGACCATGACACTTTAACTCTCAAAGACTGTGTCCCCTTACTTCCTAAAAGATATATTTGTTTTGGTTTGTTTTAGTCCAAATTTAGGACATTCCATTCTCTAGCCTTAGACGATCTTCAAAAACTGAGTTCTATGTGCTTCCATATATGCGCTCAACATTCCAATTCAAATAAATGACTTGGCATTTTTTGAGTACTTTTCCATCACTGTGGCCGTATTCAAGCTGTTACTGCTAGGAAAACCCTCCTACTCATCTCACACGTTCACTCTCAAGGTACAGTTCAAACACAATTTTTCTGATACTTCCAGCAAAAAATATTTTCTTTCCCATTAAATCCCTTATAGCATTTTTCCTGTTGTGTATGTGTGTGTGGTTTTTTTTACATTATTTTTATTTTTTTATTTTTTCGAGACAGAGTTTTGCTCTTGTTTCCAGGCTGGAGTGCAATGTTGTGATCTCGGCTCACTGCCATTTCTGCCTCCCAGGTTCAAGCGATTCTCCTGCCTCAGCCTCCCAAGTAGCTGGGATTACAGGCATGTGCCGCCATGCCCAGCTAATTTTGTATTTTTAGTAGAGACGGAGTTTCTCCATGTTGGTCTGGCTGGCCTCGACTCCTGACCTCAGGTGATCCACCTGCCTCAGTCTCCCACAGTGCTGGGATTACAGGCGTGAGCCACTGCACCCGGCCTTTTCTGTATTTTTATTCATTCACTCATTCAACAGTATTGAATACCTACTCAAGGCCAAGAACTTTTATAGAAACTGGGAACACATCAGTGAATAAAACACAAATTCCCTCCTCTATTCAAGCTCGCTTACATTTTAGTGGCAAGAGACAGATAATAAACAAACGAAATAAGTAAAATATAGAGCTTGCTATATGATAGATAAAGAAGAGACATGGACTGAGGAGTGCCGGCAAAGGACTCTCAATTTTAAATCATATTCCTAGGAGGCCCCACTGCAAAGGTGGCTTTTGAGTGAAGATCTTAAGGGTCGGGGAGAAGAAACAGACTTAACAGCAAGTGTAAAATCCCTAAAATGTCAAAAATCCCATGCAAGGAACCCTGAGATTAGTGTACACGGATCATGTGGGGGAGTAGGCAATGAAGTCAGAGGTTTTAGAGTGGGGTGGCACTAACGTGTGTCCCTGTAGGCCACGGTAGGGACTTTTCATTTAGCGTCACATGAAATGGCAAATGTATCTCTGTAGCCCCAGATGAAAACATATGGCATACATATACCATGTATGTAAGAATAGTTCCAAAAAATTTTTTTCCGATGTGTGGACAAAGTTTAGGAAACCCAGTATGACACAGTATAGTTCCCAGTACTAGTATAGTCGGAAGCATCACTTCCGTAGGCCTAAAGTGGCAAGAGGATGGAGTAGTTATAAGAAAACAGGGATATCTTCATGGAGCGGGCAATGGGGCATCAGCTGTGGTCTTCCACAGATGGACACAGCCAACATTTGACCAGATAGAAGCAGGGGGAATACCTAGATCTTACTCTCCTGCCCACCAATCTCTGGTTGGTGTCCTCAGTGTTGAATCCAACCATAATCCAGAGATAAAAAGTCTGACAGGTGCTACCTAAGAAGTACAGTGTCCTATGACATAAAACAGGGTAGAGAAGAACAAAAGGGATTTAAGGGACACAGAAGATATGCAGCTTTGGGATCTCTTGGGGGATCTGAGCAGAGGAGTAACATGGTCTGCCTTATAGTTTAGCAAGATAACTCTGCCTATGCCGTAGAGAATAACTAGAAAAAGCGAAACAAAGCTGAGAGGCTGCTGAAGTAAACTGAGAGATGGCAGAGTGCAAGCTCGTCTGTTGATTTCCGGATTTTAAAAAATCATCAAGATAATCAGACTACAGTGGGTATGAAAGATGATGTGGTGGATATACGATATGAGACAGGTATGAAAAAGTCATCTAGAAAAGTCAGAGAGCGAGTAGTCCAGGGCAATGTGTTATTTCTGGAGAACAATGAGGGTCTAAATGAGAACAGTGGCCATATAATTGATATGAGACCAGTCTGAATGGTTGTGTGTTTTTCTCCATCACATTTGTCTGCACATATGCAGGTGGTGAGTAGGTGGAGAGGTGGGTTTAACTAGGATGGGAATTGAAAATGCATGCCAAGCATGATTATGTGGATTGGCTGTGGAATTTAAGCCATATAAAAGTAAAGTGAGGACATAAGAGAGTTTAGAAATTGTGAAACATGGTAACACCAGCAGATTGGAGGCCTTGGTCATGTTAAAGGATTATTGGAATTACAGTACTAGGTCAAGTGTGCTAGGAAGGTGAGCTGATGGAGTGAGTGGGATGCTGGAAACTGAGATCATGAAGAAGTTGAAATTCTTTAGCATCATAACATTAAGTGTAGGATAGTGGCAGTGAGGGAGTGAGGTAGACTGAAAACAGGACCATTATAAGGGAGGAGATCAAGAAATTGAGATGCCAAAGTATCAGAAGTATAACCTATGTGAATATTCCAATTACCAACAATTAAGACAACATTAATGAGATAATGTCAGTAAACAAGGTTTTCAAATCATGAAATAAGGAGAAGGGATCAGGGATAGCAGATGACTGATTTCTTGCATTCAGAGATGCAATCCCTGATTGGATTCAGGTGGCAATATGGATGATATATATCAAATTTTAAGCTGTAAAAATTTGTAGAGGAGGGAATGACAATGGTCTAGAAACAGCAAGAATGAGAAAGCACGACATTTATTTTACTGCTACACCAATTGTGCAAGGGGTGTGGGAAGAAAATAGTCACGCTACATGAGAGGGCTTGAGGAGAAACAGTATCTTCAAGGGCAAATCAGTTTAAGTTAGAATAAGAAAAGAAGGAAAGTTACAGAGGAGAGATAGGGGATGTCCAAAGTTTTATTTCACTGACCGTAAGTCCTAGGGGGCTGGGTCAAAGTGTTGTCGTGCTTAGGAGGGTGAGTGCAAGGTCAGAAAAGAAAAAGTATAGAATCATATAAATACATAACAACTAATAAAATCACTTTATATGATCAGGGAGTCAGAAGTTCGGTGTCCAATAATCAAAACCCAAGCTCCTCTTGGATCCATTACAGAAAAAGTAAGTCTCAGAGAGTAAAGAGAAAAGACCTTGCCTACAACTGTTCTCCTTAGCTCTAACCCTCTATTTATGCTTCTCGTATAATGAATAACAGCAGTCAAATCATTAATGCAGAGATAATTAGTCCAAGATAATTAGGGAGAAATTTTTCTTCCTTTTGAAAGCCACCCAAAGTCTACAATTAAAAGTTCATTCAATTATGACTGTGCCCATATTCAACACAAGTCACACAGCCTGAAGACAAAACCTGCCCTTGAGAGAAACAAAGAAAAGTTTAAAGTCAAAATATTTCAAAGGAAGTCTGCTTCCAATTATATTTTATCAAACCAATTACCTTTAGGAACAGCTTTCAATATATTTTATTCAGGAATTTCAATTTTTTATTCAGAGCTATAAATCAATTAACTAATCAATTGTTAATTCAGCAACAATCCAGAACAGAATAGTGAAAGGTTACACACAAAAGGCACAGAGAAAACTTTTGCAAGTACACTGCATAATTACTTCCTTTTTTTCCCCTTTGAGACACAGTCTTACTCTGTTGCTCAGACTGGAGTGCAGTGACACGATCTCAGCTCACTGCAAACTCTGCCTCCTGGGTTCAAGCAATTCTCGTGCCTCAGCCTCCTGAGTAGCTGGACTTACAGGCACAAGCCACCATGCCCAGCTAATTTTTCTATTTTTAATTAGAGACGGGGTTTTGCCTTGTTAGCCAGGCTGGTCTCAAAACTCCTGACCTCAAGTGATTCACCTCCCTGGGCCTCTCAAAGTTCTGGATTACAGGTGTGAGACACTGCTCCCAGCCCATAATTATTTTCAAATTTTGAAAAACAGATTGAAAACATATCCTATTAGCTATGTTTGTGAAATATACAGTCTTTTGAAGAATTAAAAGAGAAGTAATGAAGACAACAAAACCTTTTCCTCTGGAATTATAACAGAATCATACTCAATAGCATGTCCATAACAAACCATATTGTTTTATTATGCAAACCTTAATCTGGAAAATTCTAGGTTGGATATTTGATTCAAAAAATTATATTTATCTATTCAGGGAATTACATTAATTGCATGAAACAGGCTGTAGCGACTGGCCATCAAGTTTAATAACTGCAGACAGTGACCCATCTTTTCGAGCACATTTCGCATGACTTAATTGATAAAAACGCTGAAAAAAGCCATAACTATGTGCTTTATAAATAGCTGTGTTTATGGACATTGATTTCCTTTAAAAATAAATATTTCTTCCTACTACATAATTCTTTTCAATCTACTCATCCTTGAAATTGCTATAAAGTATTGTGTGTGGGAGGCTGCAGGGGACTGGCTGAAGAAAGAAAGGGTGATGAAAAGTAGTAGGATCTACCTACTCTCACTCACATACATTATACCATTTCAACAACAAGAGGCAGGATAATTATCTGCATTTCACAGATGAGAAAACCAAAATTCAGAAAAACTAACTTGTTCAAGATAAAACAGATAACAAGTGGCAGAACCAGGATTTGAAAACCAGATAAATCCGGGTTCAACATCTAAATTTTCTGCACAGGCCGGGCGCAGTGGCTCACGCCTATAATCCTAGCACTTTGGGAGGCCAAGACAAGTGGATCATCTGAGGTCAGGAGTTTGAGACTAGCCTGACCAACATGGCAAAACCCCATCTCTACTAAAAATACAAAAATTCGTCAGATGTGGTGGCGCATGCCTGTAATCCCAGCTACTTGGGAAGCTGAGGCAGGAGAATCGCTTGACCCAGGAAGGTGGAGATTGCAGTGAACCGAGATCACACCACTTCACTCCAGCGTGGGCGACAGAGGGAAACTCCATCACAAATAAAATAAAATAGTAAATTTTCCACACAAATGAGGCTGCCTCATAACATTTCAAATAAACATGATTCTTAAGTGGTTGCTTATATTTTTATATCATTGACATACTGTGATGATGAAATGTGATCAAGAACTGTTTGATGATTAATAAGCTGTATTATTTTATCATTGCAGATTATAAGACTATCAAAATGGTCTTGTGAGTTAAAATATGTGTTTAACTCTTGTGAATTAAAATGCTATGTTATGGCAAAGGCAATAGCAATAAATCACATTTATATAACATTTTACAGTTTCAAAATATTTCCACATAGTCTACCTCTTTGTGATTCTGTTCTCATAACAGCTTGTGAAGTAGGCAGAGCAGATATTATTCTCACTATTTTATATTTGGGAAATTGGGGACAGAGAATTTTGCTTAGATCAAATTAGTGAAGAGCCCATATGAAAACACAAGTAATTCGTTCATTGATGTATGTACTCTTGTAACAAATAATTTTAAATATTTATTATGTGACACACACTCTTATTTCTTAAGTGACATCTAAGCTATTATTCATTCCATTAGTTCAAACCTTACAAGATAGATTAGATATGTTAATGACAGTGCCTACCACCCCTAACATCTTTTCAAATCCCAACCTACCACCTCTACTAAGAAAAGCTGACTTAGTTTGTTCTTTGACTGAGTTCACTAATGTGAACAGTCCAAGAGCCGCAAATTCATTCACTGGCTGCTGCCATACAAAGTAGTCTGGCATGAAATATCTGCTCACAGGGGCACTGGCTGTTGAAAAGGCCAATTAGATCATCTTCCTTTGGAATTTGAATAGGAAAACATAGAAGAAAAAAATAGCTTTGGGCGGGAGGAGCATAAATAAGAAGACACTTGAGAAAGAGTCAGGAACTGAGCAAACAGGAATGCCAGACCTCTGAGCTAAATGCCAGACTTGATAGAGCAGAAGGCCTTGTTCTTATGCTGGACACATAGCATTGCTGGGTAATATATTTAACATAAATTAAACTATTAAATAAAAGATAAAGTAAGAAAGAGAAATATTCAGAGGCCAGAAATGAAAAATAAGCCCAGAGCAACAGCAATGAGCAAGAGGTCACACAGCCTCTGGGAGAGTAGGGGTGTATGCATCAGTAGCTTAAACATTTAATGCTACATGCAAAAACTAGCCAAGACTTCAGTTCCCACATATAGAGACAATAGCTGGGCTCTTAGTACAAATGAGAAGCCAAAATAAGTGCTGCTTTGTATATACACGGGGTCCTAAAATCTCTGAAATCCCTGCCCACTTACCATTAAAACCCGAGGTCATAGGCATGAACAAAGTCACCAGTAAGACACTGAGATCTTACAGGAAAGATAACTGATGAGTAATAGGCTTATTATCTGGGTGACAAATTAATGTGTACAACAAACCTCCATGACATGAGTTACCTATATAACAAACCTGTACATGTGCTACTGAAGTTAAAATAAAAGTTAAAAATAAATAAATAAAATTAAAAATTAAAAAAAAAGAGAGCAATTGAGATACTAGTCCTTTACCTCTGTGGAGTTCAAATTTACACTATCTAAAACCCTAAGGAAAAACACTGACATAAAAATTAGAACTAGCAAACACCATAGGACCTAGGCAGAGACAGCTATAAAACTGCTCCCTTGGAGAAACTTACAGTATTCAGTATTTGCATAAGACTCCTTAAGAAGCTGACCACTGAAGATGTTCTTACAAATATCAAAAGCAGACAAACAACAGACTTGCCAAATGGGAAGATTCATATGCATGGAATCGCAGGAAAGAGAGAGAAAAGTATTTTTTTGTGTTTATAATGCTCAAAATAATCAAAAGAGAAACCAAACCAATATAAAAGAAAAAGAATGATCATAATATAAAGGTAAGTAGCTTTGACCATTGGTGAACTTCTTACCAGCAAAAATTGAAGCAAATCTGCTTCTGGAATAATATTATTCCAGTGTTGAGGTGTTGAGGGAAAAAAACCTGTCCCCAGATTAGATACCCAGCTAAACTGTAATTCACATCAGTCGATAAAATAAAGACATTTCTAAAAAGGAAACACTGAGTGAAAGCACTATCCATGAAATTTACAAAAAGGAAATATACTTAAGCAAGAAAGACAGTGAAGCCAGAAGGAAGGAATAATATGTAAGAAGCAAACATGAGTAAAGAAATAAAAAGTATTGAAAACAAACTTAAGTATTCAATGTAAATTTTAAAAATAATAATTATTTAGCATTTGTGGAATTAAAATACTAGATAATAATATGGAAGCCCAGAGGGGAGAAATTAAGATGGTTGTTAAACTCAGGTTTTTTTGTTGTTTGGGAGAGAGAAACATTATTTAGTTTATCCGACAAATATCAATCAAATAGGTATATTAAAATACAGTAGAAACCACTAAAATAACATAAATATTTAACTTAAAAAGCAATAGAAAAAGAGGGAAAATAGGCCAGGTGTGGTGGCTCGCACATGTAATCCCAGCACTTTGGGAGGCCAAGGGAGGGGGCGGTGGATCACGAGGTCAGGAGTTCAAGACCAGCCTGGCCAAGATGGTGAAACCCTGTCTGTACTAAAAATACAAAAATTAGCCAGACATGGTGGTGGGCACCTGTAATCCTAGCTGCTTGGGAGGCTGAGGCAGAGAATTGCTTGAACGTGGGAGGCGGAGGTTGCAGTGAGACAAGATCATGCCATGGCACTCCAGCCTGGGCCACAGAGCGAGACTCCATCTCAAAAAAAAAAAAAAAAAAACCAGGAAAGTATAGACAGTACAGACAAAAAAGACAATTCTATCAATCCAACAGAGGGCAGGAAAGGCTGGAAGAAAAAAAATGAGAAAACACAAATTTTTCTAGTAAAAATAAGTTCAACTGTATTAGTAATATATAAAATATAATATCTCTGAACAAAATGGTCAGTAACAAACTTGGCTACAGGCCTCCATCTCATTTCATGTCCTTGGGAACACAATCTGTGACTGCGTGGCAGTACTTTGTTTTAGTCTCTGCCATTTTACAATGGTTGCTGTCTTCTCGTGCTAAATCAGATAAGCCAGTTTGTCAATCTGCGTGGTGCCAGCTGATCCACCAAGGGCAGGGTTTACAAAATATCTTAAGCACTAATCTTGAGAGCAGTTTAGGGAGGGTCAAAATCTCATAACCTCCAGCTGCATGGCTCCTGGGCCATGGTTTCTAATACTGTGGCTAGTTTCTTGGTCTGGTCCCCAGGCAAGAGGGAAGTATATCTTGGGAAGAAGCTGTTATCGCCTTTGTTTTAGACTGTAGACTGTAAACCAGGCTCCTCCCAAAGTTGGTTCAGCCTACGCACAGGGATGAGCAAGGACAGCTTGGGGGCTGGAAACAATGTATTTCTTTCAGTCAAATCTCTTTCACTGTCAGAGTCACAATTTTGCAATTTTCAAAAGCTGCCTGTCACTCCTTTAAAAATACTTTGTACACTAGTGGTTAAGTCATAACCTAATTAAGGCTCATTGGTTTCACCTGTGAGGTTATTTGTTGTAAAGTTCAAAAGCTGAAAATCTTAACTGCTTGGTGTGGCTGAAGTAACATGGGATTTAAAAAGATTTTCTTAAAGAGCACTTAGTTTAATTAAAAGCAGATATTCAAGTTATAGGTATATTTAAAAGACCTTTATGCTTTTCTCTTCTTGAATCTTGTTTTTCTGGATAAAGGCTCTTTTCTTCTCAGTCGACTGCATTATTTTTCTCCATGTTTTTGTCTTAACCATTCTTTATGCACGCACGAAAGACCCTAAGATAACTTCTGGTAGCATGTAACACCTGGGAAAAAAACAGAGGAGGTACTACAGACCCTGTTTTGGGGGAAAAGCTCTGTTTTCCTCATGAAACACCAAGAATTGAAAGCAGATAGATATTTCTCAAAATCAAAGGCTCTGCTCTGTTTTGCATTGTGTTATATAATGGTTTTAAGTTTTGGGGGTATCAGAAATTACTTAACATTATAAGAGAGCTTTGGTGTGTAACAACGATGTCGGAAATATACTTCAGGGGTGGCTAATAGTAGTTATATATCAGAGAAGCATGCTCTTGGCCACCTGGAAGATAAATAAACATCCCCACCTCCCACTGGGAGATGAGACTCCCATCAGGGATGAGCTAATTACAAAATAGCCAATTGGCTTTGGGTTGCCTTTTAATAAAATGCATCACAGAAGCACTGTACTGTCTTCTCTGATAGCATCTAGACAGTCTTTTCATAAATTGAAATAAAGGCATAGCAAGGAGGTCTTAAGACACTAATTTGCCCTTTAGTAAAAGGGTTATAAAAGGTTAGTGAAAATTTCACCTTATGGTCAAATTGGTTAATATAAAATGACATGATCTATAACGTTTCATTTAAACAAATTGGGATTAACATTAATAAACTAATGCAAGGGTAAAATTTGTCTTTGAACAGGATTTTTATGTCATAGTAAAGGCTAATAAAAGGTTTTTGCCTTTTGAGTCATCATTTTGGCAAAATAATTTATGACAATCGGACATTGTCCTTCCTAAGGCCTGGCTTTTTGAATAGATCAGAAGGCCCCTGAAACATTCAGAAAAGAGGTATACAGGATTAGTTGACATTTTTAGTCACATGAGATTGCCAAAATGATGTCCAATCTCCTTTAAGTTACATTTTGGTGAATAATACTAATATATGTCCAAAAATCGTATGGGATTTCTAAAATTCTAATGTCTAAGTATATGCTATCAATCCTAATTAAGGGTAGAGTTACTGTAAACCATGGAGATAAGTAAGCTTCTTTGTCAGTTATATTTTTAACTGTAGCTGCCCTGGAAATTTTGTCATCCACAGACAATTGTTATCTTGCTTTGTTCCTTCTCAAAAAACAGTTTGTAATCAAGTTATATTAAGGACTTTAACAGGTGTTCTCAAATGCAGGATTTTAATAACTTTAAAAATTGTAACATGGGAACAGAAAAAAAACGTATGGGACTCATAGTGAACTGAAATGTTCACAAATATCAAGCAAAACAAGAGTTAACTAAGTGAACTGCACTCAGAAAGTTTAAGCAACCTTTTTAACTTTTGCTTGGAATATAGCTGATCCTTGTTTTGTTCTTCAGAGTCAAGGAAACTTATTTTAAACTATTTACAGCCTTTAATGATTGAGTAAGATATACTCCTGTAGACAAAATTCAGAGCATGTTTATTTTTCTCTGCCTGGTTCCTCTAAAATTTGAAGACTACTTGTAAGTACTCTTATGGTAATACAGTTGTTTGCATCAGTGCAATAAGAATCCATTTTTCTTTGTCAACAGCATACAATTGAAAAAACTGGCTATTTTACCGAGGCTTTAACTGAAATGGTGTGTTTCCCTTTAAGAAATCAAGCTTGAAATGGCAGAGCCAATAAAAGCCCCTTGGGGAAAACTGGCCTCATATCTTGTCTACACAGGCCTCGCACAGGGTTCCGAAACTGTGATCAGTAAGAAAAGTCACTTTCTAGCAGGTCTGGAAGCTCTGAGTTTATGGACCCCAAGAGGAGAGGATCACCCATCTCACAAGTATCTGAGGATATAAACCCATGGCTGGGCTGGGCTCTAAAAGTCTTATCTGAAATTCCTTGTGGAACAGAGTTTCGTCAAACCCAATCCAAAAGGCCTATGTAGAAATAAACATGCTTGCTCAACTTTATGCAAATAACCAGGACAAGTATAAGACTAAAGTTTATTCATAATTTGCTTTTACTAAAAATGAAAACTGGAGGGAAAAATTGTGTTCCAAAACTTATCATACATTTGTCATTAAATCCTAGTCTAGTTGTTTTTAAGTCTTTGCCTACATTTTAGACTAACTCTGGTTATTCCTGTGAATCAAGTGGTAATCTGCAGCTTGGAAAAAAGAAAAAGGGATGAGTAACATAAAAATGTGAATAAATATGCTAGTTCTGGGCAATTATCTTGCAAATCGTGCCAAGTAATGCCAGTGAATAGGGTGTCCGTAACCCAAAGGTTTCTTTGTTTGGGAAAACAAGGCCAAGAAACTTCACAGACACCCCCCAAAGAAAATTCTATATCTTAGCAAGTAAAATTTTAAATGGAAATTATCTACTACACCACACTTGTGGAAATTGTTATACTCACTGTACTATTTGCAGTAGGGTACTATTTGCAATAGGGTAGCACCTTCTAACTAAAATATTGCACAAAGAGTTTCCATTGCTGTCATATTTTGCTTAATTATTATCCTTATAACTGGGATAATAGTAACTGATAAAAAGGAAGCATAAAAGCTTTACTATCACTAAGTTTGCTAGGACTTTTTATTGGATTTAGTAATGCACTTTTAAATGAAACATGCTGCTTTTGGATTAACACTTATAGTAAAGGAAAATCTATAAAGGAAAACCTAAAAAATCTTAATAATGAAATCAAAATTATTAACAGGCTCAGGGAAAATGCTGACTTCAGCCCTGAGTGGCTATAACCCCTCTTTGATGAATTCCCATCTTTATGGAATTGGTTAACCACTTTATTAAGCCCTCTATTGCTTATATATCTTGTATTAATATTTGCACCCTGTACACGTAATACTATAACTCCAATTGTTTCTTCTTGCCTAGAAGCAATCAAACTCCAAATGATGCTGCAAACTGAACCACAAATGGACACGCCATTCTACTGAGGAGCTCTAGCTGCTGTTCCCCATTCGATGTCCTTTTTCGGCAGGAAGTAGCCAGAAAGAGTCATTGCTCAAACTCCCCTAAGAGCAGTTAGTGTGATCTCTCCACAGGTGGGAATGTGGTAGGAGTTATTAAGAAATTATTTTAGGCAGATAGAAAGGAAAAGGGGTCCTGGGAAAGTTTTCATTTTTTAAAGCATCTCTGGAAAAGTTTCTTGTAAAGCCCCAGCTCTTAGAGCCAGGCTGGCAACCTTAAATATACAAATGCCAGTCATTAGAAACTGGGTCCACCCAAATGGTGATTCCCGTGGCCTTCTTGCCCTTGCCCCACATATTCCTGGCAATATGGCAGCCCCCACTTATCCCTAAGAGTGTAGAACCTCATGGTGCCCTGTATTTGCATATTAAAAGCTAAGGTGGGAGGGCCAGCTTTTTCCCGGGTTACGTGAATGACATGCCTAGTCTAACCAATCTCCTTGCCCTATGCAAATCAGACACCGTCTCCTCCAGCCTCTGTATATATATACTTAGCTGGTATCTGTAGAAGGTGGGGAACTCCTCTTTTGGCTTTGGAGGCCTCCTCTCTCTGTCTCTGTAGCGGGGAGCTTCTTCCTTCTGTCTTCTCCTGTCCTTCTTGCCTATTAAACTCTCCACTCCTTAAAACCACTAAAAATAAAATAAAATAAAATAAAAAAGAATAAATATTCTATGAATACTCTGTGCAAGAAATTATGCCTTCATTTTTATTGTATAAATAACTAAGAGTATAATTACTTGATTACAGGATGAATATATGTTTATGGTTATATAAAACCTGCTAACCTTCCCCAAAACTGTTAGTATTGTTTTATATCTCTAAAGGCCATGTGTGAAGTTTTTATTGCTTATGGTTTCTTATCTCTGTTTTCACCAATATTTTGTGTTGTTGGACTTTTTAATTTTAGCCATTTAATATCTGGAAACTGGTATCACGTTGTGAACTTAATTTGTGTTTCCTTAATGAGTAATGATGTTGAGGACTTTGTCATATACTAATTGGCTATTGGCCATTTTTATATCTTTGTTTAAGCCTTTTGCCTTCTTCATCCCAATGTATTGTTTTAATCTTTTTTTATTACTAAGTTATAGCAATTCTTGATATAGTCTGGATGCAAGTCCTTAATCATATATATGTGCATGTATATATGTATGAGTGTATGCATACATATATATACACATACCCAGGAATACCTCACTTTATTGAGTTTCACTGTATTGAACTTTGAAAATATCATGTTTATCTTTAATGAACTGAAAGTTTGTGGCAAACCTGCATGAAGTCTCTTGGTACTATTTTTCTGAGAGTGTGTGCTCACTTTGAGTGTTTATGCCACACTGATAATTCTCACAATATTTTAAGCTTTTTCATTATTCTTATATTTGTTATGGTGATCTGTGGTCAGTGATCATTGATGTTGCTACTGTAATTGTTTTAGAGTGAAACAAATATGCCCTTAAAAGACAGAATACTTAATTGATAACTGTTGTACATGGTCTAACTATTCCACTGGCCAGCCATATCTCTCATCTCTCTCCCTCACCTCAGGCCTCACTATTCCAAGACATAACAATATTGAAGATGGTTCATTTAATAATCCTACAATGGCATGTAAGTGCTCAGGTAAAAGGAATAGTTGCACATCTCTCACTTTAAATCAAAAGCTAGAAAACTAAGCTTAGTGAGGAAGTCATGATGAAAGCTTAAAGAGACCAAAAGCTAGGCCTCCTGTGCCAAGCAGTTAGCCAAGATCTAGAAGGATTCATCATTCTAGATGTCATAAAGTGCATTCATGACTCATGGGAGGAGGCCAAAATATCGACATTAACAGGAGTTTGGATGAAGCTGACTCCAACCCTCCGGGATGACTTAGAGAGGTCGCAGGCTTTAAAGGAGGAAGTCATTGCAGATGTGTCGGAAACTGCAATAGAACTAGAATCAGAAGTGGAGTCTGAAGATGTGACCGAATTGTTGCAATTTCATGACAAAAACTGAACAGATGAGGAGTTGCTTTTTATGGATGAGCAAAGAAAGTGGTTTCTTAAGAGATAATCCACTCCTGGTGACGATACTGTGGACTATTCACAAAATATTTAGAATATTGCATAAACATAGTTGATAAAGCAGCGCCAGAGTTTGAGAAGATTGAATTTTATGTTGAAAAAAGTTCCACAATGAGTAAAATGCTATCAAACAACATTGCTTCAGAGAACTCTTTAATGACAGGAAGAGTCAAACACTGAGGAAAACTTCATTGTTGTTTTATTTTTAAAAATTGCCACAGCCACCCAAACCTTCAACAACTACCACCCTGATTAGTTGGTGGCCATTAACATCGAGGCAAGACCGCTTCCACCAGCAAAAAGATTGTGACTCACTTAAGGCTCAGATGATCATTGGCAATCTTTAGCAATAAAATATATTTAATTACAATATGTATTGCTATTTTAGACACAACGTTATTATACACTTAAAAACCTACAGTATAGTGTAAACATTACTTTTATGTGATATGGGAAACCAACAAATTGACAACTCACTTTATTGCAATATTGTGCAATATTGTGGTGGTCTGGAAGTGAACCTGCAATATCTCTGAGGTATTCCTGTTGTAATATTTTTTGCTAGTATGTAGATTGCTTATTCATTTTTTATCATGATATTTTGATGAACAGAAAGCTGAATTTAAATACAATCTAATTTATCACTTTTTTTTTTCTTTTATGGCTAACAACTTCTGGGTCTTGTCTATGAAAGTTTGCCTATGCTGGGTCAGAGCTTCTTCTCAAAGCTTTTATTTTGATCCATCTTGAAGCAATGTGTGTGTGTGGTGTAAAGGCAAGGCCAAGGCTTGTTTTTCCCGCAATTCATGTATACTAGTTTCAACATTACTTGTTATAAAGATTGTTCTTTCTTCATTGTTTTGGTGTTTTAACTGAAAATCAATGGACTGTGTTAAGTGTGGGTCTATCTATCTCTGTGCTTGCTGTTCCATTCTATTGATCAATTTATCTATCTTTACGCCAAGGTCATACTGTCTTGACTACTGTAGCTTTATATATACTGAATCTTGATATTAGGTTGTGTAAGTTCTTCAATTTTGTTCTTTTTCAGACTTATTTTTTCTGCTGTAAGTTTTGCATTTTCATATACATTTTAGAATCACCTTGTCAATGACAATTTAAAGGCCTGCTGCTATAATGGTTGAGATTGTGTGGAATATATAAATGAATTTAGTGAGAACTACATCTTAATAAGATTGAATTTTCCCAACCATGATTGTGGTATAGCTTATATTAAAATTCAGATCTTTTAAAATTTGCTGAATCCTGTATTTCTTATGTTAAATTTTTCCCTAATCTTTTTTTTTTTTTTTTTTTTGACTTGGTGCTATTGTAAATGGAATGGCTTTCTTGAAAATTGTAATTTTAATGCATGTGACTATAATATAGAAAGACAACAGATTATAGCAAATTGATTTTGTATCTTTCAACCTTGCTAAACTCATTTATCAGATTTAATAATTACTTTGTAAAATCCATGGCTTGTATTTTTTAATAGCAACCATGTTGTCTGTGAATACAGTTTTTTCTTTTCAATCCTTCTAATTTGTTTATTTTTCTTGCTTTATCACACTAATAAGAAACTTCAGTACACTGATGAATGAATTAGTGAAGGTAAGCAGTCTTGCTTTGTTTCTAATGTTGGAGAGAATAGGATGGTCATTTGATATTTTGCCAATAAGTATAATATATTTGGCAGGTTAGGAATACCACAAGTGTATGTGCAAATGTTCATACACATTCATGTACACACCCCCCCTTATAAGACGAAGTTATGTTCACTTCAGAGTTTACTGAGAGCTTACATTATGAATGGATATTGAACATTATCAAATGCTTTTTTTCACTTATAGAGAAAAAACAATATGGATTTTATTCTGTATTCAGTTAATATGGTGAATCATATAAATTGATTTTCAAATGTTAAATCTTTTATTATGAGAAAACTCTACTTAGTTCTAATGTATTATATAACAGACATATAATAACACTGTATTATATCATATTATATTATGTGGCATATATTATATACTGTACATGAAGATATATATACACAAACAATATATAAAAAATAATATTTAACATATAAAGAATAGATATTTGAAATTCAGAATATATATCTAATATAGAAAATATATATCTAATATATGTTTATATTTTGAAAATATTCTATATATTCTATATCTAATATATATAAAAATACATAAAGATGATATAACACGTGTGGTATGTATCTTTATATATTAATATTATATATTCTTTTATTATGTGTGTTTACTATATTAAATATATATTTATATTATATATAAATATTTGTTACGATAAATCATTGGAAACAATATGGGTTTAAGCATTTTGTGCATGAAAAATTTTGATAAATTCAGCATATTTAATAATTTAATGGTTTGTAGATTTTCTATTTCATTTTCTGCTACTTTTGCTGAATTGCGTTACCAAGGAATTTGGCCATTTCATAGATGTTATTAAAGTTGTTGGCATAAAGCTACTTTTATATTGAGTTTTTAGAATTTTAGTGCCCTAGGATCTGTGTTGATAACCTCTCTTTTAATTCTGATATTGTTAATTTCTGTATTCTTTTTTATTGTTTAATTATTCTATGGGTTTATTATATTATTCTTTGCAATAAGCAATTATTCCTTTATTAATTCCTTCTATTTTTATGCAAGCTGTCCTTGTCTTTGTTCTTTCTACCTATTTTTGGCTAATTTATTTTACTATATCTATCATTCAATTCAAATAATAAATGATCCAATTCCTACTAGCCAGCAAGATTCCTGCTGAGAAACTTGCTGATAATATAACAGGCATTCCTATGTATATTATGAGTCATTTTTCTCTTGCTGCTTTCAAGATTATCTGTGACTTTCAACAGTTTGATTATGATGTATCTTGGTGTCAGTCTCTTCAGATTTATCTTAACTGCAGTTTATCGAGCTTTTTGAATTTTTGTGTTCATTTATTTCCTCAGATTTGGAAATTATTAGCCACTGTTTATTGAAGGTTCTCTTTCTCTCTTTCATCTCCTTCTAGTACTTCCAAATGTATATTCTTCCATTTAATGACGTTCCATAAACACCCAGTCTCTCTTAATTTTTATTCATTCTTTTTTTCTCTCCTCTGCCTCAGTGATTTCAAAAATCCTTATTTTTGAGTTTGATGATTCCTGCTTCTGTCTGGTCAAGTCTCTATTAAATTTTTCAATTCAGTCATTGTATTCTTCAGTTTCAGAAGTTCTCTTTGGCTCTTCACAGTTTCTATCTCTTTGTCGATATTCTCATTTTGTTTATGCCTATTATTTGTTTACAAACCACAGCTTCGTGCATCCTTTTTTAACTCTACTCTGCTGTGCAACCTGGGGCATTCTCTCAGGCAGAAAGCTGCACTAATACAAAGTTCACCCAAAACATTTCCCTTCCTTCAAGGGTATACTCACCTCCAGTTGATCTATTTTTTATCACTCTTCAGTGCCTTCAATGATTTCTTCTTATTTTTTTCTAAAGTTTATAGTTGTTATCTGCAAGACTAAGATTACACTGATAGTCTTTTCTATCATTATCAAAACCATATTTCCCTTCCTTCTCATTTTGATATGTTATAACATGAATTATGGTTATTTCAAGTGCTTCAGATGAAGTACATAGTCTTATGAAATTAAATATAACTAGTGTAGGGACTCAGAGACGACCTCCCTGACCTTGTAACAATGAACTTCAATTATTAATGACAAGGAGTTAACTGTTTAAGAAGGGTGGGGATGGAGATTACCTGCCTTTCTGACAGGAGGAACAGCATGCACAAAAGCTGTAGTGGGAGAAATGGTATTCTCAAGGAAGTGAAAAAGGTTGGTGTGGCTAGAGGAGAAAGAGTGAAGAAAGAAAAAGGAAAAATCCTCTGGACATATTCACATTGGCTCAGACCATGCAGAGCCTTATAGCCTGTGTAAAGTAATTTGGTCCTCAGTTTAAGAGTAACGGAGAGCAATGAAAGGATTTTTAAACATGAAAAGGGCATGATGAAATTACTATTTTGTAAAAATTGTCCTAGCCACACAAAAAAAGAATGGTTATGATAAGGAACAGGAGTCAAGAACAAAGACCAGACAGGAGGTTATTTTACTAATGGTACCAATGAGAGTTGAAATAGCTTAGATTAGTTGATGTTCACATTTTGAGAGACTGCGCGGATTTAAGAAAACATTAGATAGTTAAAATGCTAGGACTTGAAAGATAATGGTTAGATGGATAAATATGACAAAAGAAAATTATTTCCCCTCATGTGGATGTGATCTTCGTATGTTTTCTTTGATAATGTTATTCTAAAGATATAAAACATTGTCTGACACTCAGGAGGTCAAATTAATGAATGAAATGTTAAATCCTATTTCTGTTGCACCACTGAATGGTGACATGACATTCCCACCAGGATAAGGAACAACGATAACACTGATAAAACATGTTTTAAGTTGCGGTTTTGTTTTGATCTAGTTGGAAAAATCATTAGTCCCGCGTTGGATATGTTGAGTTTGGAATAGGTTTTAAACATCCAAGTAGATGTATGAAGTCGGCAGCTAATTTCAAGATTGTAGAGTTCAGAGGAAAGCTCTGGATTCATGTGCATCCTGGGAATCATCTTCATTCAGTGCTAACAGAACCCAGGATAAAAATGAGATCCCTTAAAAAGTATGCAGTTGGAAGAAAAAGAATGCTCCAAACTAAGTCATCACTTAATCCACCTTTTACAGGTTAAATAAAGGAAGAAAAAATTCAAGAAGATTAAGAAAAAAGAAACATAGGAGTAGGGAAAAAAATCCAGGAAAATGCGGTATTCCAAAAACCAAAGAACTAGACATTTTTTTTTTTCTCTGAAAAGAGTTGCTAATTATAAGACAAGTAAATTGAAGACTGTGAAAATCTCTATTAGGTTTAGTTGTGTGGAAGTATTGTCAGTATAAGTGAAACCTGTTTTCATCTCTTTCCCCAGTTCTTCCGTGCCTCATGCTATTTTATTTTCTAAAACAGAGTTGAGGCTCAGGACACACCACCTCAAAATATGATTATAGGAGGCCAGAATATGCTACCCCAAAATAAACTTCTTTGGCACATTTTCAGCATGTTATTTTGAGGAACTGCAGGCATAGGAGAAACTATGAAAAGCTGCCCTTTTATAAAGGAAATGTACTTCAATAAAGGACATCTATATTAGTAAAAGTATCATATCAGGAAGAAGCCTGCTCTGAAACAACTGTTATTATCTGAGAGACATTTTATCTGTATAACAAGACAACTGTTATTCACAATACATACCCTCCCCTTACTTTCCCCCAAAGCTTGTCTCTACAAACCCCCAAAGCCCCAGTCCCCTATTTATTTTTGTAGTTCAACATGCTATATAAGCTTCAATCATCCGGCCTTTCTTGGAGTCTCATATTTTTGTGGGACTCTCATGCATATGCACGTAATTGAATATGGTTTTTCTCCTGTTAATCTGTCTTATGTCAATTTAATTTGTAGCCCAGCCAAAGAACACAGGAGAGTGGAGGTAAGTCAATTTTCCTCCCCTTCAATGGAAACATGGTTAAGGATAAACACATGCGAAGTCTTTAAAAAGTTATTTAAGTATATATTTTGAATGCGTTAAAATATTGTTTAAAATTCCTGCTGAAAGATAGGTACTTTAGGCCAGGTGCAGTGGTTCATGCCTGTAGTCCCAGCACTTTGGGAGGCAGAGTCAGGTGGATCACCTGAGGTCAGGAGTTTAAGACCAGCCTGGCCAACATGGTGAAATCCCCCATCTCTACTAAAAATACAAAAATTAGCTAGGCATAGTGGTGCGTGCCTGTAAATCCCAGCTACTTCAGAGGCTGAGGCAGGAAAATCACTTGAACCTGGGAGGCAGAAGTTGCAGTGAGCCCAGATCGTGCCTTTGTACCCCAGCCTGGGCTACAAGAGTGAAACTCCATCTCCAAAACAAAAAACAAAACAAAAAAGGTCCTTTATGTTTTAAAAAATGGTTACTTTCTGGGGTGCTTTCAGAAAATGTCAGGGGCAGGGGGACAGGGCTGGATGGTTCATGCCTGGAATCCCAGCACTTGGGAGGGCAGAATGGGAGGATCGCTTGAAGCTTGGAGTTTGAGATGAGCCTGGCCAACATAGTGAGACCCTGTCTCTACAAAACACTTAAAAATTAGCTATATGTGCTGGCCAGTGCCTGTAGCCCTAGCTCCTGGGGAGGCTGATGCGGGAGGATTGCTTGAGCCCAGGAATCTGAGGCTACAGTGAGCTATGATTATATCACTGAACTCCAGTCTGGGCAAAAGAGTGAGACCCTGTCATAAAAAAAAAAAGAGGGAGAGAAAGAAAGGAAGGAGTGAAGGAAGGAAGGAAGGAAGGAAGGAAGGAAGGAAGGAAGGAAGGGANAGGGGAAAAGAAGAAGGAAGAAAGGAAGGAAGGAAAGAAGGAAGGAAGGAAGGAAGGAAGGAAGGGAGGGAGGAAAGAAGGAAGGAAGGGAAAGGAAGGAAGGAAGGAAGAAAGAAGGGAGGGAGGGAAGGGAGGGAGGGAGAGAGGAGAAAGAAAAGAAAAGAGAAAAGGAAAGGTTTTTAGAGGGACCAGTGTTTCTACTCCTTTTTTCACCGAATACCCACTCTTAACGTCATCTCTTTCCAATCTCTACCAATACGTCTTCCTCTCATATTGTCAAGCTAATCAAGGCTGATATATAGAGAGGTTAAAAACATTTGCTCAAAATCTATTTTTATAGTTTTCTCAGCTCAAAATCAGCTATACTCCAACTCTGGATTAGAATGCATGTGTACTTTTTTGTGTGTGTATTTAATAAAGAAGTTAGTATTTGAAGAAATAGCCAATAATTAAAGGGGTCTATTCTCAATGGGCTAGAGATATCTTACAAGGCTTTGGTAATCTTAAGATCCTGTGGTGAAAATGTGTTATAGAAATATTTTTATTTTGAAAATCTGCAGAAGATGAACTTTTTACTTCAACCTAGTTATTGATAGCTCAAGGAGGCAATTATATATTTGTAATTTACATGGCTGTATATAATGAGGAATAAACATCTCTTCAACCAGGAAAATGTCTTAATAGGATGAAAGAGGATAATATTAATAGCAACTAAGATTTATCTTGCTCTTCATAGTTAATAAAGTGCTTTCACAAACATTATCTTGCAGATCTTCACAACATCTCTGTGGGGAATGTATTACAGCAGGTCACTATCATTTTAATCTCTGCATGAAGAATCTGAGGCTCAGAGCAGTTAAGTGACCTGTATATAGACCAAAAAGGAAGTGGTAAAGACAGGACAAAATAAATATCTTCTGAAATTCTATGCCTCTCCTACAATCTCTACAATCTCAAGTCTCGTGTCTCCTACAATCTCATATTGCCTCCCTGTGGAGTGCCCACAGAGCGAAGCCAAAAGTTCTAGCCTGAGAATGATGACAATATTAACCTTATCTACAGAGTTTAGGTTTCATGGGGCCTTTCCTATAACAGACTCTCTTTTGTTTCTTCTGTTGGCCTAAAGGGTTTGTTGTTGTTGTTGTTGTTGCTATGACGGTGGTGATAATCTAGTCTGAGAGCTACTGAAGTAGCTTAGGTACTTACCTGACTAGGTGACTCAGAAAGCAGGGAATGACCCCATTTCACAAAACACTCAAAGCTGTGGGCTATTCACTAAAAGTGGCCTCCCTCTCATCTTCCTTACTCTCCTGAATCTGCCTCTGCTCCTTTGTCTTATTTTCTCTTCAGTATAGGAAATTTTAAAAGGAGCTTTAAAACTAGGACAAGTGGTAGAGCCATGTTAGGAACTTTGTGGAGCTGTATCAGATGTAATTTCAGTGCAGATTTTTCTAAAATAAATTGAAGGAGGAACTTTTTCTTTGGTTAATGTAATCATGGGCTTCAGTACACCAAAAGTGAAAAACAGTTTTAAAGAAGAGTGGCCTTGTTAAAGGCTTCAAAGCTCTGTTTTCAGGTGATAGGGGCTCATCTTCTAACGACTGTCTGTGGAAACTCACTAAAAGCACTGTCCATGTGTCTTAACCTGGTTTTCTTGGGAACCAGAGATGAACGTGAAAGACATATTCTCTATTGCTTTATTAGGGAGAGGGATTCCAGGAAGTAACAACGATGGGCAAGGGGAAAATAAAAAGCAAGGTGGGAGAGTTAATATAAAGATTTGTTGTCCAAGAGTCTACCACAAGGTGTCACTGATTGGTCAGTCCCACGGGAATATCTTCTGAAAAACTGTGCAAACTGTATATCAACACAGTCTCTTCAGGAGAAAAAGGAAATTGTTTCTACTCCAAGTCTCTGCTCTTATTGGGCAAACACTTCCCCTATAAGTTTTTAAATCCCCAACACTTTTCAGTTGCAGATATGTGGGCCCAAGTGGAAATTCACAGCTTCCGTCTTCAGTATTGACAAGGAAGGCCCAACCTGGGAGGCAGGAAGAGGACAGTGTGGATGTGAGAGAAGGCACTGTCAAATGATACATGTGTGAAGTTAGCAGCCACATGACTACAACTGCAACAAGAAGCAGATGAGACCAAAATAATCTAAAATGGTTCATAAACCATACGTGATAGGGCCAATTGTAAACCAAAAATAAAATTCTCAGCCCTCCAACAGACTGCATGGATCCCACCTCTCAGCCAAGGGCACCCCAAAGTCAACCTGAAAAACTAGTCCAGGCCATGATAGGAAGGGGGGCCAGATATGCCTCATTCATTATACCTCCTTCCCTTTGGAATTCAGACACAACTGACCAGCATTAACATTAAAACAGAGATCTTAAGACTGACAAAACAGACTCTTTGTAACAATAAGATACCAAATTCCAACCTGGTTCTAGCATAGCATCACGTGTTAGACAGCAGACCTTGAAAGAAATTGAAGTATCTTACTCCAAAATATATTCCTTTGACATATTTTTTCATGGCCCTAAAAAACTGGTAGCAGGCTTCACCTGTATAGTAAGAACCTTGTTCTCAACAACCCCTTATCTTAGTATTAGAAAATCTTTGCATAGACCTATGACCTGGAAGCCCCCACTTCAAGTTTTCCCACCTTTCTGGACCGAACCAGTATACACCTTACATGTATTGGTTGATATCTGCTTGTAATTTCTGTCCCCTTAAAATGTACAGAATCAAACTGTAACCCAACCACCTTGGGTGCATCATGTTCTCGGGACATCTTGAAACTGTGCCTCAGGCCTTGATTACTTGATATTTGGCCCAGAATGGCCAATTTACATTTTTTACAGAGTTTGACTCTTTTTATCAACATCACCCAGTACACCACGCTGATTTCTCATTATTCTATTATATCAGACTGCATGGACCAATGTGGAATCTCATTTTTGTGAGAACCCGATGCCTTTACTTTTGTCCACTCTGTCTCCAGGTCTCCTTCTAGACATTGACCACTTAAAGTCACTTAGATGTAAAGATTTAAGGTAAGATAGTTATTGATGTATACTCAAGTCTCTGCTGCTCCATTCAGCATTGAGGCTGTAATTGATGCCCATCCTCTTCCTTTTCTACTTCTTATTCTAGATCTCCCTTATCCTCAGCCAGTAGTTGGCTGGTCTGTGTCACTTGCCTGGTAAGTTCTAAGTTCTTAGTTATCTTTCTGAGCTGTGGTTGCTGCTATTGTCATTAACTATTGTCACTGGATCTGAAATTAGCATGACAGTTCCAAAAACTGTCATTCCTGCCTACATTAAATAGCAGAAAACATCACTCCTCATGATAAACCAAATTGATTGGGCCCTTATTACATAAATTCCTTTCTTTGCTGGCTGATCCATTGTTTTAAGAGCCAAAAGAAAGCAGGTGGTAGATACAGTTTCGAGTTTATAATAAACATTATTGTGGCCTCTGGAAGAAGTGTTTACTTTTCTGGGAACCAGAAACTCTTAACTTGGCAAAGCCTAAGATTGCAGTTACATGCTTTACAAATTATGTAATTGGGGCCAAGAGGAGGAACGGTGAGAGGCGAGGATCTTCCTTCCTTCCTTTAGTTCCCAGATGAATATATATATTTCCAGACAGAGCATTATATATTAACCTTTCCTCCGAAAGAAAAAGGGAAGGAAGAGGAGTACATTGTACATTATGTAATTTCCAATTGTATGTGCTTTGTGGTTGCTTACCTTTTTTTTTTTTTTGCATTGAAAATCTGAATCAATCCAGCTTGGTTTGGGGTTTTTGGGGTTTTGGGGTTTATGTTTTTTGGATTTTTTTGTTTGCTTGTTTTGCCTGATGACTGAAAAAGAGGGAAGATAAGATAATTATAGGTTGTTTGTGTGCACACGTGCACCTGCACATTTATCTATCTTTCTATCTATCCAAATGCCAAGTCAAAGAGTGTCATAGTCTCTAAATGTTGGGTATCCAGTTCCTCCTACTCTCATAATTCCGACTTAAAACATCCTGTGCTTCTGGTTTAGTTTCTTTTCCTATCCACACCCCCACAGCACTTTGTTGTGATATCATAGTCTAAACTTACAACCTGTCCCTGTTATTTAAGGAATTCCCCACACACATCTGTGCATCTAGCTTAAAACAAGCTGTAGGGATTTTTGTTGGTGCATGTTGTGTGGGTTTCCCAAATGGAGTCTTATTTTCAACACCTACGGCTTGCTCAGTCCATTCTGATGCTGGGATGGTTTCCTTCTGTGAGTAAATGTCAGTGAAGTGCTCCAGGCAAAGCTATTGCCCTCACAAAGCTTATGAATCTAGTTTGTTCCAGGAATAGACCTCCTATGCCTACATGCAAGTAAACATTTAGATCAGGTATATTAGCTAATCCAGCTTTAGGAGATTAAAAGAATTGACTCTTGCTGCTGAAGTCTAAAGGACAAGCTTTGCCTCACATTATAATGCTTCACCCAAACCAATTATATACATATTTTTTGTGTATGTACAGGCATATAGTAGGTACACAAGAAATGTGTGTATATAATTTTATTATACAAAAGTTCATGGGATCTACTATGAACCAGGAACTGTGCTAAGAGTAAGCAGAAAAACACATAAATGTAAATAAGACGTACAAACTTGTGAGGGTGATAGGACATACCCAATAAACATGATGACCAAAGACATAGTAAGGTAAATAAGAACCAATGAAGAGTTATGTGTTTCGAATACCATAGCAGATGTAAAATTCTTTTAAATTCTGAAGCACCCTAACATGTAAGTTGGAGATGAGCAGGCTATCCTTGGGTAACAAGTGGGTCAACATTTGGCTTTGGGGCCATTATCTCTTTCATTCTGTGTTCTTTTTCCCCGCAGTAAGCTTTGTTTTCAAGAGCCATCAAAATCTATTTCACTGCCAGAGTTTCATCGTACACTTTCGGGAGAGCCAGATTCCTTCTGACGGGAATAGTTTCACCAGCTAGCACACTGAACGCCAAAGCGTGGCACCTTCTGTATTTGTACATTCCAATATTCTCTTTCTTCTTGAAATTGCACAAAAACATACATACGTATATATATATATAATAAAATAAATAGAATTAAGCACATATAACAACACATTTTTCTCAAGAGAACTCTTTCATGGAAACATAGTAAGAAAAGCAAATTACCTATGTTGAATTGGAGGAAGTGCCAGAGCTCGCCTTACTCAGCCCTCTTTCTGCTACCCTCACTTCTCTGAGTAAACTCTGTGAAGCCATAATCTCATAACCTGTTTTAAAATCACTCTATTATGTAGCCTTTAAAACACTTCAAATTTTGGCATTTGCAAATCTGAGACTGATAATGTCTATATGACCCTATGCCTTTAGCTGCTCAAGCTTACAGTCGATGGTAGAATCAATCTTGTGGCAGAGTTCCCAGTCTCCCAGGCTCCTCTTTGCATAATGCTCTACCTACTCCACTAATTCTCCAGTTTTGGCAACTGAAACCCTGCATATGGCCTGCTTCAGATCTCTGATATGGAAATGTATGAGGTATCAAGTACTTTTAGCCCCTGAGTTTTCCCTGGACTTGGTTTAGCCTTCACCTCTGGCTCCCTGGTCTTGGATACTATGCTGAGCTAGAAAATCCTGCCGGTTTTTCCCGAGTGACCCAGTCTCAACAACTAACTTGCGTGACCAGTTCATGAGCTGGGCCTTCTCTAGCTCTCTGGCGGAAAGCATTTACACTAAAATCTTTGACAAAGTGTTCTTCTCCTGAGAGAGAGAGAGTGTGTGTGTGTGTGTTTTAAACCATAACAAGGAAGAAAACCTTAGATTAATTTCTGAACTGCACAGCCTCAAACTAAAGCATACCAGAATTGCAGGAGGAAATGAAGGAAACAGAAAATTGCAGCACCTGAAATCTAACAGCTACCACCTTTACTGAGCTGAATGCACTGGAATTACCAGGAAATAGCCAGAAAGAAATAATAATAATAATAATAATTCAGGAAAGGAAAAACCTGTGTTTTTGACCCTATTTCTTTTTGATGCAGGCTGTGCGTGGAAAAGAGCTTGAAAAAAAATTTTCTCTTGCTCCACCTCGTGGTGGATGCCTGCAACATAATAATTCTTAAGCAGTTTCTTCCAAAACAAACGATCAAACAAACAAAACAAACACTGTGGATCTCTTTGCGTACCTTAAATAAAAATTGTCTGAAATTGAAAATTGAATTGCAAATCTTTTGCAACTGTATACTTATAGCATAAGAATGGAGATATCTCAGGTGTTCAGTACAACAGCAAACTATATTACAAATTATAGTTTAAAAATAATTTTTAAGATATTCTTGCAGTGAATATCAACAATTTTTTGGCACATGAGGAGCTTCTGCCCCTGTAGGAATAAGTATGTATGAAACATTTAAAAATGAAAGAAATAAAGAAGAAAGAAAGAAAAGATGAAAGTAATGAAGAAAATAAAAGAACAGAAGGAAAGAAGGAAGGAAGGAAGGAAGGAAGGAAGGAAGGAAGGAAGTTAGGGAGGGAGGGAATGAATTTTTAGAAATAACCAGGGGCTGATTTATGTGCAATATGATTTTTTTCAGAGTACATAACGGGGATTGTGTGCTCCCCTACTCCCTAATTCCTGACATTTTTAAATGGTTCTTTTCTACTGGCACATGTGGGTCAATTTTCTCCTTTTCTGTTTTACTCAAACCAAAAGCTGCAATTTCAGCAATTTGTCCCTTAAAGAAGAGGCTGTTTTTTGTTACAGCAGTACTGTGCTGTGCTTCAGCAATCCATAACACGCCCGCTGTATGTCGTCTCATAGGAGGCATTGCAAGTCCAGCGTCTAGCCAGAAATGAGAGCCAGAAATGAGGACCAGAGATTATTTGTTCTTGTGGTGTGACTAACCCGCAACCTTCTCAGTTCCAACTAGTGTTGTTTGTTTTCCTGTAACTTTGTTTTAAATCTATTTCCAAATCAGACTGCCCCTCAAAATGTAACCCCTCACCAACAGAAGCTTGTCTGGGAAGATTCTGCAGAAACTCCTCTCAGATTTAAGAAAATAATGGATTGGAAAATCATTTTTTGGCCAGGGTTCAGCAAACAAAGTTAGGAATTGGCTACCAATATCACAAGACACAATACTATATATAAACGTATTGGTGTGTTGAGATAGCTTATATTATTCGAGGTAAAGGTCATCTAGGGGAATCATATGCCTGCATTTCGGTTCTTTTTTGAGGTACTTACCCTGGGCAATAGGAAGCATGAGAAGAGTTACAGAGATCCATTTCCTTGGGCAGGTACAGGTTTACAGCCATGATAGACGCTCACTGTGAGGAATGTCAAGTGGTGTGTATGTGTATGTGTGTAGGGGAGGTTGATACTTGAAAGAAACCTCCTGAACCATGCTAAGAAGTCTAAAGTATGATAGCAAGTGTGGATTTATCCAGATGACATTGGGATAACATTACAGTGTTTTAAGCAGGGAAATTGCATGATCACATTTATATTTTATAACTACAGTCAAGCTTCCATGTGTAGAATCAACTGCAGGAAAGCATACTGAAAGCATGAAGACCAGCTAGAAACATATTCAAAAGTCTAGGCAAATGATGGTGATATGCCTAACCTAGTAGGATTATAGATATTGAAATTGGCTGTATTCTAGAGATACTGAGAATAGAGAAACAACAAGACTTGGAAATAGCTTGGATGTCTCAGTGATGATAAACAACAATTTAGAAAATATGGTCTTGTTTCAAATCTTATTGTGAACACATGCAACTGTTTGCCTGTGGATTTGTGTTTTTCTGACTGTAGGAACATATTGGGTCTACACTCAGGGAAAACTAGAAGTGCAATAGTTATTGCCCCAGAAACAACCCTCAACAAATGACATAAAGAAAGTTGACTCCAGTTTCCTCTCACTCGATAATATACCCGTAAACGCTGTCCCACTAGAGTTCTAGGGTTCCCCAGAAAGATTCAGCTCCAGTTACCAATAGTGGTAAATGACTTCATAATGCCCCCTGCACTAGCATTCTTCCATTTCCTATTTTACTTCCCCACTCCCTCCCTATTCCCCTACCAGCATTTCTTGGGAAAACTTGAATATTTGTCTTAGCGTCTGTTTTGGATAAATACAAATGATGAAAACTTTCACTAGAAAGGGATGATATTCGGGTGGAAATGAAGAGCTCACATTTGGGAAACGTGAGATCAAGATACTCTATTCAGGTGGTTGTAGTTTAGTCCAGCCCTTAGGGTCTTTCTGGTGTCATGTTCGAAGACTGCTTCCAGAGGCCTCGTTTCTGAAGCTATGAGCTAACAAGTGTCATCTTTTGCTAAGAGTCTTTTTAGACATCTAATTTGTTCTTCCACTGAGTGGTGAATTTGTTTTTGATTACGTCCCCTCTGTTGAATGAAATGTAATTGTATTATACAAATTGCATTAATGAATATTTTTGGTATCACGTTTAGCTTTTTATTTCATTTAGCTAGGGTAAAATATGGTACTATAACCTGAACTATGTTCCTCAAAATTCATAAATGGAAGCCTTGACTGCCAATGTGACTGTATTTGGAGTCAGGTCCTTTAGAGAGGTAATTAAGGTTGGGTGAGGTCACAAGGTTGGGCCCTAATCTCATAGAACTGGTGTCCTTAGAAAAAAAGGGCTCTCTCTTTTTCTTAGTTCTGACAAAGGGAAGAGGCCACGTGAGAACACAATAAGAAGTCCGCTAGGCACAAACTAGGAAGAGTTCCCTTACCAGGAACAGAATCAGCTGGCATCTTGACTGGAATGTCTACCCTTCAGAACAGTACAGTGAGAAAATAAAGTTCATATGAAGCCACCCAGTGTGTGGTGTTTTGTTATGGTACCTTGAGCATATGGGTACCTTAACCTTTAAATTAATGTCTTTACTACTTATTTCCAAACTTCAATATTTTCCTCCCTACATTTTAATTTTCTTTGTTCATAACGTTCTTTCTTAAGAGAATGAATTTTGGACCCAGACCATCTGTTACTTTGGTCAAATTCCTTAACTTTATTTGAATAAATTTTCTCAAATGTCTGAGGATGATGATACTAATACTTGCTTCCCCATCAGATGACTGTCTTCAGAATAAGCCCATTGATTATAATAAAGCCTGGAAATATAACTATTTCTTTTATTATTGCTGTATGTTTTCAATATTCTTCAGTATCTTACGTGAATATTTTTTAGCAAATTAAATTGAACCTTTCTATTCCTGTCTTATTTTTCAGACATAGCTTTTTCCTGTCTTCGGTTCCACTCCTTCTCTCGAATTTCTTCTTGCCACACACTTCTTTCCCCTGGGTAGACAGAGCCTCACAAGCTCATCCTTATTTTTCCTCACAAAGGGTTGTCAAACAGACCATCCATTGAGATTCCTACTGGATCAATTGACAATTGATTCAATTTGGTCACTAGGCAACATATTTTAGGAAAAGAATGTTGTGAATGCTTTTTTTGCATTTATTTTCCAGGATTAAAAGCTTCTTCAAATAATCTGCTTTGTTCTAGGATCCATGAAAGCTTAAAATAGCACTCACACCGTCTGCACTTGCTTGCCCTTTATGCCATAAATTTATTCTAAACATATACATCCGTGTCAAGTTGGCATTGATATAGGATGCAGATTTATGTGTTTAGAAGTAATGTCAAGAAAGAAAGAACATTCGGAAAGACTATCAAGAAAGATAGGTTGTCAGAAAAAATAAATAAAAAAGAAAGATAGGAAAAGTGATGAATGCTAAAACACCCTACAAGAGTTTATCAGTGTGAGTTAGCTCTTCATATTCTCATAGTCCATTCTAGAATTGGGACCTTCTTTTCAGGCTATTTTTCGACAATGGCCACTGGAGGGCATTGCCAGCCAGCAGTGAGGGAGGTTTATAGCAAGTCCTTAACGGGGAAAGTTAAGGCATAAAGGTCAGATGTGGCAATAGCGTCAGACAGCAATAGGGCAAACACGAAAAACTATAACTATGTGTCTCAGGGCAAGATTTTGCTGGCACTTAGACAGGTCTAAGAAAGAGTTGTTGAAATACGGTAGGTGTTTGCCCTAGATTTTATTTTCCCTTCTCACTGTTAACATTGATGTTGTCATTTATTTACAGCTCAATGATTGCATGGGCCTCATATCATTTGATCTGTATGTTCCCTAATAGTTTGGTCTACATTGAGTTTCTGAAAATTTGAACCTGTTAATGAAGATGGCTGATCTCCATGAAAAGATGGCATAAGCAGGTCTCTTCAAAATGGGAAAGGGTCCTCTAGGAAAGCAAAATATTACTTTATCATTTGAACATACCTGCACATTTCTTATTAAGTTGATTTATAGTGTGACACATCAATAAGGCACTGGAGGCTTGATTCACTAGACTGATATGCCACCCAATTGGACCAGTGACGAAGCAGGAATTAGATCTCCAACAGTCATTTAGCTTATTCACCACCTCTACTCAGGGGGCCAGTGATGCTTCCTCTGATCTCCTTGAAACTGTGCCCATGTGAAAGCCCAGCACCATGTTACATTTGCATTCTACTTTGTCTTCTTATGCCATGGAATATTCAAGTCAATATTCTTCAAATTTCAAGTCTATGGGGAAAGGGTGGTATTTTGAAATTCTAATTTGTTTTAGTGTGCATATGTGTGGTTTGTTCATGTAAACAGCTTTGCCGTGTAACCTCAATTCTTGGCAAACCAGCGTTAAGTGACTGGTTTTACACTTGGTATGGCTGAATGGGTACTGAGACTCAGCTTGCCTGAATTACAAAAGCCATCGAGATGTTCTAACCTCATGTTTCTGGAGAAGTTTTCCATTGGCTTTTAGCACTACACCCTCCTGGATTGCCTCTGACATCAGTGACTACTTCTTGTCAGTTTCCTTTACTTTCCTCTCTGGTGTTGGAACAAGAACGTGCCCAGAGATCAGATATTGCACCTATTTTCTTCTGGGTCCGCCTCACTTTCATGGTGATATCTTCCAGCCTCATGACTTTTAAAACCACCAATAGGCCAATGATTCCCAAATTTATATCTCCACTCTGCGTCTCTCCCATATACTCCAGATTCCAATTTCCAAATGCCTACAATTCTACTTGAGTGTCTGATAGATGTCTCAAACTTAGTATGTTCAAAACCAAACTGCTGATCTTTCTTCTAAAGCTTAGTTTTCCCTTCTCAGTTTATAGCAGCTTGTAGTTTTCTGTGTGAAAAGGGCTACATGAACCAAAAATAAAATTCTGAGCCCCCAACAGACTAAATGGACTCCCCTCTTCACCAAAGGGATCCCAAAGAAACCTGAAAAACTAATTCAGGGCATGAATGGAAGGTAGGGGAGGGGATCAGACGTGCTTCATTAAACCTTTCTCCCTTTGGAATTTGGGCACAACTCACCAGCATTAGTAATAAAACAGAGCTCTCAAGACTGACAAAACAGGCTCTTTATAGCAATAAGATACCAAATCCCAACCTGACTCTGGTATAGTGTCACAGGACAGATAGCAGGCTCTGAAGGAAATCATAGTGTTTTACCCCAAACTATGTATGTTTGACATATTTTGAAATGGCCCTGCAAAGCTATCTCTTGTGGGGAAAATTTGCATTCTGTAGAAAATCTTTTTCCCTTACTAGGTTTTTTCTGAAGAGGAAAATCTGACACCATTTAAGGTCTGATCAGAGATCTTTACTATCTATTTTCCTTGAAGCCTGCTACCAGAGCTTCATCTACATGACAAAAACTATGGCTTCCCTTAAGAATTTTTTATGCTAACTTCAGATGCTTTAGGCAATGCTTAACTCTTTCAACCAAATCCACTTCTGACCTGGAAGCCCCCACTTTGAGAAGTCATGCCTTTCTGGGCCAAACCAATGTTTACCTTAAGTGTACTGATTTATGTCTTTGCCTATAACTTCTGTCCACCTAAAAGATATAAAACCAAGGGTATACAACTCAACCCTGGGGCACATGTTCTCAGGACCTCCCGAGGCTATGTCATGGGTCATGGTCTTTAACCTTCAGAAACGAAACCTCTAAATTGACTTAGATTGGTCAGGATACTTTTTGGGTTACAGCTGGAATCGTCCCTGACTCTTCTCTCTCATACCTTACATCAAATTCATAATCCCACCTATAATTAAATCCAGAATCAACAATGCTCACCGCTTAATTGGGCTTTAAATGTCATCCTTTCTCTCAGATTATGGCAACAGCCTCCTTGCCTCTACTATCAAGTCCCCTAATAACATGGCAGAGGTACTACATAGATTATAAACCTTCTTCACTATGTATATATAAGCAGGACAAGCCAGAGAGGTTTTAACGGGAGAAACACACATGTTAGGGGGTAGATACTAAGGACACAGATGGGGAACACTGTGATGGAAATGTGAAGGGTGATCTATATTTAGCTGAGATTGAAAAGGAATCTAGTTGTTGACAGAGGGATGAATGTCATCAAACTGGCAAAATCTGAATGAGTTAAGGAAAATATTTATTGCTTGGAGAGACAGAGATATTTACAGCTTACAAAGTGTTTCAAAGTATTACTATTTCACTCAGTCTTTACCCTTCTGTACTAATGTAAGGAGAAAGAGATAAAAAGAAAGAAAGAAAAAAAAAAGCTGGGTCTCTAGAAGGTTAAGGGATTTTTTTCGAGGTCATGAAGTGTGAAATTGAGCCTTAAGTCACAGGAATTTCTTACTACACCTAGAACTAGTGGTAAGTTTTCCACTGGCCCACGGCAAAATAAGAAAAATAGGAACAATGAAGTAAACTTTTCATAAAGCTAAAAGTATTTCATTCAAAGAGGTATTCTTTATTTTGAGATTATATTCTCTTCAATCTTTGATGTCATAATGTTCTTTATTTTAAAACATAGAGTATTTATAAATGTCTTAATTGGGCAAAATAAAAATGCGTTCTTAAATTTAAAAAGTGTAACTATCTATCCTATGCAAAATCTGGGAACTACTGACCTACACTCATGTCTCAAGTAAGGAAACTTGAGAACCAGGTTGCATTCTCATTAACGTGTTTTCTTCCAGTCAGTACCTGGCTTTTGAAACTGCCTATTTTATTATATCTATTTAAAGCAAAGCAAAGGAATCATTCTAAAGTAAGAAGGACTAAATGGGAAACTTCTGTGCGTGTGCTTCACGTACGATCTTCCTTTCTGGCTCCCTGCTTCCATTTAGGAATTGAGACTATAAAAATTTAAGTGTAAAAAAATTCTTATTATTTTATTAGATGAAAAAACAGTATTATTCACATCACTAAAAAGCTCAAAGGAAAAGATGATTACATTTTAGAAAGTTGTCTCTTTTCCTATTAAATTATTGCCGAGTATATGTATGTTTCTACCTCTTTTTCCCAAATTCTACTGAAATGATGTAATAGATACAAAAATACATCCACAGCAGTGTGAGTACTTGGACAAAAATACCACCGTTTTATCAGAGCAGTGAAAAGTTTCTGAACAATAAATAGCACATTCATTTATTTTTTCAACAACTATTTACTGAGGATGTATTATGCCATTCTAGGCATATAGTATAAATATCCATTTGTTAAAAAGAAATATGTCAGATTATGATAAATGCAATGTAAATAATAGATAAGTTCGTGTGACAGAAAAACTACTTGGTGACTGCTCTAATCTGGGTAGTTATGGAAGAGTTCTTTGAGAAACTGATCTCTTAATTGACAGGTAAATAAAAAGGAGCTAGCTGTTTAGATATAAGGAAGAAAACTTACCTGAGAAACAGAAAAGCAGTGCAAGGGCTTAAAATGTTTGGGATCTAAAAGAATGCAAGTGAGGTGATGGTAAAGACCAGGCCATGGGGGAAGAAGGACCTAGATTATGTAAGTTTTTACAAGCCAAACGAGGAGTTCAGATTTTATTGTAAATAAGATGAGAAGCAACTGGAGAAATATAGGCAGAAGAGTGGTATGATGTGATAGGTTATTTTAAAAGACAACTTTGATTAATTTTTGGAAAGTGAAGGTGGTATATAAATTTGGATGATTTGGCTGTAATTATGGAAAAGTTAATTTACAGTCTATATAAAAGTGTTAAAACTACAATAACTAATAACAAATCCATAGACAGGCCATCTCAAGGGTCATTTATTCAGTGACAGCAATAACATTAAAAACTAGAGCCTTTTAACCTTTTCACTCTGACATTTTTGGTGTCTTGGCTTTGTCCCTATGGTTGCAAGATAGCTGCAGTAGTTTCAGATTTTAAATGAAGACATGGCAACACCCATATGTATAAGCTTCCCAATAAACCTTCACTCTGACCAACCTTTTCTTTATAGCCACAAAGAGTTATGATTTACATGTACAGATTTATTTATTTTATTTACGGCAATAAAAATTTAAGTCAGAGTGAAAAATTCTTCATTGGCCAGTATTTGCCAATTAGGATTTCAAATATGAATAACTAAGAAAGTTGTACATCAAAAAAAGCAAATAATTAAACTCTAAGTCTGAAGTTAGGAACCAGAAGAACACTAGATATAATTATTGTCCTTTAAATTTTTTTAGGATACCACATTCATAAAAATGATCAGACTGTTTTGAAAAGAAAAATAAGACTTCAAAAATAAAAATACAAATGCAGAAACAAAAACCAGATGGGCTAAAATAGCAGAATGAACACAGCTGAATACTAAATTTCTAAACTGGAAGGCAGAGCCAGCCAAAAAAAAAGTGGATATTTTTGCAACCCACAGAAATATAAAATTTTAGTAAATTTTAAAAAGTGAAAAAGAATAGAGATCAGATTTGTTGACCGTAATGTGATGACAGTGAGAAATTAACGGCAAAAGGGCAGATAGATGAAGACGATCCACTTGAAAAAGATAAAAAGAAGACAATTAAAAAGCAAAACTTTGGTTAAAGAGGGATTGAAAACTACAATTATAGGCAATTACATGGTGTGCCAGCTATGCTGGCCATATCTCTGAGACATGTTGATTATTTGCTGAACATACAATAGCAGCATATATGAAAATATGTAAGATTAGGCCAACACAATATTTAGAAGAAATTATGTTGCCATAAATACATTAATTAAAAAATGAAAATGACTGAAAGTAAATCAACTATGCATTCAACTTGACTAAAAAGAGACAAAACATACCTAAAGATAAGGTGGAAGTTACCGAGCTAAGAAGCACGAGAGCGTGTTCATGGGGCCAGGACTGAATGAGGCTTACTTTGTTATTAAATCTTTCTCACTGAAGTGTCACCTTAAACTTTCTCTGTGCTACAAGACCCTTTTATGCAATAAAAACTTTGTTTTTGAAAGTGATACTTAGCTAAATTTGTCCAGAAATATTGTGAATAGTAATGAAAAGGTAGGTCAAAGTGGGGTAAAATAGAAACAAATATTTCATCCATAAATGAATGATCACTAGGGAGTAAATGTCTACTCAAAATGTCCTGTGGGCTCAGAGATGAAGTGTGAGTTGGTCCTATAGACACCTCACCTATGGTACTTGGTCAAAAAATGAGGGTGGGAATGAATCATACTTAGTGCAAAAACCGGTAGAAAATGACAAGAAGCTTGAGATGTCTAATTTCAGGAGTATTATTGTCAGAGTCATCTCATGATACCTAAATATAGCTTATTTTAGAATGCTTACTAATAACAATGTGTTTTTCTTTTTTTAAGACAGGGTCTCACTCTGTCACCCAAGCTAGAGTACAGTAGTGTGATCACAGGTCATTGCAATCTCAACCTCCTGGGCTCAAGCAATCCTCCCGCTTCAGTCTCTGAAGTAGGCATGTGCCACCATGCCTGGCCAATTTTTTTTTTTTCATTTTTTATAGAGATGTGGTCTCACTATGTGGTCTAGGCTGATCTCAATGTCCTGGAAGATTCTTAAGTGATCTTCCTGCCTCACCCTCCCAAAGTGCTGGGATTCCCAGCATGAGCCACTGTGCCCAGTCACAACTTAAGTTTTATAGCACTTATTCATAGTCCTTATTGTTTATAGAATATTATCATTCTTTTTGGACTAGGAATTAGTTCCTGTGTGGAAGTTACTATGAAACAAAATTGTGTTCAAAGTAAATAAAAACATTCTAAAATCTAAATTATCAGATGGTAAGGTGGCTTCCTTGGTAGTTGACAATTTTTCTGTCTCTGAAAACATTAAATAATGGCTAGCAGATTGCTTATAGGAAATGCTAGAGAGGAAAATTATTTATTGAATGGGATGGGGAGAGTGGTGACCCCAAATTCCCTTCACATCCTGACATTTTAGAATTTGTTTTTTGGGTGTACCCCACTTACTATAGATATATCAAAGGGGTCTTCGACTAATTAGCTTCCAAATAATTTTGTCTACACGTAGAAAATAGTTCATCTTGTATGTTTTCTAGTCATTCCTAGCCCTTTCAAAGATTCTACAGTTTTAATCAAAAAGAAATAAGTAATGTACATTGCTATGGTTTGAGTTTGTCACCTCTGAAACTCATGTTGAAACTTATTCCCCAATGTACCAGTATTAAGAGGTGGGGTCTTTAAGAGGTTACTGAGTCATGTGTGCTCTGCCTTCATGAAATGATCAATCCATTCATGGATTAATGAATTAATGGGTTCTCACAAGAGTGTGTCTGTTATAAAAGCCCATATAGCAAACTTGACTCCCCACCATGTGATGTCCTGCCTTGTTTTGGAACACTGCAGAGTCCCCACCAGCAAGAAGCCCTTCACCAGATGCACTTCCTTGCCCTTGGACTTCCCAGCCTCCAGAACTGTAGGAAATAAATTCCTTTCCTTTACAAATTACCCAGTCTCAGGTATTTAGTTAGCAACAGAAATTGCATGCCTTTATTGAAAAATGGTTGTTCCATATACTCCGGACTTTCCAGCAATAGCATTAAATGGTGTTGCACATTTTGAAGCTGGAACTTCTTTTAAGATATTCTGCTCAGGTTCTGACAATGAAAACAACATAATCCTACTCATATTATTCCTGCCTCATCACCAGTGCTTTTAAGGTACCAGGTAAGAGCGATGTTGCTTTGACTATTATGGCAAATCCAGCACAATAGATCACATTAACATGCTGACACTATAGGATCATTTACATAAAAACAGTTAACATTTGTTGAATGCTTTCTACCTACCAGGCATTATTCTAAGTACTTTACATTTGCTGGCTCATATTATCTTCAAAACAGCACTACAATGTCAATGCCAATTTTATCCTAATTTTACTGATGGTAAAATTGAGGCAAAGAGAAGTTAATATACTCAAAATTCACAAAACAAGTGAGAGAGAGACAGAACTCAGATTTAAACTCAAAGTTATAAATTGCAATCATATGCTCTTTTTTTAATCGTTTCTACATTAGATGATGTAGTCTATACTAAGGAGAAAAAAGATTTCAAGAAAAGGAGAGGAAAATAACAAGGGGCAGTGAGATGGAGTGGAGAGAATATTGCACTTGGAGTCAAGACTTTGTATTTCTCATTTTGATATGCCTCTGTTTAATTTTTAGTGGACCATTTAATGACTGATTCTCATCTATAAAATGCAAATTGACTGCATGCCTTTTGATTTAATACTCTTTGTTTGCCTCATGCCAGACGTTTCACAAATCACCTTCACATGAATGATCTCATCTAAGCTTGACAGAAATTTTCCAAGAAACTTGAGGTTCAAAATAGTGGAGGCTCCCACCTCCACTGTCCCACCCACTTTGTTGCACAGATGGTAAGGATCTTCGGACTCCAAAGGCAGTGTCTCTTCCTCCTATATTCTGCTGCCCTATTTTATGTATATAAAAGCATTTTTTAAACTGTGAAATAACTTTCACAACTAAAGTGGCATTCAAAGGTGGATTGGTAATGCTTTCAGCAGAAGAAGCCTGCAAAGAAAGAATAATTTTGGAATTTATTTGGAGGAGCCAGACTAGTTTACATGAAAACCACATGCATTCTTAATTTATTTTGTTTAAATCTCAGAACAAATGCTAAACTGATGGAAGAATATGCTGCTTCTCTGTGCTCCGGCGAATTCCTTATTTTGTAGCATAAAATGATAAATGTTTGAACAGCTGCAATTATAAAGTTAAGAAACCATGCAACACAAATACAAACACACACACGAGTACACACTTTTTTTCTGTCCAGCCTTGTGGGTTGGAACTGTGCCACAGAAAAGAATCCATGGGTGACAAATTTATTTTCATTCATTATGCTGAATCCCTTGCGTGGCATAACTTTCTCTGTGGGAGGTTTACCTCAAGAAGGGCAAAAAAAAAAAAAAAGGAAAAAATGTGAACAAACCAGCTTTCTTGATTTATTGTCTTGGAATAGTTTCTGAGATATTGTTCTCCTTTGGGTACAAGCTAAATATAAGCTAAATATTTTTGCAACAATTGAGGATTAATGGGAAGGAGTTGATGGGTGGAGACAGCTTGGCCTTAGTCATTGTACAAATCTTTAGTTTCCATTTTATCTTTGTATACTTAAGCAGCTGAATAGAAGGAGATGTTATTTCTTGTTTAACTTATTTTAAGCACATGTGCTCTAAATATATACTATTATGCAGGTGAGCCTGTGTGTCTTTTAACTCATGTGCAGTCATTGTAAACTCTTTTATTGGTTATATATTTGAAATCTGAGAAGTTGGTTCTTGGTGTTCTGGAAAGTACATGAAAACTTATAGTGGGCTGAACTTCCTTGTTGTCTGTTGAAAATGAATGAATGGGCCTGAATCTGCTCCTTGCCTATTTACTGAGATATACGTAAATCATACAATATCATGTGGGATTGATGGGTGCAGCACACCAACAAGGCACAAGTATACATATGTAACAAACCTGCACGTTATGCACATGTACCCTACAACTTACAGTATAATAATAATAAATAAATTTAAAAAAAAAAAAAAAAAAAAAAAAGAGAATCATAGAATGTCAGATTTGGAAGAGACCTTAGAGCACATTATCACGATTTTATTGGTCAGGGAAACAGAGCCTCTGTGGGTATTATGTGAATACGGGATTTAATGTAAAAATTAGACCTCATCCAATATTGTAAGAACTGAAAAAGTGAAGGTCTAGAGGGGAGTTGGAAACACCAAGAAAAGGTCACAAATCATTCAGCCTTTAGGCACTGGTATGAGTGGACAAACGGAAGCTTTCATGGAAATCCAAGAAATTTAAGGACTACATAAAATTTGAACAATTGTGCTTTTGATATATTGAAATTTCACTATGTATCAGTAATTATGCTAAGCATCACACATCTTGCATGTCTTTTTCTTAGTGATTTTAAAATTATTTTTCAATTATTTATACATAAATAAATATGAAAATCTATACATAGAAAAATTGAGTGAGAAACACGAAAGACCCTGTAAGAAAAGCCACATTGTCATCAGAACAAGGATCCTAGTAGAAAATAGTTTAGGTAGCGTCTTTAGATCATAGTATATCTTTCAGCTTCCTTTTGAAGTTATAAGAATTTCTTTTGAAGAATTAAACGGGAAAGGTAGTGAATGAGCCCGGGGAAATAAAGAAAGCTCCACAGTCTGGCATCTGACAGATCTGTAACATGAGCCGAATACTGGATATCTGGCATGAACATGGTTTCAGAGTGGGATGGTTTGATTTGTTTTTTCTTCTGAGCTCACCATGACCAACTTCCAGATCTCAGAAAAATTTCAGTATGGTAGAGTGAATGTCCTCAGCTGACAACAGTGCCTAGAAGCAAGAGTGGGGACTTCATTAGCATGTGGTCCAAGCTGATAGTAACCTGAGCCAGGTATCCCAGAGCTGAAGGATTCTTAGTAGTAATAGCCATTAGCATGTCTGTTTCTTGGGTCACACTGCTTAATCTAACTGGTTGCTGTTTATGTCTATTCAATTGTCATCTGGAATTGCCCTTCAGCATGACCCTGAGGGTTCCGCTTACTTGTCTCCTGTGTTAGATCCCCTAGATCCTGTATTGAAGTGAAACACAAAATCAGAAGCTTTTTGAGCAATGGTTCATGAACCATTTTGGTTCATTTTGGTTCATTTTGTTGCAAACTAAACTAAAATGTTTTTATTATATTATCAGATTTAATTTTTAATTAGTCTGGATTAAAATTTTAGGTTTTTTGTTATTTAGCTTACAATTTTGAAGGCATTGCGCAAGTATTGTTTTTTGAGAACTCCAAAGACACTTTGAATCCCAATCTTATATGTGATACCTAATTTTATTTTCTCTTCCCTGGAATGCTGTAAGATTTTTCTCTTTGCATTCTATGTCCTTGTATTTCCTCAGTTTGGATGTGCTTTATTCCACTTATATCAGTTAGCAGTATATATTTCAGGAAAATTTTTCCAACGTATTTTGTAAGTAATTTCCTTTTCTTTCTTTTTTTGTTCTCTTTCTAGAGGTCTTCTCACTTATATGTGGGACCTCCTGAACTCATTCCGTAATTTTTAATATTTTTTCCCATGTTCTATTTTCTCAACTTGCTGTTCTCTTTTCATCATTTCCTGAACCTGTTTTTTTGTTTTTTGTTTTTTTTTCAAATTTTCTATTGAGTTCCTCACCTCTACTCTTACGTGTTTTTGTTCTTTGATTTTGTTGCAGCACTTCTTGTTTCATGGCTGGCTGAAATGTTTTTCTTATTTCTCTGAAGATTAAAATTACAGTTCTACTAAAGTTCTTTCTGTTTTCTGTTCACATAAGCTCTGTTCCTTCTAAGTTGTTTTTTATTCTGTTTATTTCTGTCTACACCTTTCATATTAGAGGTGACCTTCGGATATTTGTGCATCCTTGGCAGTTGTCATTTCCTTTTTTTTTTTTTTTTTTGAGATAGAGTCTTGCTCTATCACCAGGCTGGAGTGCAGTGGCACGATCTTGCTCACTGCGACCTCTGCCTCCTGGGTTCAAGCGATTCTTTTGCCTCAGCCTCCTGAGTAGCTGGGACTGCAGGCACACGCCACCATGGCCAGATAATGTTTGTATTTTTAGTAGAGAATGGGTTTCACCATGTTGGTCAAGATTGTCTCGATCTCTTGACCTCGTGATCCTCCCCCCTTGGCCTCCCAAAGTGCTGGGATTACAGGTGTGAGCCACTGCTCCCAACCCATTTCCTCCAATGAATCAGATCCAAAAGTGGATTAAATACTCTGAGTGCTTGGCTTGGGTAGCACTTGTTACCTCTAAGGAGACTTGCTTGAATTCTTTATATGATGTTAGTCTTTCTCCTTAGGCTGGTAAGGTTGAAAGAAAAGTCTCTTCCAATATTGTCCTTGTATATTCGTGTCTTAAAACATCTCTTTAGTGGTTTTAAATATGTGTGTGTGTGTGTTTAAGGGAGAAGTGTGATAAAAGGGCTTTTAAATTTTTTGGAAACTAGGATGTCCCTATTATCTTACTAAGCCTCACAGCAAATACCGAATGAAGATGGGGGGAGGCTAGTGGGAAGTGTTTTCTTTTCCTTGTGGAAATGAGTTTAAAGGGTTTTATGACTTGTCCATATTCTCACAACTGTTGAGTGGATAAATCAGAATCTGAATGTGCAGAAGGTGGATTTTATAGACACTGACTAAAGATGTGTGCCCTGGGGACAAAATAAAGCCTAGATAATAGCTTCTCTGACAGTTCGTGAGGATCTGACAGTTTCTGGTCTGTATAAGTGAAGAAGGAATCAATAAAAGAGGTATATCAAATTATATAATCAAATAAGCAATATTACTTGATTATATAATTTTGAATAAACATTTTAGTCTAACCAGAGAAGCGTGTTCAAAATCTGTTAGTTCTACTTCCAAAATCAACTTCAAGTCTGTGCATTCCTCTCCAACTCCACTGCTACCTTTCTAGTCTTCAAATATTCACTAGTAGTCTCTTGGCTTATCATAATAAACCTCCTACCTGATGATCTCACCTCCATTCTTCATCTCTTCTTACAAATAATGCATATGGAACTGAGAAGAATCTTTTCTAAAATTTATATCATCCCCTTTCCTTGCTTAAGATGTTTTAAAGTTTTTCTTTAACAATAAAAGGTAAAATATAATTCCTCAGCATGGTCCATAAGGCCTGAATAGGCTGATGTTTATCCACTTTTTCAACATCAGCTTTTGCTTCACTCACTGTGCTCCAACCATAATGGTTTTATTTCACATTTGAAAAAGTGCTGGGAGATTTCCTACTTTAAGGATTTGGCTTATGCTATTCTCTTTGCCTGGGATGCTCTTCCTACTACTGCCAATTGATTGACACTTCATCATCATTCTTCAGAACTTATCTTAAATTCCCTTTTTTTTTTTTTTGAGACGGAGTCTTGCTCTGCCACCCAGGCTGGAGTGCAGTGGCCGGATCTCAGCTCACTGCAAGCTCCGCCTCCCGGGTTCACGCCATTCTCCTGCCTCAGCCTCCCAAGTAGCTGGGACTACAGGCGCCCGCCACCTCGCCCGGCTAGTTTTTTGTATTTTTTAGTAGAGACAGGGTTTCACCGTGTCAGCCAGGATGGTCTCGATCTCCTGACCTCGTGATCCGCCCGTCTCGGCCTCCCAAAGTGCTGGGATTACAGGCTTGAGCCACCGCGCCCGGCCTTAAATTCCCTTTTTAAGAGTCTGGCATAATCTACGCCCTCGGTGAATTATATTCTTTGTTTCTTTTAATGTTTCAGATTATCTACATGTAATTGCTAAACTATCCGAAAATAATCTAGAAAATCTGAAAAGTCATTCTTTTCATTGTATGCATTTGTACTTTTCCAACCACAATGTCAGAGGCATATTATCAGATGAGAACGTGCTTTTAATTCGTAAAGTAAGGTTTTAAGAAGCCACTTTGTGTGAGATAGTGAAGTGTGCTGAAACAGCACTGGGGGCTTGGGCTTTGCTGCTAAGTTGAGGAGTCACCATAGCCAAGTTAAATTGCTTCCATGGACTTCATTTCCTCTATCTCTGAGGTACAAAGACTGGAAGGAGACAATTCCTATAGACCTTTCTGACTTACTATTCCAAAGGTGCTCTATACTAAAACACGGCTTTCAAATGATTTTCCAATACAGGCATACCTTAGATATTAGCAATTCAGTTCCAGATCACTGCAATAAAGTGAATTTTGCAATAAAGTGAGCCAGACAAAAATTTGGGTTTTCTTGTGCATATAAACGTTATGTTTGTGATATACTGTATTCTATTAAGTGTGCAATAGTATTATATCAACAAAACAATGTACATACACCTTAAATAAAAATACTCTTGCTAAAAAATGCTAACCATCATCAGGGCCTTCAGCAGGTCCTAATCGTTTTGCTGGTGTAGGATCTTACGTCAATGTTGATGGTTGCTGACTGATCAGAGTGGTGGTTGCTGAAGGTTCGGGAAGCTGTGAGGATTTCTTAAAATAAAACAATAATGAAGTTTGTTCCATCAGTTGACTCAAGAACATTCTTGTCCCAAAAGATGTTTCTGTAGTGTGTGATGCTGTAAAACTTCTCTCAGAATTGAAGTTAGTCCTCCAAACCCTGCCACTGCTTTATCAACTAAGTTTATGTAATATTCTAAATCCTTTGCTGTCATTTCAAAATACTTACAGCATGTCCACCAGAAGTAGATTCCATCTTTAAAAAACAAAACACTTTTTTTGGCTCATTCATAAGAAACTCTTCACCCATTCAAGCTCTATCATGAACTTGCAGTAATAGAGTCACATCTTCAGAGTAGATTTAGCATAATTCTTGTGAACCCTAGGATTTTCAGAATGACGAATGAGATTTGGCTTCAACTTAAAGTCACATCTGCATTAGCCCCTCACAAGAGAGTCAGCCTGTTCTTGGAAGCTTTGAAACTAGGAATTGACTTCCACTCTTTATGAAAGTTCTAGATGGCATCTTCTCCCCACAGGAGGTTGTTTTAAGTACACTAAAAATCTTCAGAAGACCCGGATGGTGGGAGGCACTATCCGGATCTTCTGTAGCCTGCGCTGGCCCTGGGATCTCAGCATAGGTCTTTGGCTCTTCCTCCTCTTGAGCAGCCGTGGCTGCCAGGAAGACCCAGAACCCCAAGGCTGGGGTGGCCCAAGTGCAGGTGGTTTTGGTGCTCAATATCAGTGTGGTGCAGGGGCTACAGGACATACTGAGGACCAACCTGGGATCCAAGGGCACCATGAGGACGCCTGTTTCTGGTGCTGGACAAATCAAACTTACTAAAGACAGCTATGTGCTGCGTCACAAAATGCAAATTCACGAAGTGCAAATGCTATTAAATGTATTCTTAATAGCAAAAGTAGCAACAGCTCAGGATGATATAACTGGTGATGGTATGACTTACAGTGTCCTAATAATTAGAGAGCTACTGAAACAGTCCAACCTCGACATTTCTGAAGGCCTTCATCCCATTATTCAATCACTGAAGGATTTGAGACTCTAAAGGAAAGGGCCCTTCAGTTCTTGGAACATGTCAAAGTAAGCAGAGAGATGCACACAGAAACATTTAAGAGATGTGACCAGTACATCTCTTCATACCAAAGTTTGTGCTGAACTTGCAGACGTCTTAACATAGGCTGTAGTGGACTCCATTTTGGCCATTAAAAAACAAGATGAACCTATTGATCTCATAGAGATGAAAAATAAACCTGAAACTGATACAAGCTTAGAGGCCTGTTTTGGATCATGGAGCATGGCATCCTGATATGAAGAAAAGGGTGGAAGATGCATACATCCTCAAGTGTAGTGTGTCATTAGAATAAGAAAAAAGGAAGTAAATTCTGGCCTTTTTATTTGCAAGAGTGAAGAAGAGAGAGGAAAAAAATCATAAAATCAGAAAGAAAGTTCATTGAACATATAGTTAAAAAATAATAGAACTGGCCGGGCGCGTTGGCTCATGCCTGTAATCCCAGCACTTTGGGAGGCCGAGGTGGACGGTTCACGAGGTCAGGAGATCGAGACCATCCTGGCTAACATGGTGAAACCTTGTCTCTACTTAAAAAAAACAAAAAAATTAGCAGGGTGTGGTGGCGGCGCCTGTGGTCCCAGCTACTCGGGAGGCTAAGGCAGGAGAATGGTGAGAACCCAGGAGGCAGAGCTTGCAGTGAGCCGAGATCGCGCCACTGCACTCCAGCCTGGGTGAGAGTGAGACTCCGTCTCAAAAAAAAAAAAAAAAAAAAATCTGCGGTGATTCAGATAAAGGACTTGTTGTTATTACCAAAAGGGAATTGATCTCTTTTCCTTAGACACTCTTGCAAAAGAAGGTGTAGTAGGTCTGCACAGAGCTAAAAGTAGAAATATGGACAGGCTGACTCTGGCTTGTGGCAGGGTAGCCCTGATTTATTTTGATGACCTAAATCCCAACTGCTTGGGACTTGCAGTTCTTGTGCATGAGTATATATTGAGAGAAGAGAAGTTCACCTTTATTGAGAAATGTAACAATCCTCACTCTGTCACGTCATTGATCAAAGGATTGAATAAACACACACTCTCTCAAACCACAGATGCCATCAGAGATGGCTTGAGGGCTGTCAGAAGAGCTATTAATGATGGCTGTGTAGTTCCAAGTGCTGGTGCCGTGGACGTGGCAATGGCAGAGGCCCTAATTAAATATAAGCCCAGTGTAAAGGGCAGTGAACAGCTTGGAGTTCAACCATTTACTGATGCATTGCTCGATTATTCCCAAGGTTCTTGCTCAGAATTCTGCTTTTGACCTTCAAGAACATTAGTTGAAATTCAAGCAGAATATTCAGAATCAGTCTGCTTGTGGATGTGGACCTCAACATAGGTGAACCAATGGTAGCAGCAGAAATAGGAGTATGGGATAACCATTGATTAAAGAAACAGCTTCTTCACTCCTGCACTGTGATTGCCACCAACCTTCTCTTGGTTGTCGAGATCATGCAAGCTATTAATAGAATGTCCTCTCTGAAAGGTTCAGTTGAAGCTTTGCTGTATCTGAGTCTTAAAGACTCTGCAAAGTGATCCTGAGGAATATAGCTGTGGAATTTTTGTCCAAGCTTCAAATGGTTTTCAAAGGAATTTTCTTTTCCCATATGTAAAAAAGGAGAGAACACTGGAACCTAACAGAATTTTGAAGTTCTGAAATTACAATTACAGTATTTTTTAAATTGCACTGAGGTATGAGCACATAAAGCAGGTCTATGTCTGTCTTTTACCCAGTGAACAGGATGTTTTGCTTTAGCTGCAGTTACATAAAATTCCATGTGAGAAAAGCATGTTATCTAGCTTATTATTAAATATTTATTGAAAAACAAATTTTAATGTTTAATAATTTCTTACGAGGATGTTTGTTAAATTATCCAACAGTATCCTATTGTCATGTATTTAGGTTTAAATAAATTTTGTGCTAATATAAATAACACTTATGTAATTTAAGATTTTGAAAACGTCCCTGTTAGTATAAATTTCTATTTGCAACCTTATTGGATCAGTTGGACTTTTCCTGCTTTTGAAATAGCTTTGCTACAATACTCCCCACAAAACATTAAGCTGTAGTAAATGAGAAGAAGAGTAAACTAGAGGCAAGGGAGTTGAGAGAGTTGCAAGGGACAAGTGGCAAAAATAGAAGAAGCAGAGGTAAAAGATGATGGAGGGCGTGGTGACTAAGGGCTAAGGCTATTGGGTGAAATACGAGATTCATAGCTGACCATATTTTCAAGCCTCTGAACTTTTTGCTTGGGCAGCATTATCCATCCCAAACCCTCTAGTGTCATATTTTTCTCACCCAAATTACTGTTCTCTCCTACATATTTCCACAAGATTGTTTATGTACAGTTGGTCTATTTCTGTAGTCCTCGAAGATGAAATGTGTGATACTATGAACCACACCCATATAAGACAGTGAAGTAATTGATAAATGCTGTGTGTGTTCTGACTGCTCCAGCAACTGACCATTCTCTGACCTGTTTCCTCCCACTTCAGCCTCCCCATTCCCTGAGACATCCCAATATTTGAGGGCTTAGCAGTTATCTTCAGTGAATGTGTAATAAATATTAAGTTAAAACCTCAAAACAAAAAATAAAATATGTTGCTTAGTATCTAGCCACCTTTATCAGCTATCCTAGCAGATCTTTTGGCTAACTCGCTGCAACTTCTGTGTCAAGCACTTGCTGCCTCATCTTGTACTTTCGTGTTATGAAAATGACTTCTTTGCTTAAATCTCATGAACCAAACTTTTGCCAGCTTCTGACTTTTCTTCTTTAGCCTCCTCACCTCAGTGTATAGTATCTTATGGATCATTGTATGGTCTTGCTCTGGATTAGGCTTTGGTTTAAGGGAATGTTGTGACTTGTTTGATCCTCTATCCAGACTTCTCGAACTTTCTCCATACCAGCAATATAACAGATTTGCTTTTTTATTTGTGTGTTCACTGGAATGGCACTTTTAACAACCTTCAGTAATTTTTCCTTTGCAATCATAATTTGGCTAAAGGTTGGAACAAGAGACCTAGCTTTGGGCCTATTTCAGCTTTCAACCTGTCTTCCCCTCACTTAATCCTTTCTATTTTTTGATTGAAAGTGAGAGGCATGTGACTCTTCCATTCATGTGAACACTTAGAGGCCATTTTAGGGTTATTATTTGGCTCTATTTTATTTTATTTTTAATTTATTTATTTTTGAGGCAGAGTCTCACTCTATCACCCAGGCTGGAGTACAGTGGCACAATCTTGGTTCACTGCAACTTCCGCCTCCCAGGTTCAAGCGATTCTCCTGCCTCAGCCTCCTGAGTAGCTGGGACCATACAAAGCTAATTTTTGTATTTTTAGTATAGACACGGTTTTACCATGTTGGCCAGGCTGCTCTCAGACTCCTGACCTCAAGTGATCTGCCCGCCTCAACCTCCCAAATTGATGGGATTACAGGCATGAGCCACAGTGCCCGGCCTGGCTCAATTTTAATATTGGGATGTTTCAGGGAATAGGGAGGCTGAAGTGGAAGGAAAGAGGTCAGAGAATGGCCAGTTAGTGGAGCAGTCAGAACACACACAGCATTTATCAATTACTTCACTGTCTTATATGGGGGTGGTTCATGGTGCCCCAAAGCAATAACAGCAAAGATTACTGATCACAGATCACCATAATAGATATCATGATTATGAAGAAGTTTGACATATTGCTAGAGTCACCAATATGTGACACAGAGACAAAAATCTGAGCACTTGCTGTTGGAAGAACCGCGCTGATACACAGATAGCCTTGTTCCACACAGAGTTGTTACAAACTTCCAATTTGTAAAAAACACAGCATCTGCCAAGCACAATAAAGTGAAATGAAATAAAACAAGATGTGCCTCTTCTGCCAAAAACTGGAACATTTTTCAAAAATTTAAAGTGAATCTTAAAATGTATACTTTTTTATTTTTGTTAATAAAAACTTCCTTGAGTAGGCTCAGATTTGTCGTCATAAGAATATTTTTGTTTTGATTTCATTCCAACATTGAAATTAAACCGTTTCCTAAGAATACCAGCTGCCATGAGGGATTCGTGATCTGAAAGTACCACAGAAAGCAAAGAACAGAAAATGAAAACATGGCGATTAAATGTCCATTGGATGAGTCATGTAATGGTTGCCCTGAAAGAACCTGAAAATGAAACATCCCTAAAACTATGAGAAGCTAAAAAAAAAAAGTGCTGTCTAAATAGACACTTGCCAGTAAATGCGTGTAACAGCAGCCTCCAGCGTGGGCATGAACCAGTATTAAATTAACAACCACAAAATAACTCTATTGATTAGCCTATTGCCTCACCTGTAATGCCAGGACTTAAATCTGAGTGCAAACACTAGTGAACAGGGTTAGGTTGTACTTTACAGTGATTGGCAGCACTATGGGAAGTCAGATGCCAATGTTTGCTCATTCTAATATGTTAAGAACCTTTTTCCCTCCCAATATCACCATGGAAAGCTGTCCTCCAGGAAAATCATAGGTAGATCTAGATCCATCACATTTTAACTACAACTGTGGTTATAGTTAAACAGTGATTTAGTATTTTACAAAATCTAAACGATGTTGACTACTAATAATATGTTACTAATTATATTTTTGGAGAAATCTCACTGTCGAAACTAGGACTAAACCAACTTATAAGAACTTAAGAAAGACGTGCCAAATAACACTAATAAGCAATGAGTCTTATTCCACGGATTCTTTTTTTTTTACACAATTCTCTCTAAAGGACAATTGTTGGATAGCAGATGGAGATTGTTACGGCATTGACCTCAAAGGTTAATGATGTATCTTTAAGTATTCATCACACAACTTTAACAATGCCTTACACAGTGAAACATTTTAAAGTTTTCAAAGGGCTTTCACCTTGACCGCTGATTATATTGTGAAGGACTGAGTAATGTACAGTGTCTCAAGCGTATTTTTTTCTTCACAGTATAATCCTGACATGTTTAAATATGCTGTAAAAGTATATAGGATGAATTAACAAATTTGGCCCACACAACAAACTATGTTAGGCAAACACAGAAGAATTAGTATACAATTTTACATATCTAGAAACAGTTTTAGTGATTTGCTAGGATGTCTTAACTATAGATAAAATCCTGAGAAGGCGTAAAGAAGTGAAACAGCCAACAAAAATCTATAGACATGGAAATTTTCAAAGAACACGTACATTTATTTCAACACTGTTATTATACTTATCAGAAATGATCAATAAAATATAGTAGACGAATGGAAGCGTCAAATCAGGATTCATTTTTTTTTTTCAGTTTTTAGATTTTACTATTTGTTCCCTGTGATATAACTTAGTTTGTGGTTGTTTGTTTGTTTGTTTTTATCCGTAGGGGCCAACATCACTAACTTTTTTGTGTGTTCACTTTGAGGATTTGTCTTTATCTTTGAAGGGTTAAGGAAGATCATATTTGAATCTTTCTTAAACCCTTTTACGTCTTAAGTAAAGTAACATTTCCACTGAGTCTTAAAAGATAAATGGGTTTGAATGCCAGTTTTAATATTGGGTGAAGAGTTTTTCAAATCTAGAAAACCACATGAGCAAAGTCCCGATGTGAGAAACCACTGAGGATATACAGGGAAAAATAAGTTTGGTAGATTCATGAAATACATGGAAAGAAAAAGTTTCATGTGTGAGAATTACATTATGAAGCACCTTGAACACCAAACAGAGCACTTTGTCCCGTGAACAGTAGGAAGCTACAGTTGGTTATTGAGCAGAAGAGTTGCAGTGTAGGTCACTGTTTTGTTTTTAATAATAATGAGTTCATAGTCATATCCGTGCTATAGTGTGACCACATTGGTGACAATGACAGAAAAGGAGGGTGTGTGTGTGTGTGTTGGAAGACAGGACTAGAGTAAGAAACTGGGGCAGGATTACCATCTGAAAGGTGGTATTTCAATAGTCCAATTAAAATGGAAAACGAACCTACTACTTGCTAACTTGCTAGGTATGTAAACTAGGACAAATTACTTCCCTCTAAGCCTTGTTTTCCTCATTTGTATCCTATAGAATTATTGCTATAATTAAGTGAGAACTTGTATATACTACAATTATTAGCACCATGTCAGATATATCGTGGCTATTTCATAAATATTTATAATTATTATATCAAGCCAATTAAAATATGTTTTTGGGGAGAGGAGGACTTTAAAATTACTTATTATTATTGTGTATTTATTTTCATTGGCAAAAAGTGTATGTATTTATGAGGTAAAATGTGATGTTTTGATATCTGCACATGGTGTGGAATGATTATGTTAGAGTTAGTTTGAAGTCAGAATTATCAGAAATGATCAACAAAACATAGTAGACACATGGAAGCCTCAAATCAGAATTCTTTTTTTTTTTCAGTTTTTAGATTTTACTATTTATACCCTGTGATATAACTTAGTTATAAGTTATAGATAACTAAGTTATAGATATAATTAGCTTGACTTCAAGCTAATTAACATATTCTTCACTTCACATGATCATTATTTTTTTGTGTGATGAAAACATTTAAAATCTTTCTTAGCATTTCAAATATACAGTACATTATAATTATAGTCACCATGCTATATGATAGTTCTCCAGAATTTATTCCTCTAATGGATATGTTTCGGTAAAATATTTTTGTTTTTTCTCAATAAAACTTTCTTTCATAGCTGGGACATCCTATCTGACAAAGGTAACAACGCACATCCACACGTCTTTCCTAAGACTATCCTCTTGGCCACTCTCAGCTAAGAAAGCTTGGCTAAGGGGGCCTATAACAGTGAGGTCATGTTGTCACCGGGAGCTTCTGCTATTCTGCACTATACAACCAGAAAGACAGCAAACCTATGAAAGAACACCCTGCTATGGTTGAGAAGCCAGGCATGAGCTCTGCATATTTGTTCTCCTCCAACAGTGAGTCAACCATGATGTTCACTCATTGAGGAGTGTTTGCAGACACTTGATGTTAATTTATCTTCTTGCATTTCTTTGACCCAACCTGTATATCAGATGGAATGGTGAGACTATTTTTTATTATTTACCACGTTTCTCCTCCTTAAATGGTGGAGGCCTTCTCATGCTGGAGACCAAATAGGAACTGTGACACATTTCAATGACTGGAAATGGTAAGACCGGAACAGTTATGTGTTAGGAACAAAGTATGCAGCAAGCTTTTATGGTCAAGGAGATTCCATTCTATCTTTAGGACTGGTTTTATCTTAGCAGTACCCAAGAATGATTATATGCTGGTCCTAGAATGTACAATAAATGCACACAGTATTGGAAGGTATTAATTTTTATTGTTGTCATCCATAACTAAAAAACAGTGACCTGTTATGGTCAGACAATGTATTAAAAGACAGAACATTGAAATAAATAATATTATTTAATCCACACACTTACTAAACACTAGCCATACACCAGGCCCCTATAGTGTGTTGTTGGAATTCCAACATGGCTATGCAATAGTTCCTTCACTTAAAGTATTTTGAATGGAAAGATCCCTCTAAGGAATAGGCTTGGTGAATAGTAATAACTAAGTAATCCTTCTGGCCTTTAATTAATAAATTTATAGTTAAACAGGATTCATATTAACTTCATTTCATTTTATCCAAGAAGACTTAGTACTCATTGGAAATATGACTTTGCATATTTTATTTCTTTTTGGGGACACTCATATTTCTTAGACTGCTGGAAAGATGGAAGAGTTGTGTTTTTCCCTCTAAGGTATCAACTTGGTGATTTCCCCTCAGTCTTGTACAGATAAATACATTTTGACATTTGGTTGGGTTGTCTTCTTCAGTCAGATTGGCATTACCAATCCCTTGAGAGTTCATAAACAGAGAAAAGGAGGAGGCAAGGGAGCAATAAGAATCAAAATGTAAAGAATTTGATTCTCACGATGAAGACTAAAAATATGCTTAGGTTTATTTTCCACTTGTTAACTGAACGATTAAAGAAGGAAAAAGTATTTCTTTGTTCTCGAGTTTATTTTTCTGCCTGTCCTAAGACACAACTCCATGTTTGCATACATCTTTGTGGTTGGAAGAATGTTATTTGAGAAAGCATTCCTTTTAATAAAGTTTGGTCATGTAAGCCACTTTGTTATGAAATACAGTACACATTCTTGTTTTATTCATGTCAAATTTTCATCAAGGACATAAAAAAGTATAGGTTCAGAGAAAGGCGGAAAATACCCAAATCTCTACATTTAATACTAAACATTGTATTGAAGTAATCAATCAAACTATTCAGTGTTAGCCATATTACTGAAAAAGGCCAATATTAAGGCCAAACAGTCCCCCTATTAATGTGTTGGGAATTCATGGGGAACTCTGATGTCTGTGGTTGGTGGTGACAGTTTGAGATTAGTATTTTAGTATTGTAATTTCCCAGAGTTGCTTCGGAAACAAAAAGATAAGACTCCATTCTACTTGTGAAGTGTATTAAAATTCTAGGGTTGAATCTATTCAATTTTTCCACCTGTATATTTGATGTTAGAATATGTTTAACTTCCTTAAAAAGTGCTCTGATGATTGTTGCAGGGATATCATCAGTTGATTCTTTCATTTGAGAAGCATCTCTTCTGATTTCTGCCATGAAGTAGAAGGGGAATTAGATCTAAGTATGCTTTAGCAACTAGCTAAATATATAGTTCCAATTATATTAACTCAAAAGATTAATATTTGTTTTTGTTAGACCCAACAGGGTATGTTAAATAAAGCTCCACATTTTGGTCAATCTCCATCTGTTATTAACACTATGTTGACAAATTTTCCACTGATTAAGGTACCACTAGTCAATGTACTGGAATTAACTTGTTACCTGGAAAAGTCACACTTGATATTTACACACATATAAGCTTCTAGTTAACATAAGCCCGACTAGTCCACTGGAAACATTAGGACGTTTCACTCAAGTTGGAGAAAATAGTTATTTTCTAATTCAAGAGGCAATTGTATCAGTATAGATGGAGGAGACATGAGGAGGTATTTTTAGGAAAATTGCCAAAGTCTAACTAATATTCTTGGTAGAATGGTAGAATGTCTCATCAACTTTTTGGAACAGTAAATCCATTACAGCAATTCATCCATTTACATAGGCTTAAAAGTATAATCTGTGATTATTAGTCATTGGTTTAAAAATCTCTGAATGAATTAGACAGACATTTAATCATATAATAAGAAATAAGATGTTAGAACATCCTAAACACATTGTTTATGCTTCTTTGCCTGACCTCTGCTGTCAAAAAGCCATGACAGCTGTTTGGTTTCGAGTGTGTCCAATCCAGTGAAGTGGCAAAAATCCTTTTAGAACAAGTTAGATTGCTTCTCTTTTGTTCTACTACCCATTGTACGCACGAGCGTCATCTCTTTAGATGAGATAGCCACATTTGCAATAACTAGTTCGTTCTTTTTCTTGGGCTAAATTTGAATATTTCCTGTTTATGGCAGTATGGAAACATTTCTAGTATCTGGAAAAGCCTTGGACTTTCACTCCAGAAAGTAGCCCAAGAGACTGTGCTTTGTCTTTGCCTCCTATCTGATGACATTTCTGTACAGAACAAGTCTACTCCTACAGGCTGATGGGAAAATAGAAGCATGGCCATCAGAAGCCTACTTCTAGACATTTTTTTTTTTTTTTTTTTTTTTTTGCCAGGGCCCAAAGTCCTTTGAAAGCAAAGAGGAGTTTTTCCTGCAAATTTATCCAAACAGGTTTTCCCATGACACAAGTTGCTACACTTTCCTTTCACTCCCTTACCTATTTCCACTACAAAGTAACGACTTCATTGAACTTTCCCCAATGAATCTGTCACCCAGAACAGTCATTCTTTAAAACAGAAAGGCAACATATGTAAGGACAGTCTTTTGAGACTAATGTAAACTTTTAATTTCTTGCCCAAGTGTATTATTAAATAATAGTTAATCTCCTGAATAACACTTCGGGCTACTTTGCCACTCAGAAGAGAGAATTACCAGAAGGAGCTCTGATGGCCACGACTCAGATTTAGTTCCAGAAAGAGGCCAATGACCTTTGGAGAACAGAATGACAAGCATGTTATTTAAGCAGACACTTGAATTCATCAGGCATACAGTCATATTTTAAAATATCACATTTTAATAAAATCAATACCTCATATAATTATTAATCAGTATAGTTATAGATAAAATATATTGACCCACTATGTGCTGGCACTGTGCCATGTGCTTTATCTACATTTATTTTCTTTAATTATAATAGCATTAATCTTCTGAGATAGGTATATTATCTGTCTTTCCATTTTAAAAATAAAAAGATGGGGTGGCCAAATAATCTAGTAACAATAAAAATGCATATCCAATGTTTATTATTTGCCAGGCCATGTTTAATTATACTTAATAATATTATAAATATAACATTAATAATAAATATAAATATAATGTTTCTATAATAAAATAAAATAAATATAACATAAATATAATATGAATTATATTAACTCATTGAATCTGCAATAAAACCCCATTGAGTAGGTATTATAATTAGTCCCAACTTTAAGACGAGGCAGTAGAAAGGCACAAGAAAGTTTAAGTAATTGCTCAAAGTCTCAGCTAGTAAGTGGTGGAGTTGTGACTGAAATGCTGACAGTCTGGTTCCTCAGGCTATCCTCTTACCACTGCATTGTACTGTCTCTGCCTTTCCACGCAATCAATTACTAATGATTTCTGTCTGGTTAGTGGTAGCCATGGGCCTTAATTTAAAGTCTGTGCTCTTAATTACTATTTACTCTATTGCCTCTCATTTAGTGTGCTTAATACAAAGTTCTGTGTTTTTCATTGTACATACCAGTGGGAGAGGAGCGTGCAGAGATCATCTTTGTCCTTGGAAAGTTTACTGTTGGGTAAGGAAACTGTGTTATCTCTAAAAAAGGGGTGTACTCATCCAACTAAAATCAGAATGAATTCTACAAATGATAACTCTAGGATCATTAGAGACCCTCCATGACTCCAATCACTTTGACTCCTACAACCCTTGGGACTTCTACACTCCTATGGGACTCCTGTAACTTTGAGTATTGAATGAGCCAAGGGGGTCTCCACTGAAGACATTTGTAGAGGTTATTTCCTATAAGAACTGTTATAATTATTAACAAGTGAGCTAGTGCTGAAGGTTGTACCCTGTCACTACAAAAAAAGGCAAATGGCTGAACTAATGATTGGCAGTGAAAAGGACAAATCTGCCATTAGGGGTAATACCAGCTTCAGAGTGCTAGCCTCCTTCTTTCCTAGGAGAGGAAATGACGACGGGACATGAAGGAATTAATGAGGATTGCAAACTTTAATTCCAATGTGTATGGTCCCCAAATATTCTCTGTGAACAAAATGGAGTTTACTGAAGGAAAAGTAATTTCTTTCTGGAGACACAAAATAACATTGAGGGAAAAGTGGAGAGGAAAAGATATTTTTGAGAGAATAAAATCCTGAAAGTTTTGGTAAGTTTATATTTGATAAAACTATAAATGTTATGATAGAACTAACACTAAACTCGGAATCAGATGCCCAAGTTCAAGTTCTCACTGAAATCTTAGAATTTATTCTCATAGATAAAATATTACTGTAATTAGTAGATTTTTATTAAAGAGACATTTTCTCGCAGCCTTTCTCTATTTAGTGCACAGCAGCCTCTTCCTTTTCTGAGCTCCTATAGTTCATACCATTCACCTAAACTGTCTATATTATTATATTATATACTATCATATAGTATTATTTACTGGACTATGTATTACTATGCCATTTAATTCAATTTCATTATTAAGTTATTTAAGGGTGGGGATTATGAATTTTACTTCTTTTTAGTTCCTCTTCTTTATCAAAAGTGGTTGTTCAGTAATTGTTGATGGATTGAGATTAGGGCTCCATTAGAAAGGTACTCACAAAGTCAATGTTTTCTAAACAAATCAGTGGAATTAAAGCTTATTATTTATTTACTGATAATAATGAACCATCATGAATGCGTAAACCAGAGACATCACTTTATCCTAGTAGTTGCAACCAATTGTAATAATGTAAATATGGTGGTATATACAATTACTAATTGTCAGTTAATGTAAGTTTATTCTTTGTGTAATCACAGTAGTCTTTTTTCTTAAAGATGAAATTTTTCAGCATTGACACTTTTAATAAATGATGTATTTACATTGGTAATCATATGGTAGAAAAAAACTATTTTTTGAATGACTTTTTATAAAAAATAAAAGTCAGAAAAAAGAATTGTGATTTCAATCCTGATTCTCCTGGGAGGTTTCTGTTTCTCATCTCAGTTTGAAGTGAGAAAACGTGTTTTCAATCTAACTCTTACAATGTAGGGTACTATATAGATCAATATAACATGGAGGTTTCAGTTATATACTAGGATAGTGGAAAGAGCGCTCTACCGAGACTGGAGATCTGATTAGAAACCCCAGTATTATTGACTACTTTTTGTGTGATGTTGGGTAAATACCTGTATAACAATCTCTTCCAACAATAACATACTGGGATTCCTCACGATACAAAATTCGCATTCTTACTTCTACCTTTGGTCCCAATATGCTATTTCTCTGTCATCCTGGGACATTACGTTGCTATCTAAGAGTTACTCACCCTGGAATGAAAGCTGCAAGTTCATAAATAAAATAATGTAAGGTTGAAATAGCCTTAGTGCTATAAACAGCTGCAGAGTCTTATGATATATATATTTATATACATATAGTGACTGTGTAAAAAATGATCTTGGCAGCTTAGGCATCAGATAGTTGACTAGGTCAAAGTGGGTGGTTTTGCTTGATGCTATTTACCTATTTTTCCCTCGTGCAATTTTATTTGCTTTGGGTAAGTTCTTCTTAATAAATGTTCTCAAGTCAGAAATAGAACGGCCTCGTCCTGCCTCCACTGCTTAATAGTTCATTACATTGGGCAAGTCACATGTTCTCTTTGAGCTTTAGTTCTCCAACTCTAAAATAAGGATAATAATGTCTAGTTAACATAATTTTCATGAATATTAAATGAGCACTTATCAATTAGTACTTACACACTAATAAGTATTTCCAAATTTGAGGGATGATAATGATAATGACACTTTGCAGAGAATAAAAACTTTGAGGATGATACAGTAACTCCTTCAGGTGTTCATCCTTAATTAGGTGATTGTACAATATTCTAAATAAAATACCAGCAGTTTTGAAACTGTGGTAGCTTCACAATTTTGCAAACTTACTTTTAAACTTGGACTTTTAATGCAGTATTTGCCTTAATAAGAAGGAATTATCCACCTGAATATAACATATTTACTTGATTATAAAACAATAATACTATTACAACTGCTACCACTATCACTACAAGGATAATAATAGTATTTTTGATAATGTAAATATCACAATATTCAAGAACGATCATCCCTCAAAATGTATTAAACCTAAAGCAATCTTTCTGTTTTCTAAGAGTATGATTATTATATATAGAGGAATGTTTGCTTAATATCTTTTATTTCAGATGTTGTGAAATGGGGTAGAGTAATTATTCTTTGCATCTAAAGGATATCAAGAATGACTCAGGACAAATGTACACCTATTGGGCTACTATAAGAAAGGCAGGAATAATCAGGAAGAGAGCTCTTTCTTATTTGGACTGAAGCTACCTTAGCTTCAACAGGAGAATACCTAGGCGAGGGGTTGATCAGTGCAGCAAACCACCATGGCACATGTTTACCTGTGTCACAAATCTACACATCCTGCAGGTGTAACCCAGGACTTAAAATAAAAGTTGATGGGGAAAAAAAAAAAGAAAAAGAAAAAGGGAGAATCAAGCCCAGTGAAAACATAGGTCTTAACAGAGACTTAAATCAGAAGTCTAAAAAATTTCACTGGATTTTTCAATACCTGCTCAGAAGCTGATCATTTTGAACAACTGAGGTTGAACCACAGAACTCTGGGACTAACTAGCATTTTCACAACTCAACTTGTTCACATTTCAATGCTTCTGAGCCATATTTAGCCAAAGAGAGTGTGTCAGTTGCTTGCTTAGACGCTCATGCAGTCAGGTCACTAGAATCCAAGGATTTGGCAGCCTGTCTTCATGAGCAACCTCCACTACTGAAATGTATGACTTCAGTTTCAAGACTCTTGAGAAGTAAATAATGGCAAAATAACTAAAGATATATATATATATATATATGTGTGTGTGTGTGTTTTTTTTTTTTTTTTTTTTTTTTTTTTTGAGACAGAGTCTCGCTCTGTCGCCCAGGCTGGAGTGCAGTGGCGCGATCTTGGCTCACTGCAAGCTCTGCCTCCTGGGTTCACGCCATTCTCCTGCCTCAGCCTCCCGAGTAGCTGGGCCCGGCTGATTTTTTGTATTTTTAGTAGAGACGGGGTTTCACCGTGTTAGCCAGGATGCTCTCGATCTCCTGACCTCATGATCTGCCCGCCTCGGCCTCCCAAAGTGCTGGGATTACAGGCGTGAGCCACCGCGCCCGGCCACTAAAGGTACTAAAAATATTAATGAGGAAATCAATTGTTACCGATTTTCTTCTGAAAGATGGCTGGAGAGGCAGTGACTGCTATTCAGCTACTCTGGGTCTGTTGTTAGAGCCTGTAGAGAGGCTTTAGCAGGATTAAGCAATGTTGACAGACATATGCAAGTGAAGTCTCTAGTATGTGTTTCCGTGCTATGATTCAGCTCAAAAACGGGGCAGAGAAAATTTACAGAAAGCTTAAAGTTGCAAAAACATTCCAGTTTTTGATTGCTAAGCAGAAGTATCTGAGGGCATCTAAGTTTTAAAAATGAAGTGCTCTGTTCCGTAAAGTTTTTTAGAGCATTTTTAAATATGTGAGCTAACGTAAAAATATAACAGATGTCATAAACAGATAGGGAATTTGTTTTTATATGAAAAACTACTAGGGATGTGATTATTTGTCTAAAGTTGATAAGAGGCAGAATCACCAAAACTTAAGAAGACATATCCTAGATAGTAACTGGCCAGGAAGATAAAGTAAATCTTTGTGTTGTTTTTGTTTTTAAGCGAGAAAGTGATTCTGACCCGCCTACCAAGTTATTACATTGGGCTCTGGTTTTTAACAACATAGCATATATCAAGATCACCCATGAAACAAAACAAAATAATAAAAAAAAGGGGAGGCAAGTTCCTACCTCCAAAATCTCTGACTCAAAACAATACCTGTAAGGCCCTAGAGACAGGCCCAGTTAAACCAATTTGTTTAGTTCACAGAAGATGTATCCATACAAAAACACATTCTTTTCTGGATTGTTTTCACACATTAACTTCATATCATTCATATTATTTTGATGAGGTATTTAACCAAATTACTTTTCACTTACCTTGCTTCTCTACTAGGTTATAAGAAAAGTAATTGGGATTACAAGTACACTTTACTGAAGTGTTACGGACAACGGCCTTCTCTGTTAATTTCTTTACAAAAGAAAGTTTTCTGAAAGTCAGCTAAGGGTCAGACACCGTGCTAAATTCGCAGGTTTAAAACTCAACAACAGCCAGCTCCTGACCTCCAGGAGTTCACAGTTTAGTTGCAGACAAACAGGTCAAGTGCATGAGCAGTCAGAATCAATGTTTTTCTTCTTGGCACTCACAGAGTCCTTTATACTAATTTAAAAATTCTCAATGTATTCTGTCTTTTGTGGCTATATCCACATCTATCTCCTCAAGCAGATTGAAATTTTCCTGAGGGTGGAGATAGCTACAGTCCCATAGGTCTGTTGGTACCAATATATAATAAGGATAAGTAAATTAAAACTGATGAAAGCAATTAAGCAAATACCTTGCAGATGCAATTGTTGATAGAAAGTCAACTCAACTTTGCATAATGATGTAAGAGTTACTTAAATCCCAAACTGGAAAATTAAAGATCATCCTTTGTTCTTCTATGTCTCTGCATCCAAATCCAAAGAGATCTGTACCAAGGACACAGAATCTGACTGATGATATGTCAAGAATTGCATTCTTCAATATTTTTACTTTTATTTATTTACTTAAGTAAAATCAACATTTCTCTCCTGGACTATTGCAAAAATGATATGCTTTCAGGTACTTATTTTCTCTCACCAGGTCTTCCACTCTTTCTCTAAGGCTATCTTCCTAAAGAGCAAATTTGATCTTTTCTCATGCTTAGAAACCCCTTTTGACATCCCATTTCTTATCAGATAAAATCCAAACACCTCAGCAGATGAATTTCTTCTTCTTGCCGCAGCTTATATCCCCAGACATGGCCATCTGCAACCCCTCTCCCCACTGTCCTTCAAATGCATCAGGCTTCTTAAATATCTCGTATCTTGCCACGTCCTGCTCTTCCCTTTTAGGAGGCCCCTTCTCATTTTTATTCCTGATGAAGTCTTAATCAGGCTGCAAACCAATCCCCAATACTATATTTGTGACACATTCCTGAATTATCTCTCCAAAATTAGTATTTCTATCTCTGTACGGTGAAGTTCAAATTTCAGAATATAACTCAAAGCCCAATTGTAAATTTTTTGTTATTCTAGTCTTGCCACTGACTTAATATTTCTGAACCTATTAGTCCTATGAGGTAAGGTAATTACAACTACAGGAATATCTTTTTGAAAAAACAGATAACTTTAGAGGAGCTAACATGCTGCAAAACTCCTGGAATTTACCTCACACTTCAGAGTTCATAACACATTTGCATTTATTTAATTTCAAATCAGGAAGACACATGTCTCTAATCACTAATATTTAAATCAAAGAAATCATCTTTCTGATTTTGTTTTTCTGCAGCTAAATGTTTTCCTAGCCTTCTCTTTCAGTTTGTCGAATCCACATAGTTGTGGACAAGATTTCTCCTGACAATTCTGCTACTCAGGTTATTGAACAGACAGTCTCCTGAAGGACATGAGGCTGAAGGTCCTAGAGGATCACATGGGGTTCGGCACTGAAACCCTGGGGCACATAATGAACACAGTAGCTCCTCTGAGAAGTTCTCTGAGCTGTTCATTTTCCAACACACATGCACAATATACATTCGGAGTAAATTCATAATATGCAGGTCATTTTTAAGGAAAGAAGTAATACAAATGATACAGTGCCATCACTCAAAGCTAAGCACTCTCCTGATTGGGATCTATATTTGGATCTATATCCTTGCCGTCTTTCTGTTTTAAAAATATGACATCTCATCACCTGTTATTTGTCACAAAGGGTATGTATGTGTGTGTATATATAGATATATTTTTGAGACGAAGTCTCCCTCTGTCGCCCAGGCTGGAGCACAGTGGTGCGATCTCAGCTCACTGCAAGCTCCGCCTCCCGGGTTCACACCATTCTCCTGCCTCAGTCTCCCCAGTAGCTGGGACTACAGGTGCCCGCTACCACGCCTGGCTAATTGTTTGTATTTTTAGTAGAGATGAGATTTCACCGTGTGAGCCAGGATGGTCTCGATCTCCTGACCTCGTGATCCACCTGCCTCAGCCTCCCAAAGTGACAAAGAGTATATTTTGAACATTTTATCTTTGATTTTTTTTTAAAGCTGAAATTGATAAAATTTTCATTGACGCTTGATGGAAAACTCAGAGAGGGTCCATTATAGAGCTAAGGGCAGTCACAGTTCAGCTGCTTCATGTGCTTAAAGAGAAGTTGGATGCTGATGCTCGTCTAAGGAATTCTTGGGAAGGTAGCCTGCCCTAGAGAGCTCTGTCATAACCCCTGTGACAGCTTTGCCACATGACCTTGTTGCAGAATTTTGCTCCTTAGTTCAGCTAAGCCAGGTTCTTGTCACACAACCCAGAAACATTAGGAATGCTTACACATTAAAGGGTGAGGGGAATGGAATTTATTGGGCGAAAAGGAGAAAACAAAACATATTCTCAGCAAAGTGAGAGGCAATCCTGCTACCAGGCCCCCAGCTCACAGATTGAATACCAGGCCACCACACTGGAACTGAAGAGGCCAGGCTTCTCCCCACTGCACAGGGGCTAACTTCCCGTGGCTCCACCCCGTTCTCCCAGTGCACAGGCGGTGGGAGATTCTCCAGAAATCCTCCTCCTTATCTGCCTCCTGCATCTGTCTGCATGACTGGGTCTTACTTTTCTCCAGTATATGATGACCTATTTAACTCTTTGCAATATATTTTTTAAATCATTATCTATCTATCTATCTATCTATCTATCTATCTATCTATCTATCTATCTACCTACCTACCTATTATCTGTCTACCTATTATCTATCTACCTATTATCTATCTATCTATCTATCTATCTACCTATCTACCTATCTACCTACCTACCTATTATCTGTCTACCTACTATCTATCTACCTATTATCTATCTATCTATCTATCTATCTATCTATCTATCTATCTATCTATCTAACTATCTCATATGGTTTGGCTGTGTCCCCACCCAAATCTCATCTTGACTTGTAACTCCCACAATTCCTGTGTGTCATGGGAGGAACCCGCTGGGAGGCAAGGGAATCATGGGAGTGGGTCTTTCCCGTGCTGTTCTCGCGAGAGTGAGCTGGGGGCCTGGTAGCAGGATTCCCTCTCACTTTACTGAGAATATGTTTTGTTTTTTCCTTTTCACCCAATAAATTCCATTCCCCTCACCCTTTAATGTGTAAGCATTCCTAATCTTTCCGGGTTGTGTGACAAGAACCTGGCTTAGCTGAACTAAGGAGCAAAATTCTGCAACAATGTCATGTGGCAAAGCTGTCACGGGGATTATGACAGAGCTCTCTAGGGCAGGTTACCTTCCCAAGATCTCATTAGATCGGATGGCTTTAAAAACGGGGGTCTCCCTGCACAAGGTCTCCACGTAAGATGTGACTTGCTCTTCTTTGCCTTGCTGCATGATTGTGAGGTCTCCCCAGCCATGTGCAACTGTAAGTTCAATAAACGTCTTTCTTTTGTAAATTGCCCAGTTTTGGGTATGTCTTTATCAGCAGCATGAAAACAGACGAATTATCTAGCTAACTAGCTAGCTAGCTATTGCCTTAGACAAATGTCTCTAGGGCCTCAGTTTCTTTATTTATAAAATGAATGTGGCAGCCAGATATTTTAAAAAACCTAACCAACCCCTATATTTCCAGTTTCTAAATCAATTTTCTAGGCTGTCATTTAAATATAATCAACCTAATTTTTACCGTTAGAATCAGAACAATTACTTACTCCATTCTTTTTAAAAACTTTATAGTATTTGTTCAGCTAATTTCCTAGTGGTCATTTTTAGGCCTATGATTTTGCAAATGCAGCTGCTACTTCAAGAGTTTCAAACAGAGCCTCAAATTTAATGCAAAACCTTAAACTATGTTACTTATTAATTTATTCCATTTCTTGTAACACTAGACTGTTAGGCACCGGTTTATGGCCAAGTGCCCTATTTCTGTCTTCTCAGCTCTGTTTCTAATGCAGTTCTACTTATGATTTGGCTTTGCTCAGTTCACTACTAGAATAGCTTCAAAACTTTTCAAGTCTGCAACTCAAATCAGATCCCCGTCTTAATTTTCACTCCTACAAATATTAAAGGATCCAATGTATGATGTGGTAATATAACACTATCAAAATCAGAAATGATCTTAAAGTTGATTTTCCCCAATCCTTTCATCAGAGAGGTGCAGGAGAAATCTTGAACCCCGGGATATGTGATTTAATTAGACTCATAGAGGAAATTTCTGTCAAAGACAGAACTGACTTTCACCTCTCCCAATTCCTACTCAGTCTTCTTTCAACAATATCCTATGCCTTTCTGATGTAATTTGTAAAAGCATCTCTTATGACACATACCCAGACATTTTCCTATATTTAACACAAAAGGAAACGGTGTTCGGCAATCTTGTTGCTACTTTCTATCTTCCTGACCTTTAGATTTTATGCTGTGATTTCCTGGAAGTGAATCCTGCCACATCAAATACATTTTTTTCCAAAGTCATCAACTTGTTCTACCTTCTGAATTCATCACGGCTCACAGCTATAAAAGCCCCTTAAGGAATTACTAAATGTCTCAGACATTTCAAAGATGTTCTGGGTCAAATTACCATTTAGAAAGAGGACACTTAAATTAGAGGTGAATAAAAGAGTTGAAAATCAACTGATTTACTCCCTGAAGGAAACAGGAGTGTCTCAATTATATGCAGTATTAGGTCATGCTTCCCTGGAGATTTTACAGTGATATATGCTTCCAGTGTCCCTGAAAATCCAAGCCTTTATGGATGACCTAATTTAGTTATAAAAATAATTGTTATAAAGGGCAATATTCACCTTACATTAAACTAAAGCCTAGGCCTTTTAAAATTCATTAGTTTGCTTTACTTAATGCACACTACTTATCTATTATTGGGCCTGAATTTTCTCTTTCTCTCTTTTTTTCCTGATTCAAAACCTGTTCAACTTACGAGCTCATAAAATGCTTCCTAATCAAAAGTGCTAACTCTCATTCAGTAAATCTTATGGCACTTAATCTCTGGCTTGCGCCACTTAGATTTATGAGTGATCATGAATTCTGCTTCTCTCTTTTCTCCCCCATTACATTGTAAGCAACTTTATGCAAGAAATTCAATTCATTCTTTATCCCTAAAAGCCATCATCACAGGTGCCGGAGTACAGTAGGGGTTCAACACATGCCCAAACTTACTGAGCAGTAGCTGATATGTGTTTGGTTCTACTCACTGTACCACCCAGAGAAAAGCTCAGAAAGGTATAGATATACAGTAATTGCAGAAAGAAATGTTTTCTTGAAATCTATGCCAAGAGAGTCAAAATGTTCTATATGCGTTCAAAGGAATAAGTTATTAGTTTCAAGCCAGAAACTGAAAATGAGTATCAGCTGATTTTGCATGTGAAGAAAACAAAATTCATAAACCATTTAAACCACCCAACCGAAACACAAACAGGAGTGGGCTGTTAAGTATTTACACTAGACTTAACATTCATTTCTTTAAATGAGGAACTCGTGTTAAGTTAGTTTCTAAAAAGCGATAATTTACCAGCAAACGGTCACATGTGTCTGCATGGCAATAGACTTGGAATGCTTAGAAGGGGAACAAAACAACAAAACAAAGAGAAATGAACAAATCACCCAAAGTATCAACCCCAATCTATTTATTTGATTTAATCAATCTCATGGCACCTTGGACTTCCTCATCAAATAAAGGCACAAAAGCTGAGTTAGGTCAGTCGTCCTTCTCGGTTTTTGCCTTGGGAGATTATTCTGCTCACATGCAAAAGAAAGTAAAGTTAGCTTTTTCAACTCGTATTAAAGCATTTAACAATGTGATTCAGATCCATAAAATGTCTACTGAAACCATTAGCTTTAAAATGAACCCTGAAGGAATTTAAATAAAGGCTGAGTCCTCAAAGGATCTCCTATATTACAGGTGCGTTTTACGTCTGCCAACAAAATGCCTAGTGAACGAAGGCTGAATTCATTCCATCATGGGAATGAAGATCTACCATATTTTATTTCAACCATAAATTTAGTGTGTGGGATTAGGAGAGCACCAAAGAGAAGAATAAATGAACTACACCATAAGTTCCACATTATCAAAGACTTATCATTGGAAGGTATTCAAATATCACTTTCTAGCAACTCATTTGTTTCACAGATACCTTTTCTGGTGATTTCAGCCTCTCCTTGCACAAATTCTAGGTCAGGGAATAACTCATAATCTTCTAGGGCTAGCCTGTGCTATATTTAAATGATTTTATTAAAATATTTTTCAATATCTGTTACCTTGAAGTTTCTATTCATAGTGTAATTGTGTTTCCTAAAACCACATATTTATCAATTTTGTCCACATGAAAATCTTCCCAATGGAATAAAGCTTATAACTTTCAGTCTATCCAGGCTAAGGATCATTACTTTTCAATTGTTTCTCTATGTGATGACAAGAAATCTCACTATTATTGCTTTGCTCCTTATACAAAGACAAAAATACATCTAAGTTTATGAAGTTCAGACTTACATACAAAGTACAACACATTTTTTCCAAGGTTTATTTTCTGGTTTGCCTTATCAATTGATGTTTCTTATTAAAATAAATTATTAATTAATGTGACTTGCATTCATAAAAGTGATAATACAGAATATTTAGTGATTAACCCAATGATAAATATGTATATTTCATATAAAATTATTGAATATATAAAATGAGTGCTGAAACTTTTGTCATGGATAAGAAGCTTAATTATTATAAATAGTTCAGTTTTCCCATATTAATTTATACAATTAATACAATTTCACTGCTACTACTACTACGTGTAAAATTTCACTACTGAAATTTCACTTCTTGTAGTAACTGTATAAATTAATATGGGAAAATTGAAATATTTATAAGAATTAAACTTCTAGAAGAGAGTTCTAGGAACTCTATAAAGAGACAACAAACATCCTCTGGAAATATAAACAAACAGGTAATGAATATCAAAGAGTATTAAAAGCAAAACAACTGACATACATTTAAATATATTTTTTAAGTTAAAACATGCAGTACTGGATAAAACAGATGTGCAAAATAGAATATAGACAATGTAATAGACCACACATGAATTTAACGTATTTGAGAAGATGTTTGCAAATCATAGAGAGTTTGGAGCCTATTTAATAATAGGTCTAGAATAAACATTTAGAAATTTATAAGAAAATCTTACCTCTCAAGTTGTACTAAATATATGTTTAGATTAAAGAGTTATATATATATATATATATAAAATAAGAAATGAAATTAGTTTTCTGGAGACCTAGATTTTTGTAATGTTAAAATTTACAGAAAAATTTCAAAAGTACTTGCAACTTTCTCCTTACCATGTTCCAGTAGCATGGTGGATTAATACAGTGGACTAGCACAGTCTTATGCAGAATTTAAAGATGATCAGAGTTTCTACCAAATATTATGATAGAAAGCAAGAGAACTGATATAGTTCAAGGTGAACATAATGAATTTGTACTACTCTCTGTCTCATGTAAAACAAACTATTTTTCCTTTATTAATGAGGATTAAGAATACATTCTCCAGATCCATAGCTAAAAAACAAGCATCAGTAGACATTTTAATCTATTCCAGTAAGGATCCATAGCTGTATTTAGTCCTACAGTTTCATGACAGTAACCATATTTCTCTGTTATCTGCTATGACCCATCTGAATTTGCAGGCATTACATAGCTGAACTGAATGGGAGATCATCACTCCAGCATACTTTGTGTCTTTGGTAATGACGCTGACCTCTAGAATTCCTCTTAGGATGTGATATTGATGCTGACTCACTGTCTTGGTAGTTTGAGGGAAGAGTTTTAGGAGCTTTCACTTGGCCTTTTAAATATAATATTGTTTATTCCACAGTCACAGTGAGGGTTCTACCAGCTTCTAAATATATTCATCTCAATTATGCACTTGGGATCAGGGAAATGACCAGAGTATATGTCCCCAGACCTGTTGCACCTGTAGTGAGATATATTTGGACCATAATTTCATTCATCGCCTGGCCTTCAAAAGTCCTCATCCTGATGGTGGGGTTGGGGAACACACAATGCGTTTCAGAGTCCATCTCTTAGGTCCAATGTCAGTTTAGATTCTATATCAAACTTCCCTAGAAAGATATGGAGATTTTCTCTTCTCCAGCCAACTGTTACCTTATAAATGGATACAGGTTTCTGTGGGGAAGTAGTTATTTTATGTACATGTGCTGACACTGCAGGGTCCTTTCTCCAAGACTTGGCCTCCCTTTTAATTGATGAGCTCTGGTTCTCAAGATTGTCCCATATAGAGAAACTGTGAGAGTTCGCTATTTTCCTTTGCAATTGCTGACACAGGCTTTCTGATTGCCTATATTTGAATTCCTGGTAATACCGTTATAGTTCAACTACCTTACCAGGCTGAATTAGTCATCACCACAGATTCCTAATGTTCTAAACACCCTGGTTGCCACACCAACTTTGTAGTTAAATTCAGTTTGTCTTAGATGATTAGTGCTAATATCTGGCCTTTCCTATTTTGGAATCTCATCAACCCCATTGAAACTCAGGTTCCCAGGTCCATGCGCTATTTTCTACAGTCAGCTTTGACAGAGAGAGAACAGTCAGCAATAAAATTCACAATAAAGTCCATGTTTCCTCACGTACGCATTCCTAGCATCTTAATGAAGACAAAGGTGTGCCTCATCAGGGAACACAGGGCAACTGATTAACTCTCTAGTTTCGCAAGTTAAATCCATCGTAACTTGCCTATTCCCATGTCTTCTGACTTCTTTCATAGAATTCTGATAAAACAATTCTTGCATTTCTACCTCATTTACTCTATGCCATTTTCATTATGCCCAAGATCTAAAGAACAATTTTCCAGCAATATTTTAGGGCCATACTAGTGGGTCCTTGCCATAATGTTAAATCCTGAGTCATAGGGGAGTTCTCCTCTATCAATTAGCCATTTCTGTATGCTTCCTGACATTCAAACTTCCCACCTGGCCCAACACTGTCAGAGTCCATTCCCTCATATGTTCTCCTGGTTTCTTTTTGTACGGGTTACTTAGTTAGAACTTGAAACATTGTTGGCAAGAAAGCTATCTACTATCTGGGCAAAGACTGTATATCCTTTCTAGCCTATGTTTAACCTGACCCTAGTTATTGGTCTACAAGCATCAAAGAAGACAGAGACAGATTTTTGGGAGAAAAGCATCATCTTGCAAGATCATCACCTTGTATAAAGTATTCGTATTGTCTCCAGGAAAGAGAAAAGATACTTTTTTCCAGCAAGAAGAATGAGGTCACTTGTTCCTCTCAGTGGAGTCTAGGAGCTTATGTTCTTAAATACATATATCTAAATATTTTATTCCCAAGTTTCAAGGTCTAATTTCTTGCTCATCACAGCTTTGATTTTAGCATATGAAATTCATTACAGTTTTGGATTTAGTTTCTTTTACAATCCTGTCATGCTAATAATTAAATCCTGAACCTGATTTTAAGATCAGTCTACTCTTTGGCTTCAAGAAATGAAGATGCCCTTAAATGCTATGTGAAGGCCTTCCAGCTTTCACAGTATTTCCTGAGTTGATTGTTGGCTGACCCGATCATGCCTTTCTCTTTTTTAAAGGCTTACAGAGAAATGTACAAAAGTCAGCCAACTCCATAATACTTAAAATTGCTATTGCTGTCATATCTTTCAAGGGCTGGAGTTGTTGCGTAGGTCAGCATTTCTTCATTATCCCAATCCACCACAGAGTCTTAGCATGTCAGGGGTAATTACCATTCTCTTATCTCCAACAATGGAGCTCTTGTAGCCATCTGATTGGTGAGTGATCCAATTCCAAATTCCATCCTGAGAGTCTAAATCCTAGGGCCATTTGCATTGCAATTCTGTCAGTTGGAGTTTCTCTGAGAGCAGACCCTAAAACAGGCACCTTGCAATCCCATAAAGCAAATGAGAATGAGCACGAATAATAATACAGAGAAGGAGGAAAAGCCAATAAAGAAGAAGTTAATAGACAGTTTATAATTGCAGTGAACCAGATTGAGTGCACCTCAGATTGTCCCCAAAGTGGATGAAAATCCCTGGGGACAATAATTTACCAACTCCTCTGCTCTGTTGGTTGAGGTTTCCTTCAGCACTATTAATACCCCTATACTTAGAGGCTGTATCTGAAAATATCAGAGCAGCTTTCTTGCCTTTGCAAAAAGCAAAGGAGGGAGCCTTTGAAGTCTACTCTTGATAAGGGACACATGAAGTGCAGCGAACTATCCGTCACAATCACACTGAAGTCAGATGGGCAGAGGAGGTTTATCTCGGTGCATCACATGCATCAGCTAAAAATGACTATCATGTCAACCCCACTTTGCAAAAATATTCTTTGGCTTGCAATTTTTCGCAGGACAAATTCCATACTGTTTAGCAAGTTATATATAATCATTTTAAATGGACTTCTACTTACTTTTCAAGTCTCACATACATAAAAATCCACTCCCTAAACCCTTCACTATCTATTCATATAAAACTGCTTCTTGGTGTCAACAATGTCTGCTCTTTCATCACTTTCAGACTTTGCACATGTGATCTTCTCTGCCTGACATATCATTAAGTTTTGCTACCCTTTCTACACAGAATAAACTTAAAATTTCTTGCTACGACATTCAAATCCCTCTAAAACTGGTATTTCTCCTGCCTTATCACCATGGCATTGCTTTCCAAACACGCTAGAAAACTTTCCTTAGTTTTTTTTTTTTTTTAATGTTTCAGTGCAATAGTCACATGCATCGTGAAACATTGTGAGACTTTCTCATCCATACCCTTCAGGAATGAATGAGTCACTTCAACCTCATCTCATGCAATGATTTTATATATTGCTGTCATGGCATTTATCCGGCATTATGGTAATCTGCATTGGAATGTGTGCTTTTAGGAATATGAAATATTGTCTAATTTACATCTTTGTATCTCTAATACTACTGTTGATTAGTTGAATGTTGAATCAATAAAGGAGGGAAGATAACATTTGTATATGTTTTTAAGTTTGTATGAAAATAAAACCAGCTCTATGACAGGCTACTTTGCTCACTCAAGATTATGTAAAACTTAACAGATTTTTATCTGCATACTTTGTATATTTTGTATACTTTATACCTTAAATTATAATTAACAATTGTGATTGAAATCCATTTTTGTAAACATTTTTATAAATAGTAATAACAGAGCTAAATTTAAGTAGACATAGAGAGAGTAAAATATATAATCGTATTGTATCCTTTTAAGAAAGAATGAATATTAAAGTATTTGGATAATGAAGCAATAGATGGAAAGTTGAGACAGCTTTGATAAATTAATTACATTCCACTCAAACTGATGGAGAAATGTTATGAATAATATAAGCATACCATCAATGAGATCATTGACTGCTTAATTAAAAATATAGCAAATTACATAATCTAGCTGGTCTTTTCTTCTCATTGGTAAAATGAAGAGGTGGGACAACTTAGGCTAAAATTATTCAAATGAATAAAAGTTTTTGTTAAAATTATTGCTTCCATCACTAACTTTTTGACCCATCTCTGTTTTGTTTTGCTTTTTTTTTCTAAGAAAGCTACCACATCCAACTCCCTCACTATTTTATTGTCCCTCTTTCTCCCATTAGGGTCCGTGCAAAGTTCAAGATAGGCTGAGATTTGAATGTAAATGATTTGGAAAAGTAACCCTTTAGTGTCTATTTCTTTTCCATTAGAATTGTCAAGATTCATGAAGGTAGAGTCTATGTTTTCATTCACTTCTGTAGCTCCAGTTCCTAGAACAGTATGTGGTATGATATGGAAATTCAGTAAATCTTCATTGAATACATGAATACATTAATTTACAACTAATCTAGGTTTAAAACAATTTGGCTTTTTATTTGCAGCCAACTAGATATACATTTAATGATTCTCCCAATAAAAGCAAATATACAATAGTATTTTGTTTGTTTGAGACAAGGTCTCATTCTGTTGCCCAGGCTGGAGTACTTCAGCATGATCATAGCTCATTGCAGCCTGAAATTCCTGGGCTTAAGCAATCCTTCTGTCAAAGCATTCCAAGTTGCTGGGACTATAGGTGTACTCCACCACACTCAGCCTTTTTAATTTCGTTTTTAAAGAGGTGGGATCTTGCCAAGGCTAGTTTTGAACTCCTGGACTCAAGCAATTCTCACACTTGAGCCTCCCATAGTGTTGGGATTACAGGCATGAGCCACAACACCTGGTCATACAATGATTTTTAAAATGCAAATTTTAGGTATGTTTGCAATAAGTTAATAATTCATCAAAGGCCTAACCAAAGTCAGGGTAGAAGTCATGGGAGATAAGAAAGCTCAGTGATAAGCTAGGCACTGTGGCTCTCACCTGTAATTCCAGAGCTTTGAGAGGCTGAGACTGGAGGATTGCTTGAGCCCAGGTGTTCAAGACCAGTCTAAGCAACATGGCAAGACCTTGTCTCTACAATTTTTTAAATTAGCCAGGCATTATGGCATGCCTGTGGTCCTGTTACTTGGGAGGCTGAGGCAGGACGATTTCTGAAGCCCAGGAAGTTAAGGCTGCAGTGAGCTGTGTTTGTGCCACTGTATTCCAGCCTGGGGGACAGAGTGATACAAGAAGGAAAAGAAAGAAAGAAGGAAGGAAGGAAGGAAGGAAGGAAGGAAGGAAGGAAGGAAGGAAGGAAGGGAAGNAGGAAGGAAGGAAGGAAGGAAGGAAGGAAGGAAGGAAGGAAGGAAGGGAAGGAAGGAAGGAAGGAAGGAAGGAAGGAAGGAAGGAAGGAAGGAAGGAAGGAAGGAAGGAAGGAAAGAAAGAGAGAGAGAGAGAGAAAGAAAGAAAGAAAGAAAGAAAGAAAGAAAGAAAGAAAGAAAGAAAGAAAAGAAAAGAAAAGAAAAGAAAAGAAAAGAAAAGAAAAGAAAAGAAAAGAAAAGAAAAGAAAAGAAAGGAGGGAGGGAGGGAGGGAGGGAAGGAAGGAAGGAAGGAAGGAAGGAAGGAAGGAAGGGAAAGAAAGAAAGAGAGAGAAAACCAAGCTAACAAGCTCAAGGACAACTTTTATTCAAAGAGATTTTGAAGACTGCATAGAAAGATCTCTTTATGTTTAGGTGGAAACCCAAATAGGGACATCAACATAAAGCTGGCACTTAAAATGATTATATCTTTCACAAAAGTGTGAGAGAGAAAAAAAGCTCAATTTGCAGAAATTAGTAGCAAGAAAAACTTGCATTATTTGACTTTAACAGAATGATGAGGAAAGAAAACAAATTTGCCGAACATTCACAAACACAAGTTGGCTGTCATGTGAATACATAACGCAGATTAACACATCTGCATGATCTAATATAGCATAAGCACAGGGTCATGTTTAAAATGGTCCCAGGTTGACAGTGCCCCCAGTCACTCACCAAAGCAAACACTATTTCTCTGAACGAAATACAATTTCAACCTAGACCTCAAAACTTCCCACAGTTTCTTAGAATATGAATATTCTTAGAACATGAATCTGTAGCCTAAAGTAAAACACACACACACACACATGCACACACACACAAAATAGGCACAATTAGTGAGACTCAATAGAAAAGAGAAACCCACACAAGTCAGGCCTGCAATTATATCAGGTACTGAAACATAAAATATATGACAGAATATTTAGAATATATGTTAATATGTTTCTATAAAAAGACAGGCTTGAACAAGTGAAATAGTATAATAACAAAGAAAACTAAAAAAACACTTCTTTTTAAGAATTATTATTATTATTATTTTTATATGAGACAAGGTCTTGCTCTGTCTCCCAGGCTAGAGTACAATGACGTGATCACGGCTCACTGCATCCTTTATATCCCAATGAAAGCAATCCTCCCACCTCTGCCTCTGGAGTAGCTGGGACCACAGGTACTCGCCACCATGCCCAATTAACTTTTCTACTTTTTATAGCAGCAAGTTCTCACTATGGTGCCCAGGCTGATTTTGAACTCCTGGGCTCAAGGGATCCTCCAACCTCAGCCTCTCAAAGTGCTGAGATTACAGGTGTGAGACACCGTGCTCAACCAAAAACCACACTTCTAAAATAAAAAGTAGATAAAATTTAAAACATTATTAATGGAATTTAATATAAAATGAATACAGTTTAAAACCCAGTGTATGGTTAAATAAGAGATTAAACACAGCTGAATAAAAATCTAGAAAATAGATCTCAACAGACAATTAAAAATACAGTGAAGAGAAACAATGGGAAAATGTGAAAAAGAAGTTAAGGGACATGAAGACCAGAGTGAGATGGTCTAACATACCTTCATTTGGAGATATCTCAGAAGGAGATTACATAGAAAATTTGGGAGAGAGGCAATAGTAAAAAAAAATGGCTGTTAAATTTTCAGAATCACTATGAAGTATTATTTCCATGTTTTACAAAAGCTATCATCAAATGGAAAAAGTAATAGTAACACAGATTAACTTAGAGCATGGGGAAATTATGGAACACCAGAGGCAATGAAATTATCTCACTATATAAATAAAAAAGAAATTATATACATAAAAATGATTAAACTTAGATCTGAATTCTCAACAGTAATATATTAATATATTTAAATTAGAGTGCTTATATAAAAATTTTGGAATGACACATTAAGGTATTAATAGCAATTACCACCAGAGAATAGGATTAGGGTAGGGGGCAGTATCTTCTGATTTTATGGACTTCTGTAAATCATTTACATTTTGACCAACCAAAAAATTTGTTTTGTGGATTTTTAAAAAGTAAGTACCTTTTTCAAATTTGAGAAAATAAAATGTTATATTTATCTAGTGGAGTAATATGCAGCATATAAAATAAATAGATCTCTCTATACTACTATGGGAAGATACTCAAAGTTTATTATTACATGAAAAGCATGTGGCAGGATGGTGCACACTGGATGATCTAAGTTCTTTTTAAAATAGAATCATACACTGGATAATGACATTTGGTCAACAATGGACCACATATATAAAGGTGCTTCCATAAATTATAATAGAGCTGAAGAATTTCTGTTACCTAGTGACATGGTAGCTGTTGTAAAGACTTTGGTGCAACACGTTACTTTCATGTTGGTAGTGATCCTGATACAAAGGAACTTACTGTGCTTCTAGTCAGATAAAAGTCTATCACAGACAATTATGCACAGTATATAATACTTGGTAATGATAACAGGTGACTATGTTGCTAGTTATGTATTGGTGATACTACACTTTTTAATTGCTCTTTTAGAGTGTACTCCTTCTACATATATACATACATATGTGTTTATGTATGTATGTGTGTGCATATATATGCACACATCCTTATATGTGTGTGTATATATATGTATAATATATGTGGATATATCCTCAGCCACATCCTTCCTTGAAGAAGTATTTCAGAAGAAGGCATTCTTGTCATAGGAGATGACACCCCCTTGCCTGTTATCGTCCATAAAGACATTCCAGGGTGGAGATGGAAGACAGTGATACTAATGATAGTCGCCCCATGCAGGCCGTACTGAAGTGTGTGTTCTTGTCTTAGTTAACAAAAATATTTGAAAAGTTAAAAAAAAATGGAAAGACAGAAAAAAGCTTATACATAAGAACATAGGAAAGAAAATATTTTTGTACCGCTATACAATGATTGTGTTTTAAGCTAAGTATTATTTATTATGAAAGTGTCAAAGAGTTACAAAAACAAAAACGTTCATAAAGTAAAGCAGTTACAGTAATCTAAGGCTAATTTATTATTGTAGAAAGAAAGATGAAATTTTTTAAAAATAAATTTTGTGTAGCCCAAACATACCGTGTTTATAAAGTCTACAGTAGTATATACTTAGCATTGTGTTATAATCACCTACAGTATTCAGTGCAGTAACACATTGTACAGTTCGTTTGCTTGTTTGTTTTTGTTTTTTGAGACAGAGTCTCACTCTGTTGCCCAGGCTGGAGTGCAATGGCGCAATCTCGGCTCACTGCAACCTCCACCTCCTGGGTTCAAGCAATTCTCCCGCCTCAGCCTCTGGAGTAGCTGGGATTACAGGTGTGCGCCACCAAGCCCCGCTACTTTTTTGTATTTTTAGTAGAGATGGGGTTTCACCATATTGGTCAGGCTGGTCTTGAACGCCTGACCTCAAGTGATCTGCCCCGCCTCAGCCTCCCAAAGTGCTGAGATTCCAGGCATGAGCCATTGCACCTGGCCTCACACTGTACAGTTTTATAGCCTAAGGGAAATAGGCTATACTATATAGCCGAGATATGCAGTAGGCTGTACCACTCAGGTTTGTGTAAGTACAATCCTGTTTGCACAATGATGAACTAGTCAAAGGATGCATTTCTCAGTATGTATCCCTGTTGTTAAGTGATGCATCATTGTACAGGTGAACACAACAAGTAACAGTGCTATGGTTTGAATACCATTTATTTATCCCCACCAAAACTCATGCTGAAATTTGATTCCCAGTTGGGAGGTGTTGGGAGGTGGGGCCTAGTAAGGGGGTGTTTTGATTATGGGGTAAGATCCGGGATAAATCACTTGGTGCTGTTCTGGAGGTAGTGAGTGAGTAAGTTCTTGCTGTTTCAAGACTGGATTGGTTCTAGAGGGAATGGAGAGTGGGTTGTTACAAAGCCAGGATGCCCCTCATGTTTTCCTGTCTTCACGTACGTCTGCTAACTTTTTGACTTTCTTCAATATGTGGTGACATAGTACAAAAGCCTTTGCCAAATGCTAGAGCCATGCCCTTGAACTTTTCAGCCTGCCGAACTCTGAGCTAAATATATCTCTTTTCTTTATGAATTATTCAGTCTCAAGGATTATTTTATAGGAGTACAAAACAGACTAAGACAAATGGCTACTAACACCAAAAAAATATATAGCCTCCCTTATCTGTGATATGTTCCAAGATCCTCAGTAGATGCTTGAAATCCTGGATACTACTAAATACTATACAAACCATGTTTTCTTTTTCCTATACATACATATATACCTATGATAAAGTTTAATTTATAAATTAGGCATAGTAAGAGATTAACAGCAATAACTACTAATAAAATAGAATAGTTATTATAATAACATTTATAAGCATATAATATGTCATTCTTTCTCTCCCAAAATACTGTAATATTTTCGGGCCATGATTGACATAGGGTAACTGAAACCATGGAAAGTGAATCCATGGAAAATGGGAAATTACTGTATATATAAACTTTGTAAATCCCAGTGTCTTTGTGAATGAGCCTGGGGGTATTTCTTATAAATCAGGATTTGGGATTTAGTGTTCAGATTCTTACAACATTTTTTTTTTTTTTGGTACTTTTTCAACCCAAAGTGAGGAGCTATACAAATAGGAGCAGTTCACAGTTTTGGCTTCTGAGTAAGATTGATGACAATAATAAATATAGAAAATGTTGGATTTCATTCTTGAAAGAGTTAAAACAAAAAAAAAACCCACTTTTAAAAAGTGAAAATAGTGTATGTAAAAGATTTGAGCCAAAGTCAAGAATCAAGCAACCAAAAAGTTACAAGTAATCTGAACTCTGCAGAACCAGATAGACTTCACATGGGAACAATCCCGTTTCACTTTTAAACAGATACACAATCAGTCAAGTACATCATCAGCTCAAGGACTCAGAGCCTTCTTGGTCATGTTCAAGCTGACATCACCAGGAGGGTAAATCTAGAGTAAACAAAAACAGGTTTCTTTCTAAATATGGTGCAAATAAGGTTGGACTGAGACATGAGGCCTGGCTCTGCTTTGGACAAATTTATTCCCCTGTCTAGACCAAACCATTTATTTCTATGTAAAGTTAGAAGCTTAAAATAAAGTTTAGGCAGTGAAAATATGAACTGAAGGATAAACGCAGCCTGTCCACCTTACGGTAAGGATCACCTGATATTTTTAGCAAAACTTAAAACTTTTAACTTGCTAATGTAATTTACATATGATGAAGGCCTGAAATAATTAAGCGTGTAGATCCTAAACTGCTTCTGGAAAGTGAGAGGAAGAGAAAAAGAGCTGTTGAGGTTCTCTCGAGGAATTGTCTTCTCTGCGGTGGGAGATATATTTTCATTTCTGCATGCCAAGCCTGCTGAGACTCGTCCCAGGAAAAAAAAAAAAAAAGTTTAAAAAGCCTGTTTGGTTTCACATTACAAGCAGGATGCTGATTTTGCAATGAAAAGGCAGCAGAGCAGTGGTCAGCTTAGAGAAATAAAGAATGATATATCCTAAATCTTTCTGAAAGGATGACCTTATATATTAACTGAAACATTTTGCCATTTGTAATTTGATGTTAAATTACAGAAATGAGTGAAAATAATTGATCAGGTGACACAATAAAACAACCTTAGATTTTAAAAATTGCTTTTCCTGTTGTATATCAAAACCTTCAAAAAGAGAAATACTTTCCTAATATTTTTTGGCTAAACCTAGAAGATTGGATTAATTTTGAACATTTCAGTAACATCTTCTATTTCAATGATTCTAGAAAATTCGACTTCATGGGTATTATGTTGCTTCTTTAAATTCAGCTATTTTTGCAGGTCAAAAACAAAATCAAAGCCTTAAGGAACAACTTGGTCCTTGGGCTTATTTTTTTTGTCTTGCTTGTGTGGAATGCAAGAAAGAATTCTATTACTTGTAAACCAGCTCATACCAATTTCACAACCTCCTGTTCTGGCATGTCTAAAGAAATGGTTTCATTAGATTAAAAGAGCAACTTATGCAACTAAGCATGGAAGACTTATTCCTAAAATATGGTGGGGGATGTGGGGGGTGAACTTCTCAAACTTTTAAATCCCTTTAAATTAATCAAAGAAAGTATGTTGAACTCTTGCTCTTCTTCATTTAGGGGCCTCTTGAGGAAATGCCTTTATTTTCTTCATTTGTTTAAAATGAAGTTTGAAAAATGTGTACTTTTTTTTATTTGGAAATAATTTTAAACTTAAAACTTTTTTGGAAATAATTTTAAACCTAAAACTTACTTGGAAATAATTTTAAACTTAAAACTTATTTGTAAATAATTTTAAACTTAAAACTTATGTAGAAATAATTTTAAACTTAAAACTTATGTGGAAATAATTTTAAACTTAAAATTTATGTGGAAATAATTTTAAACTAAAACTTATTTGGAAATAATTTTAAACTTAAAAAGTTGTAAAAATAAAAAATAGTTAAAAGAATATTCATATAACTTTTCCCTAGAGTCACCTAATGTTAACATTTTATCTCATTTGCTTGATCAGTTTTTTTCTCTCTTTCTTGTGTACTTTCTCCTAGAATATACCTTATGTACCTGCTCAGGCTGAATGTATTTCTTAGTGTGGAGGCAATGAAGGGAAGCAGAGGCATTCTTGATGAAAACAAAGATGATCTTTCAAGGCAAGTCCCTCAGGGGTCTGTGCAAGAACCCAGGGAACTGGAGGCATCTCTTCTGTTACAAGTGAGAGGAAATGGCTTCTTCTAGGCCAAAGGGCTCAGGAGACACTGGAGGTCTAAGGTTAGAAGCTTATCCAATCAAATGTCCCCACTGCAGTCTCATTCTTCTTCTATCCACTACCTTGTCTTTGACATAAGAGAACTTTAATGGTTATACAATCAGTCTCCTCTGTAGCTTTGCTGCCTTTGTAATTAATTAGAACTTGGGCCTCTGCCTTGTAGCTGCAAGAGATGAGGGTCTTTTTGTTGTTGTTGTTGTTGTTGTTGTTATGAGATGGAATATCATTCTGTCACCAGACTGGAGTGCAGTGGTGTGATCTCAGCTCACTGCAACCTTAGCCTCCCGAGTAGCTAGGACTATAGATGCACACCACCACGCCCAGCTAATTTTTGTATTTTAAGTAGAGACGGGATTTCACTATTTGGGCCAGGATGGTCTCGATTTCTTGACCTCATGATCCGCTCACCTCGGCCTCCTAAAGAGGGTCTTTTAAAATATTGCCATGGATGCTTTCTTATTTTCATAATGTAATTACCTGAGTCTGTTGCTTTAGTCTTGGCTTTTGAAGCTGTAAATAAAATCTGGTCAAATCGCAATGTATAAAATTATTGTCACCTCTTTATGACTTAAATGCCACCACTTAAAACTACAGAAGCTAAAGCTTCACATTCTGTCTGTACCTTATCCCAGTTTCACTGGTAAAACTCTTAGTAAAGATAAGAGCATGGCATGCAGGGGTTGGCACCACACACTTCCTACCAGCAACACGGTCCTTACTGCTGTCCGACTAATGAGTATGTTAGTTGTAGAATCCCATCTTAGTGGTACACTGTCTATGGTCTCTTCTGTTACCAGACAGGTAAGACTAGTTCCCTCCCAAATCAGGTGTGAAATAAGGCTTACTAAAGAGAGTTTGTGGCTGGGCGCGGTGGCTCACGCCCGTAATCCCAGCACTTTGGGAGGCCGAGACGGGCGGATCACGAGGTCAGGAGATCCAGACCATCCTGGCTAACACAGTGAAACCCTGTCTCTACTAAAAATACAAAAATTAGCCGGGCATGGTGGCAGCACCTGTAGTCCCAGCTACTCGGGAGGCTGAGGCAGGAGAATGGCATGAACCCGGGAGGCAGAGCTTGCAGTGAGTGGAGATCGGCCACTGCACTCCAGCCTGGGCAACAGAGCAAGACTCCGTCTCAAAAAACAAAAAAAAAAAAGAGAATAAAAAATAAAGGTTTTATTTCATCTTCACTTATTCATTTTCTAATGTTCTTCCATTCTTAATGTAGGTCCAAGTGTCTGACCAATATAATTTTCTTTCTCTCTGAAGAATTTTGTTTACCATTTCTCGTGAGGCAGATCTCCTGGCAACAAATTCCTTCAATTATTGTTTGTCTGAAAAGTCTATTTCTCCTTCACTTTTAAAAGATATTTTTGCAGGAGACAGAATTGTAGATTGGTGTTTTTGTTTGTTTGTTTATTTTGGGGTTTTGTTTTGAGACAGGGTCTCACTCCTTCACCCAGGTTGGAGAGCAGTGGTATGATCGCAGCTCACTGCAGCCTCAACTCCCCAGTCTCAAGCAATTCTCCCACCTTTCAGCCTCCCAGGCAGCTGGGACTATGCTCGGCTAATTCTTGTATTTTTTGTAGAGGTAGAATTTTATCATATTGACCAGGCTGGTCTTAAATACCAGGGTTCAAGTAATCCTCCCACCTCAGCCTCCTCTCTGTATTTGCATGATTTTGGAGGAGACCTTGGCTATAATTCTGATCTTTGGCTCCTCTATGGGCAAGGTATTTTTATCCTCTTGTTTCAAGATTTTTAAACTTTATCTGTGGTTTTCTGCATTTTGAATATGATATGCCTAGGTGTAGGCTTTTGTTTTTTTTAGTTATCCTGATTGGTGTTATCTGAGATTTCTGGATCTGTAATTTGGTGTCTGACATTAGTTTGTAGAATTCTCAGCCATTATTGTTTCAGATATTCCTCCCATTCCTTTCTCTTTTTTTTCTTTCTGGGATACCCTTCACGAATATGTTACACCTTTTGTATTTGTCCCACGGTTCTCGGACATTCCGTTATTTTAAAGAACATTTTTCTTTTTGCTTTTAGTCTTGAAAACTTGTATTGACAAGAAAAAACCAAACAATCCCATAAAAAAGTGGGCAAAAAAAATTGAAACCAAAAGTATGAACCGACGCTTTTCAAAAGAAGACATACATGTATGTGGCATTAATCCTATGAAAAAAAGCTCAACATCACTGATCATTAGAGAAATGCAAATCAAAATAATAATGAGATACCAACTCGCACCAGTCAGAATGGCTATTATTAAAAAGTCAAAAAATAACAGATGCTGGCAAGGTAGTGGAGAAAAAGGAATCCTTATACACTGTTGGTGGGAGTGTAAAGTAGTTCAGCCATTGTGGCGAAATTCGTTCAGACAGAGTGGCGATTCTTTAAGGACCTAAAGACAGAAATACCATTTGACCCACCAATCCCATTACTGGGTATATGCCCGAAGGAATATCAATCTTCCTATTATAAAGACACGTGAACACATATGTTCATTACAGTACTATTCACAATAGCAAAGACATGGAATCAATTTAAATGCCCATCAATGATAGACTGGATAAAGAAAATGTGGCACATATCTACCATGGAATATTATGCAGCCATAAAAAAGAATCAGATCATGTCCTTTGCAGGAACACGGATGGGACTAGAGGCCATTATCCTAAGCAGGCTAATACAGAAACAGAAAACTAAATACTGCATGCTCTCACTTGTAAGTGGGAGCTAAATATTGAGAACACATGGGCATATGGAGGGGAACAACGCACACTGGGGCCTTTCAGAGGGTGGAGGGTGGATGGAGGGAGAGGATCAGGAAAAATAACTAATGGGTACTAGTCTTAATACCTGAGTGATGAAATAATCTGTACAACAAACCTCCATGACATGAGTTTACCTGTGTAACAAACCTGCACATGTACCCATGAACTTTAAATAAAAGTGAATTAAAAAAAAATTATATTGGGATACCCTCAAACTCAAGGAACTTATTTTCTTTAGCAGTTTCCAGTCTACTAACCGGCCCACCAAAGGCTTTAGTTCTGTGACAATGTTTTTAATGTCTAGCATTTCTTCTTTATTCTTTCTCAGAATTTCCATCTTTCTGCTTAATAAATTGCCCGTCTGTACTGACATGTTGTCTACTTTCCCATTAGAGCTTTTACCATATTAATCATAATTCGCACAGCATAGGGATTCTAATATCCCTACTTCAGTTTGGTTCTGTTGCTTGCTATGGCCTTTTGTTTTGTTTTGTTGGCCTTTTTTTTTTTCCTTTTTGAGATGGAGTTTTGCTCTTGTTGCCCAGGCTGGAGTACAATGGCGTTATCTCGGCTCACTGCAACCTCCTCCTCCCAGGTTCAAGCAATTCTCCTGCCTCAGCCTCCCTAGTAGCTGGGATTACAGGCATGTGCCACCACACCCAGCTAATTTTGTATTTTTAGTAGAGATGGGGTTTCTCCATGCTGGTCAGGCTGGTCTTGAACTCCCGACCTCAAGTGATCTGCCCGCCTCGACCTCCGAAAGTGCTGGGATTATGCCTTGTAACTTTCTGTTGAAAGCCAAGCATGATATACCAGGTAAAATAACCTTTGGTAAATAGGTCTTTAGTGATGTGGCCGTAAATGGTGGAGCAAGGGAAGTTTTCTATAGTCCTATGATTAAGCCTAATCTTTTAGTGAATCTGTGCCTTTGAGCTGTAAATATCACAAGTGCTTTCAGTTTTCACACCCTTTAGGTGGGACAGGATGGCCAGGGGCGCCTGGGTTTAATTATTTTCCTTCCCGACCTAAATACTATATGGACTAGAGTTGGCCATTTCCTCTTCCAGATCAGTTAGGCTCTGATACAACCTCAATACATTAGAATCTGATAAAATAATGTTTCTTGGGGTAGGCCTTGTTAAGAAGAACAGAATGCTCTGGCATTTTTCAATATGGTTACATGTTTCCTCTTGCTGCTAGAAACAAGAGGGAATTTTTCTCTTATTTTTACTATGGGAATCTGGTATAGCTCCTGAATGTAAAACTCACAAATGTGTGGTGGTTCCCCTATGACTTGGCCTTCCTGTAGTTTTTAACCCTTCGACTTGTCCACACAGATCCAATTTATTAATTACAGTTTGGTTTTTCTACCCTATTACAGGTTCCAGCAGAGGTTTCTGCTCAGTAATTGTGATCCTCTGAATCCATCTGTTTCCGCCGTTTTTGGAGGTCTTGGTTTGCTCTGTGATCTCACCTTTCTAATGGATCTAAGAAAAGTTGATTTTTCAATGTGTTCAGGTTTTTACTTCTTGTTAGTATTCGGTGACAATTTCCAAGCTTCTTACATGCTGGGATAAAAACTGGAAGTTCTTCTTTCCTTTTTCATGAAGGGCCTCACAAATTTTCAGATGAGTAGTTTATTGTCCTGCTTTTTGTCTATGGAATGTGTGGAGTTCCACAATCTTCTTTCATCTTTTTCTTGTTCCCTTGCTTCTCAGCCTTTGGCTAAGATCCAGTGCAGTTATCTTCCTTGTCTTGTTCAGTGCAAGCTTGCATGTTTGGAATTCTCAAAAGCCTTGTATGTCTCCTATGCATGTCACGAGTATTCACTCTATTAAGTAGGAAGTTCCTCTATAGGCATTTCTTAGATAAACTCATCTCTATTTTTGGCTTCTGTTGTGACAGTTTAAGGTATACATGAGTTACATGCCTATTCGACCAGCCCTCCATGTGACTGAATACTATGAACTTTGTTCCTTTGCAGCACTAGCAAAATGTTATCAGCCACACCTTCTTTGTAGTGTCTCTCCTAATATTAGTGTTTTTTGAAATCTGGATAGACTGAGGATTTTCAAAAAATCATTTCCTGGTTCCTTTTCGCTTAGTTTCCCCCTCACTTTATCTCTTTCCTATCACATTTTACTATAAGCAAGAAGAAACTAGACTGTATCTTCCACAGTCTGCTGGCACATCTCTTCAGCTAAATATCTAAGTCTATCGCTTACAAGTTCTGCCTTTCACATAACTATAGAACATAATTCAGCAGCATTTGCCACATAAAAATACTGTTAGCTCTACAAAAAAGATCCCCTTTTTCCTTTTTCTAATAATATGTTGCTTATTTTTTCCTAAGTCCTCACCACCATCACCTTTGAAGTCCATATATTTATCAATGGCATGTTTATAATGATTTAGATGTTTTCTGAGGTAATATAGATTTATTCTATCATGCCCTTCTAAATTCTTCTATTCTATCCATTACCTAAATTAAAAGATACTTCACACATTTAAGAATTTGTCAAGTAGTCAAGCAGCACCCCACTGTCAGTTAACAAAATTTGTAATATTAGTTCCTCCTGTTGCTGTAACAACGTGCAACAAACTTGGTGACTTAGAGCAACACAGATGTGTTCTCTTGAAATTTTGGAGGTGAAAAGTTCAAAATCAGCTGCTCTGGTATAAAGTCATGGTGTTGACAGGGCTGGTTCTCTCTGAAGGTTCTGGAAAATAATTGATTTCCTGCTCCTAAAGGCTATCTGAATACATTGACTAGTGACTCCTTCCTCCATCAAAAAATGTGTAATTTCATTCTCTGATTTCATCATTACATGGCCTTCTCTCTAGCACTGACTCCTCGTACATCCCTCTCATAAGGACATTTGTGATCACATCAGGCTCAAGTGAATGATTCACAATAATTTCCCTATCTAAAAATTCTTAACTATATCTCATCTGCGAAGTCTCTTTTGCATTCACTGGTTCTAAGAAGTTGGACATGAGTATTTTGGTGGTGATTAGAAAAATTTTTAGCCTACCAGAGATTCTAAGTTCCAAAAGCTTCTTTAGAGAGTAACGAAAGGTGAGAGAAGTCTCTATCCTTAAATAGAACAGAAGAGAAATATTCTGGTTTGTTTGGTTAATACATTTTATTGTGTATATTTGGGAGTTACAACATAATGTTATGGTACATATTGATAGTAAAATGGTTACTATAGTGAAGAAAATTAAAATATTAATCAACTCTCATAGTTACATTTTTTATGAGAAGAGCAGCTCAAATCTATTTACTTAATAAAAAAATCCTAATACAAACAATTGTATTAACTATAGTCCTCATGTAGTACATTTCTAGACTTGATCATCCTATGTATCTCATACTTTGTATCCTTTGAACTACATCTCCCCATTTCCTCCCACACCCCAGTCAGTCCTCATAACCACTGTTTTATTCTTTTTCTCTGTATATTTAATCTTTTGAAAAACATACCACATATAAGTGAAATAATGCAACATTTTTCTTTATGTGCCTGCCTTATTTCACTTAGCATAATGTCTTCCATGGTGATCCACGTTGTGGCAAATGATAATGTCCCCTTTTTTATGGCTGAATAATGTGTATGTATACATGTATATAACATTTTATTTATCCATTTTTTTCATCTATAAGCACTTAGGTTGTATCTAAGTCTTGGCTATTGTTAGCAATGCTACAATGAACATGAGGGTATAGATATTTTTGTGAAATGGTGATTTTTATCTCCTTTGGGTGCATACCCATCAACAGTTTGCAAAAGTTTCCTTCCCTTCACACCCTTGACAACATTTGTTACCTCTTGTCTTTTTGGTAATAACCACCCTAACTGTGGTAAGGTGATATAGTGGTTTTGGTCTTAATTTCCCTGGTGATTAGTGACGTTGAGCACCTTTTCATATACCTGTTAGACATATTTTTAGGTTCTTTTTGGAGAAATGTCTGTTCAGGTCCTTTGCCCATTTTTAAATTAGGTTTTTTGTTTTTCTGTTATTGAATGATGAGTTATTTATACATTTTAGATGTTAGCCTCTCATTAGATACTGGTTTGCAAGTATTTTTTCTCAGTCTGTGGGTTACCTTTTAATTTTGTGGATTTTTTTCCCTTTGCCGTGCAAATGCTTTTTATTTTTATGTAGTCCCGTTTATTTGTTTTTGCTTTTATCCTCTGAGCTTTCAGTGTGATATTCAAAAAGTCATCACAAAGATGAACATCAAGGAGCTCTTTCCCTATGTTCTCTGGAAATACTCTTTTGTCCTTCCTTGTTACTTGGGTATCAGATCTGGGAAAGAAATATAGACTGAGACATAAGAAGGAGTTGCAAGCATTACATGAGTTATGATGCTTTACAGAAAGGCTTTTCGATCCTGTTTGGCATGCAATTTTGGTGACCATACATTTGGAGAAATATAAGATTAAGGATATATTTTTGGATTGGGAGTTCCTTATTTGTTTGCAAATGACTATGCTGGCCATTGAATCAGGCCAGCTTCTACAATAGAATTATGATAGGAACTTGAATTATAAATGGGATATTTATAGGTTTATATGGAGAAGGAAGGATAGTACTAGTTTTGAGGAAACAACTACTTTTGTGTTGCTGAAATATAGGTAACGTCTCAGTAATGACATATTTACTTTCTGGTGACTCCAGTCTGCTGCTACTGCAGAAGGTGCTCCCCATAAGAAAACTGATTTCCTAACCAGGGCACTGTAGCTTTCTCTTACAGCTCTCTTTAAAGCTTCATACGTATGAAGTATCAAAAGGAAGCAGCATTGCTTTCATTGCTATGCAAAGGCCATGTTGTGTTTCAATCCTCAAAGAGTAGGAGCCAAATTTTCTTTCTGGAAATAATGGGACCAAGTTATGTGTTTTGTTTTCACTGAGCCTGAAAGCAGATTCCACAAAAAGCAGAGCCTAAGAGTGTCTTATGTGAGACGGTGTTATTGAGAAGTACAATACCAGGAAGCAGAAGTGAGGGAAAAGGTGAGTGAAGCCAAGAATAAACCAATTACTGGACATGCTATTGATTTGGCTGCTGCTAAATGCAATTGATTGCTGATATACCAGCCGCCACAGAGCTGCACAAACCCATCCCAAGGCAGTCTATGTTAAGAAGGGGAGAGATGGGTAAGGAGTACTTAGCTTTTTTTTCCTTCCCCATTTACCAAAATTTCAGCCAAGATCTAGTGCTTCTCAATTGTGCCTTATGGCTTCTTAGCTAGGTTCTATTGTTTCTCAAGCCTTTCAATTCACCAGGGTAGTCCTGGGGGCAGAAAGCAAGAGGTATATGACACAGGGATGAAGCAAGATGCTACAGAATCCATGCAAAGCCAGTACACATGGCAGAGGCATAAACCAGAGAAAAATTAGGCCAGTAGCTTTGAAGTATCAAATAAGAGGTATTTTTTTAGGTCTCAAATGTGCAAATACTGATTTTGAGGTTTGCTCCTAATTACACAATGAAATATTATAAATACTATTTTGGTGATTGCTATAGCTTGGATATTTGTCCAAATGTCATGTTGAAATGTAATCCCTAGTGTTGAAGGTGGGGCCTGGTGGGATGCGTTTGTGTCATGGGATGGGAACAGATCCCTCATGGACTTACTCACTCATGATAGTGAGTAAGTGCACATGAGATCTGGATGTTGTAAAGTGTGTGCTCCTACCCCTCCACTCTTGCTCCCACTTTCACCCTGTGATGTGCCTGCTTCTGCTTTACCTTCTGCTGTGAGTTAAATCTCCCTGAGGCTTCCCCAGAAGTTGAGCAGATGCTGGCACCATGCTTCCTGTACAGCCTACAGAGTCATAAGCCAATTAAACCTCTTTCCTCTATAAATTACCCATTCTCAGGTATTTCTTTGTAGCAGTGCAAGAGTAGCCTAATACAGTGATGTTTTATGTGTAGCATACTCAAAATACGTTTACTTAAATCTTCACATTTCTTCACTATTAAAAAAATCCAGAGGACAGGATTTGTCCAACAATTGATTATTAATCTTTTTACTACCATTTTGTTGCTGAATTGAGATAATTAATATTTATGAAGGATTATACAAAAATGCTAGTGACAGATTTCTGGAATTTAAATATTTCCTATTTAGATGTCTAGCACCAAACTGTCTTGATATCTGCATAAAGATTTGAAGGAAACGTGGTTTAAGAATTTATTTAATGGAAAGTATGATGGGATTTAATCCTAGTAGTTGGGTGGGTGGGTGGTTATGCAAATAGTTTGCCATGAAGCAAAGATATTCAGACACCTACAGGAAAAAGCTGTTGGTATTTAAATTAGAGTCCATGTTCTCCTCAGTCTTTCTGCTACAAGATATTCTATAGTTTTTGCTGAATATTCAAAACTGAAAATAATTCATCTTTGGAAACAAGATTTCTACTTAAAGCCTTCACTTTCTAAATCTTTCAGAGCAGCTTGTTTTCAAAAATACTTAAACAGATCCACAGATGGCAGAGATTTAACATTTTGGTAGACCACACATGTGGTAATTTCAATAGGAAACTTTTATGATGATATAACTCATTTTATATGTAGCATGCATGAACTTATTCTATATAACCTGAGTTTGAGAAATACCACATTATTATTATTAATATTTTTAGATTAATTTAAACCTGGCTCTGAGACCTTGTCACCCAAACAAGCAGAATATCCATTTTTATTCATGGTGCTCCTCAATATTTGGTGTTGGGATAATGGGGAAATGCATGATCCTTTTGCTATTGTAGTAGGTATGGTCAGCTCTGCTGCTTCTATTGTAAGATGACACCATTGAATGCTAATTCTTTGCCTTTTATCTCTCAAAGACTAAGCCAAAAGGCGTAATTACTGGTACTTGTAAGATGTTAAAGCTAGACTCATGCATTGGCCTGTATCTCTCCAGGTTATGCAGTCCGTTCTCTGTGTGGGAGTGGAGTGCAAGTTCCTGTCAGCCATAAATCCTTCCACACGTTCCAAACTCTGCTCTCTGGTCGTCCAGTTCTCTTTTCAGGTCTACCAAATAGATCCCTCTAACTCCCCAAGTACCTGTCCCTTTCTTCCCTTCACCTTTGGCAAAACTTCTGTTTAACTTATTCCTCAGAGACCTGTTAAAGATTTTCCTTCAATTCAAATCCAGAGAAGCTGTTAATTTTCACTAAGCAGTAAAAAGGGGTAGCACATTATAAATTAACTGGAATCTTAACACTGTAATCCCAGCTACTTGGGAGGCTGAGGCAGGAGAATCACTTCAACCCTGGAGGCATATTTTATAGTCTAAAAGCAATTCTGTATACAGTAATTCCATATATTCCCCATAAAAATGTTTGTGCCTGGTATGGCGGCTCACACCTGTAATTCCAGCACTTTGAGAGACGGAGGCAGGCAGATCATTTGAGGTCAAGAGTTCGAGACTAGCCTGGCCAACATGGTAAAACCCCATCTCGATTAAAAATACAAAAATTAGCCAGGCGTGGTGGGCCACGCCTGTAGTCCCAGCTACTAGGGAGACAGAGGCAAGAAGACAGCTTGAGTCCGGAAGGCGGGTGTTGCAGTAAGCCAAGATTGTGCCACTGTACTCCAATGTGGGTGACAGAGTAAAACTCCATCTCAAAACATAAAAAATTAAAAGTTTGTGAGCTAAATTTAATGTTGAATTATAGTAACCACTGTTAATGGGTTTTCCATAACTTTCTTTCCCCAGCCTTAGTTCCTTCTTTCAAGTTGTTTTGATATTTTGTTTTACTGCATAATGTGCATTTTATGACAAGATGCTTCTATTCTTTCTGTAAAAGTATGGAGTACGAGGAAGGAAAGATTGCTTAAAAGTGTTTTAAAAATAATGCTACAACTCTCACATATTCTGAGATACTTCTCTTAAAGGGAGTCTTTGGTAAATTTTCGTAAAATGTCAGTGACCGTTTCTTTTATTTTCCGCTTGATAATTTTTGCTTTCCGTATCTAGTGTAGAGTCACACATGATCTTTGTATCATGTAATGAAATGATTGCTTCAAACTACACTAAGACTAGTGGGTCATCCTGCACTATGGTGTGGAACAGTATCAGGTAGAGTATATTTTGGACTTAATTATACACACACATTCAAGTTCTATTCAGCAAAAGTGCATTTTCTTATAAAATCCAAACTCCAAAATGTGACATTTTTCAACAGAAGGAGAATCATTCAGTATCAAAGAAATGAGGAATCACCAATGAGGATGTGGACCACAGACAGGGACACAGAAAGCTCATGGGAGAAAAAGAAGGACTTCCATAGTCATCACAAACAAAATACACAGACACAGCCATGAATGTCAGGGCTTACAGAAAAACAAACAAACAAGACCTCCTGTATAAATAACCTTGTTTTTCTATAGAATAACATCTGAAATATTGGCTTACTAGATAAAAGCTGACCTATATCCATCCACCCAACCATCTTTATCTTAACCTTATTCACTGAGATTAAAAGTCAGAGATACATAAATTGTTCAAGTGCACACAGCTAAATGATGACTCATGGAATAAGGATTTAGCCTGGGGTGTTTTTACTGTAAATAGTATGCCCCTCCATTTGTGAGATGTGGACGAGGGAACATTTTCTTAGTTCTGATATTGGTGCAGCATCTCTTCAAATACTACAGTTTGAGTGAAAGTTTGAGGTGGAAACTAACCTCTACAGTTGTATTAGGCCATTCTTGAATTGCCATAAACAAATACCGGAGACTGGGTAATTTATAGGAAAAGAGGTTTAACTGGCTCAGAGTTCTGCAGGTTGTACAGAAGCATAGCAGCATCTGCTTCTGGGGAGACCTTAGGGAGCTTTTTACTCAGGGCAGGAGGCAAAATGGGAGCAGATGCTTCTTTTGGGGAAGGAGGAGCAAGAGAAAGAGACTGTGGCAGGGAGCTGCCACACACTTAAAAATGACCAGATCTCAGAAGTAACTCGCTAGGAGAACGACACCAAGGGGATAGTGCTAAACCATTCATGAGAAGTCCGCCATGATCCAGTCCCCTCCCACCAGGCCCTACCTCCAACATTGGGGATTACCGTTGAACATGAGATTTGGATTGGGTGGTAACAAATACACAAACTATATCAACAGCTAAGGTTAAATTATAAATGAATAATCTTATTTTCATTGGCCTCTGGGTTTAGCTCATAATTGATAAGGGAGAAACCTTTTGCCTTGTTATCAAATGATAAATGGCTGGCCTATCAAATATAATTAGGCAAAGAAAGGATAAAGCACATGAGAAAAACATACACTTATGGAAAAACTCACAAAAGTGGTGGATCTAAGGAGTGAAATTTATTGCAAAAGGTAATATTTTTCTGATTAATCACCAGGAATTTATTTATTTATTTATTTACTTATTTACTTATTTATTTATTTATTGAGATGGAGTCTCGCTCTGTCACCCAGGCTGGAGTGCAGTGGCACAATCTCAGGTCACTGAAACCTCCGCCTCCTGGGTTCAAGGGATTCTCCTGCCTCAGCCTCTCAAGTAGCTGGGATTACAGGCACCCGCCACCACACCTGGCTAGTTTTTTGTATTTTTTTAGTAGAGACAGGGTTTCACCATGTTGGCCAGGATGGTCTCAAACTCCTGATCACAGGTGATCTGCCTGCCTTGGCTTCCCAAAATGCTGGCATTACAGGTGTGAGTCACCACACTCAGCCATCACTGGAATTCAGAGGACTGCAGTTTATAATCTAAAAGCAACATGCAAAAAGTCCCCACTAAACAATTACACATCTACTTATTTTAAATCTTTCACTTTTAAAAATTTAACTAAGTGAAACTTGAATTCAATCAATTTGAGCTGTTCAGTTTGGTTTTGTTCATTTACAGTTTCCATCTGGGATTGGAAATATATGCTGCCAAAGGAGGCCTAGGAAGGCGGCTTGTATGAGTTTCCCATCTGGAATCCCTGATTCCAGGCCAGCAATCTCCTGAGATACCTTATATTGGGTCACTGCCAGATATAGGGTTGTTATTTTGAGTATTTAATGTTAGTATGAAACCAACATGAAACTATGTGAGGCATAGAACATCCATAGAGGAGACAAGTTCTTCTCCAGTAGGTAAGCAATAGTAACCAAGAGTACAATCTTTGGAATCAGACATTTGTCACTTAGATTTAACCACTTAGGTATTTGGCCTTAGGCAAATTATTTAATTCTTCTAACCCTCAAGTTCATCATGTGCATTTATTATAAGGATTATGGAAGGAAATATAAGTAAGGTACTTACCATATTACCTATTAACTAATAAAATCTCAATAAATCTCAATAAATGATATTTTCACAAATGATATCTCACTTTTAATGTCAATGGAAAGCATATAATACAGTATCATTAACACAATGTTGCACAGCATATCTCTAGAACTTATTCATCTTGTATAACTGGAACTTTATACCCATTGAACAGCAACTCCCATTTCCCGCTGCCTCCCCAAGCTCTTTAAACTCCCATTCTTCTTTCTCTTTCTGTGAGTTTGACTATTTTAGATGTCTCATACACAAGGAATCAGGCAGTATTTGTTCTTCGGTAACCGATGTATTTCATGAGTGTAATGTCCTTCATGTTCATCCATGTTGTTTTATGCGCCAAGATTTTATCATATTTATTGCTGAATAAGATCCCATTGAATATATATACAACATTTTCTTTATTAGATTGTTTCCATATCTTGGGTATTATGAATAATGCTGCAATGAACACAGGAGTTAGATATCTCTTCAAGGTCCCGATTTCAACTTCACTGGACACATATCCAGAAGTTGGATTGTTGGATTGTATAGTAATTCTTTTTTAAATATTTGGCTGAATCTCCATACTGTTTTCCATAGCAGCTGCATCATTTTACATTCTCACAAACAGTATATACAACATTCTCATTTCTCCACATCTTTGCCAACACTTGTTTTCTTTGTTTGTAGCCATCCTAAGAGATGTGAGGTGATATGTCATTGTTGTTTGGATTTGAATGTCCCTAATGAATCCTGCTGTTGAGTATCTACTCATATATCTTTTGGTTGTTTGTATGTTTTTGGAAAGACGTCTATCCAAGTATTTTGCCAATTTTTTAATAATGTTTTCGGGAATTGTTTTGCTATTGAGTTATATGAGTTTCTTATATATTTTGGAGATTAACTCCTCATCAGATACATTGTTTGCAAGTACTTTCTACCATCACTTAGTTTGCCTTTTCACTCTGTTGAACGATTACTTTTCTGTCCAGAAGTTTTCAAATGTTTTCGTCTAAGAGTTTCATAGTTTGAAGTCTTATTTTAAGTCTAATCAATTTTAGTTGATTTTTGTGTATATTGTAAGATTGCTGTTTAATTTTATTCTTTTGCATTAAGTTTTCTCAGTGGCATTTGTTGAAGAGCCTATCCTTTACCCATTTGCTATTCTTCACACCCGAGTTGAAGATTACTTGACCATATTTGCATAATTTTACTTCCAGGCTTTCTACTCTTTTCCATTGGTCAGTCTATCTATCTATCTATCTATCTATCTATCTATCTATCTATCTATCTATCTATCTATCTATCTATCTATCTATCTTTTACATAAGTACCATATTGTTTTAATTGTTGTAGTTTATTTTTATATTTTGAAATCATGAAGTGTGATGACTTTATCTTTGTTAGTTTTCTCAAGATTGTTTTGGCTATTCAGGGTCTTTTGTAGATCTACACTTTTTTTTGAACAGACAAAAAATTTATTGGATACAGAATATTTTATCAATGTAACTAACAAGCTTGATCTAAGAGGTACTGGGCCAATTCCAGCCTACCACCTGTTCTCGTAAATAAAGTTTTACTGGAATACATCTCCATTCATTTATTTACTTATTGTCTATGGCTACTTTCGCTTTACAATGGCAGGTTGAGTAACCGTGACAGAGACTGTATGACCTGCAAAGCTAAAAATATTTTTTTGTTTGTTTTTGTTTAATTTTTTATTTCCATAGGTTTTGGGGGAACAGGTGGTATTTGGTTACATGACTAAGTTCCTTAGTGGTAATTCTGAGATTTTGGTGCAACTGTCACCCAAGCAGTATTCACTGAACCCAATTTGTAGTCTTTATCCCTCATCTCCCTCCCACCCTTTCAACCTAGTCCCCAAAGTCCATTATATCATTCTTATGTCTTTGCATCCCCATAGCTTAACTCCCACTTATAAGTGAGAACATACTATGTTTGGCTTTCCATTCCTGAGTTACTTCACCTAGAATAATAGACTCCAGTTCCTCCATCCAGGTTGCTGTGAATGCCATTAATTCTTTTCTTTTTATGGTTGAGTAGCATTCCATTGTACATATATACCACAATTTCTTTATCTGCTTGTTGATTGATGGACAATTGGGGTAGTTTTAGCAACTGTGAATCGTGCTGCTATAAACATGCATGTGCAAGAATATTTTTTGTATAATGACATCTTTTCCTCTGGGTACATACCCATTAGTGAGATTGTTGGATTGAATAGTAGTTCTACTTTTAGTTCTTTAAGTAATCTCCACACTGTTTTCATAGTGGCTGTACTAGTTTACATTTTCACCATCAGTGTAGAAGTGTTCCCTTTTCACTGTATCCTCACCAACATCTGTTATTTTTTGATTTTTTTGACTGCATCCATTCCTGCAGAAGTAAAGTGGTATCACGTTGCGGTTTTGATTTGCATTTCCCTGATCGTTAGTGGTGTTGAGCATTTATTCATGTTTGTTGGCATTTGCGTATCTTCTTTGGACAATTGTCTATTCATGTCCTTAGGCCACTTTTTGATGAGATCGTTTGTTTTTTTCTCACTAATTTGTTTGAGTTCTTTGTAGATTCTGGATATCAGTCCTTTGTCAGATGTACCGATTGTGAAGGTTTTCTCCCACTCTGTGGGTTTTCTGTTTACTCTGCTGACTGTTCCTTTTGCTGTTCAGAAGCTCTTTCAATTAAATAAGTCTCACCTATTTATCTTTCTTTTTTTGTGGCATTTGCTTTTGAGTTCTTGGTCATGAAGTCTGCCTAAGCCAATGTCTAGAAGGGGTTTTTTGATGTCATCTTCTAGAATTTTTAAAGTTTCAAATCTTATATTTAAGCTTTTGGTCCATCTTGAGTTGATTTGTGCATAAGGTGAGAGATGGGGATCCAGTTTCATTCTCCTTATATGGTTTGTCAATACATAAAGTGAGGAAAGGATACCCTATTCAACAAATGATGCTGGATCTATAAAAATTTTATGATTTTTTTTCTATTTTTATAAATGCCATTGGAATTTTGATAGGGATTGCATTTAACTTACAGTTAACCATGTGTAATTTTATCAATACTAAATCTTTTTATCAATACTAAATCTTTCAATCCATGAAAAAGGGATACTTTTTCACTTTTTTAAATCTTTTTTGTTTGTTTGTTTTTAAATTTATTTTTTATTATTATTATACTTTAAGTTCTAGGGTACATGATTAAGAAAATGTGGCACATATACACCATGGAATACTATGCGGCCATAAAAAAGGATGAGTTTGTGTCCTTTGTAGGGACATGGATGCAGCTGGAAACCATCATTCTTAGCAAACTATCACAAGAACAGAAAACCAAACACCGCATGTTCTCACTTTTTTTTATCTTTAAAATTTTTCTTCATTGGCCAGGTGTGGTGGCTCATGCCTGTAATTTCAGCACTTTGGGAGGCCGAGGCGGGTGGATCATGAAGTCAGGAGATTGAGACCATCCTGGCTAACATGGTGAAACCCCATCTCTACCAAAAATACAAAAAATTAGCCGGGCGTGGTGGCAGGTGCCTGTCGTCTCAGCTACTCTGGAGGCTGAGGCAGTAGAATGGTGTGAACCCGGGAGGCGGAGCTTGCAGTGAGCCGAGATCACGCCACTGCACTCCAGCCTGGGCGACAGAGAGAGACTCTGTCTCAAAAACAAAACAAAACATAAACAATTTTTTTCTTCATCAATTTTGCAGTTTTCAGTGTACAAGTACTTTGCCTTCTAGTTTAAGTTTATTACTAAATATTATACGTTTAATGCCTTTGCAAGTTGGATTGTTTTATTTCCTTTTCAGGTAGTTTGTTGTAAGTATATAGAAATACAACTAATTTTTCTATGTTATTTTGTATTCTGCAAATTTGCTGAATTTGTTTAATAGTTCTAATAGAGTTTTTGGTTGGTTTGTTTTTAAATTTTTTTATTTTTAATTTTTGTAGGTACACAGTAGTTATATATATTTATGGGGAATATGAGATATTTTGATAGACATACAAAGTGCAATAATTACATCAGGGTAGTAAATGGGGTATTCATCACTTCAAGCGTTTGTCTTTTGTGTTACAAAGAATCCAATTATACTCTTTTAGTTATTTTAAAATGTATAATTAAACTGTTGACAATAGTCACCCTGTTGTGATGTCAAATAGTAGATCTTATTCATTCTCCCTAACTACTTTTTCTACCAGTGGTTTTTTAGAGTCTTAAAAGCTTGCTAGGAATAGAATCTTGGAAACTGTAAACAGAGATTCTTTTAGTAATTCCTTTCCAATTCTGATGACTTTATTTCTTTTTCTTGCTTAATTATTCTGGCTAGGACTTCCAGTTTTATGTTGAATAGAACCAGAAAGAGTGGCATCTTTGGGTTTTTTCTGATCTTAGAGGAATAGCTTTCAGCTTTTTATCATTGGGTTAGCCATAAACTTTTCATATATGGCCTTTATTATGTTGAAGTAAATTTGTTGTATACCTCGTTTGTTGAACGTTTTTTATCAACAATGTTAAATATTGCTAATTTTTTTTTGCACATATTGAGATGATTATGTGATTTTTATCTTTAATTTTGTTAATCTGGTGTATCCCATTAGTTGCTCTGAATATGTTGAATCATCCTTGATCCTAGTGATAAAGGTAATTTGATCATAGTGTATTATTATTTTAATGTATTGCTGAATTTTGTTTGCTAGTATTTTTTTAGAACTTTTGCATTTATGTGCATCATGAATATTGGCCTCTAAGTTTTACTTTCTTATAGTGTCTGTTTGGTTTTGGTATCAGAGTTAGACAAGCCACATAAAATGAGTTTGGAAGTGTTCTCTCTTCCTCAATTATTTTGGAAGGGCTCGAGAAGGATTGTTGTTAATTGTTCATTACGTGTTTGGTAGAATTCCGCAGTGAAGCTTTCTGGGCTTGCGCTTTTCTTTATTTTTGAAGTCAGGGGTGGTGGCTCATGCCTGTAATGTCAGCACTTTGGGAGGCCGAGGCAGGAGGATCATGAGGTCAGGAGTTCAAGACCAGCCTGGCCAACATAGTAAAACCCTTAGTAGAGACTAAAAACACAAAAATTAGCTGGGTGTGGTGGCACGCACCTGTAGTCCCAGCTACTTGGGAGGCTGAGGCAGGAGAATTGCTTGAACCTGAGAGGCAGAGGTTGCAGTGAGCCAAGACCATGCACTCCAGCCTGGGCAACAGAGTGAGACTCTGTCTTGGGAAAAAAAAAAAAAAAAAAGATAGTTTTGAATATTGATTAAATCACATTCTATATTATTGTTCTCTTCAGATTTACAGTTTCTTCATGATTCAGTGTTGGTAGGTTATATGTTCCTAGGACTTTTACTGTTGCTTCTAGGTTATCCAATTCATTGGCCTATAGTTATTTATACTAGACACTTATAATCTCTTTTTATTTCTGTGGCATCAGTTGTAACGTTTCTTCTTTCATTTATTTTATATTTTTGAGACTTCTCTTTTTTATTTTTAGTATAGCCAAAGGATATCAATTGGTTTATATTTTTTTAAAAACTTGTTTTTGTTGATATTTTCTACTGTTTTTCTAATCTCTATTTTGTTTATTTCAATTGTAATCTTTATTATTTACTTTCTTATGCTATTGGACTTAGTCATTTTATTTCTAGTTTCTTGAAATATAAGAGTAGATTGTTTATTTGAGATCTTTCCTCCTCTTTAAATGTAGGCATTTATCAGAATAAATTTCAACCTTAATATTGCTTTTGCTGCATTCCATAATTTGTTATGTTCTGTTTTCATTTTTGTTTATCTAAAGATATTTTTAATATTCCCTTTGAATTTCTTTTTTTTAGCCCATTGGTTGTTCAATAGTATGTTTTTTTTTTTTTTTTTTTTTTTGAGACGGAGTCTCGCTCTGTCACCCGGGCTGGAGTGCAGTGGCCGGATCTCAGCTCACTGCAAGCTCCGCCTCCCGGGTTGACGCCATTCTCCTGCCTCAGCCTCCCGAGTAGCTGGGACTACAGGCGCCCGCCAACTCACCCGGCTAGTTTTTTGTATTTTTTAGTAGAGATGGGGTTTCACTGTGTTAGCCAGGATGGTCTCGATCTCCTGACCTCGTGATCCACCCGTCTAGGCCTCCCAAAGTGCTGGGATTACAGGCTTGAGCCACCGCGCTCGGCCAATAGTATGTTTTTAAAATTTCTACATAGTTATAAAATTTTAAATTTTCCTTCTGTTATTGATTCCTAGTTTCATTCAACTGTGTTCAAAAAATATACCTAGCATAATTTAAAAATACTTACATTGTTGAGACTCATTTCGTTAACTAGCAGGTAATTTATCCTGGAGAATATTCCCTGTGCACTTGAGAAGAAAGTGTATTCTGCTTCTGTTGGGTAGAGCATTTTCTATGTGTGTGTTATGTCCATTTGGTCTATGGTATTCTTTCAAGTTCACTGTTTGCATATTGGTTTTCTATCTGGATATTTGGTCCGTAATAGAACGTGGGATACTGAAGATTCCTAGGATTATTGTAATGCTGTCTATTCCTACCTTCAGATCGGTTAATCTTTGATTTAGAAATTTAATTACTCTGATCTCAGGTCACCTGTATTTATAATTGTTGTATTTTCCCATTAAATTGAATCTTTTATCATTATATAATAGCATTCTCTTTACTCTAAGCCTATGTGTGTCCTTAAATCTAAAGTGAGTACCTTGTAGATGGTATACAGTTGGATTTTTAAATTCTTTCAATCACTTTACCTCTTTTGATTGGGAACTTAAACCATTTACATTAAAAGTAATTGTCGATAGGTAAAAACTTACTATTACCATTTACTTTCTTTATGCCTGGCTTATAGTTCTTTTGTTCTTTTTCGCTTTATTTGTCTTCATCTGTGATCTTTGGGGCTTTCATAGTCTTATACTTTGATTTTTCTCTTTTTTGTTTGAATTTTCTGTAGATTTTGTTTTTGTAATTACCATGAGGCTTACATCAAATATAGTTACAACAGTGTATTTTAAACGATAAAAACTTAAGTATCATTGCATAGAAAAACCATGCACTTTTAGTTACCCCCCAACACACACACACTTTATGTTACTGATATCACTATTAGATATTTTTATATTGTAAATCCATTTCATATATTTCTGTATTTACAGTTATTCTTCACACTTTTTGTATTTTAACTTTATCACTATTATAGTATTCTGTTTTGTCTATATATTTGTACTTTTCTAGTGAGGTTATTTATATTTTCATGTTACTGCTTAGCAACCTTTCATTTCAACTTGAGGAACTTCCTTTAACATTTCTTGTGAGACTATTCTAGTGGCTCTGTACTCCCTCAGTTTTGGTTGTCTGGAAGTATTTTTATCTTTCTTTCATTTTGGAAGGAAAGTTTTGCCAGGTACAATATTATGGTTGGCATGTCCTGCCCACCCCTAGGACTTTAAATATATCATTTTACTTTCTTATGACCTACAAGATTTCTGCTGAAGAATTTGCTAACAGTGTTATAGATGTTCCCTTGTATGTGATGAGTCATTTTTTTCTTATTATTTTTCTCTCTGACTTTGGCTTTTGGCATTTGAATATATTATACCTCGGTGTGGAGTTCCTTGGGTTCACTCTATTTGTGTTCTTTTGAACTTTGGAATTTTCATGTCCATTTCCCTCCCTAGATTTGGGAAGTCTTTGACCATTACTTCTTTAAAAAAATTGCTACTCCTTTCTCGTTCTCTTCTCCTTCTGATACTTCCAAAATGCGTATATTGGTTCACTTGATGATATCCTCTAAGTTCCTTAAAGTTTCTTCATTCTCTGTTTTCTTTTTCTTCTGCTGACTAGATAATGTCAAGTGACCCTCATTGAAGTTCACTGATTCTTTTGCTCAATCATTTCTGCCATTGAATTCCTCTATTGAATTTTTCAGTTTGATATTTATTCTTCAGCTCCCTAATTTCTGTTTGGTTCTTATTTACCTTTTCTTTTTGTTAATACGCTTCTTTTGTTTATGTATTATTTTCCCAGTTTCATTTAGTTGTCTATCTATGTTCTTCTGTAACTCACCAAGCTACTTTAAGGTTATTATTTTTAATTCTTTGACAAGCAATTCATGGGGCTTCACTTCTTTAGGCTCAGTTAGTGAAGATTTATTTTGTTCTTTGCTTATGTCATGTTTCTGATTCTCTCTATTCCCTGTAGCATTGCTTTGGAGTCTGTGTATTTGCATAAACAGCCATCTTTCCCGGTCTTTACCAAGTGTTTCAAAAGCGAAAACCTTCACCAATAAACACGGTTAGAGATTCTGAGGGTCTCTCACACGGCAAGTTATGCACCCCTATTCCATTTTTCTTAGCAAGCCCCAGCAGATGGTGTCAATTCTGTCAGCAGTCCCTGTGAGCTGAGGCAAACGCTGGCCCCTCGGGCAACACACTGAGGCCACAGAACTGGAGGTAAGCTCTACTCTTCTCCCTTTGGCCTTGGTGAAGCCTCAGTTTCTGCCATTTTTCCTCAATCCTGCAGAGCTACGCCAGCTGCAGTAAGCTGCCTGATCTTTTTCCTCTGTTCTTAGCTGTCCCGGTTGTCTGAACTATGCCAGTTTCATCGGTGTTCCATGTGAGGCAAGACACAAACCAGCCTCTCAGGCAGTGCACCGAAAGGTCAGAGATATTTCACTGACACGCTGATCTCTCTTTCCCCTGAGGGAGAAATTGCAGACTGAGACAATCTCCCTCAGCACCAAGCGGTGCCAGCTTGGGGAAAAGGTTAACATGGGTAAAGTGAAATTGTTCTTACCCATTTCAACGTGATTGTTCTCAGTTTTGTACTTGGTTAGAGTGCTACAACCTCTTAATTTTATTTTAGACTTCTTATAACTGTACTTTGATCTACATATCATTGTTTCATCCGTGTTCCTATTCTGCCTTCTTACTGGTGTCATTGAATCATCAATGTTTAATTGATCCTTTTCCTCTTCTGGAAATTACATGATCCTAAATAATGTGAACATATGGAGAGGTCTTAAATCTTCGGTTATTTTTGTTAGTATTAGTGCATTACTTGGTTTTTTAGACATTGTGTTCTTGGTGGAGTGTGACAATGACCTTCACGGGTTGCATTTATATAACATACGGGGATCCTCAACTGTCCTCCAGTGCTGTAGTCCTTTGACCATAGCTTCTAAAGGAACACATGACTATTTTCTATCAAGCTTTTAAGGAAAGAACACCTAACCAGTTTCTGGGGTTACTCTCCTCTTGTACAGTCCCCAGGCCTTCCATGTAGATAATTCAACCTAATTTATTCAAAGGCCTAAACCTGCAAAAGACTGACTGTGCATGCTGAGAATATGTTTAGATCAGCTCTACCTTCAGCTTGGAGACATGAAATGCAAAATATCAATTATTTCTAGTGAGGAAAATAGCCTAGAGCTAGATAATCCAAGGCCTACTTAATCTCTGTTCCTGGAGGGAAAAGGATAGAAGGAATGAGAAATGTTTTTGTTTTTGTCAAGATAATATTAGTTAAATAATAAATAAATAGTAAAATTTTAAGTGATATTGCATGATACTATGTTAGAAACTTGTGCTGAAGCAATACTTCAGACATTTTTATATACCAAGTTAAAAAAATAGAGTGTTTATCTCCATAGGCAATGAAAACATAATCAGTTTTTCTGAGCAAGGAACTAGTATAACTAGATTTACATTTGTTATTAAAAAAAGTTGGCACCAACGGCCGGGCGCGGCGGCTCAAGCCTGTAATCCCAGCACTTTGGGAGGCCGAGGCGGGTGGATCACGAGGTCAGGAGATCGAGACCATCCTGGCTAACCCGGTGAAACCCCGTCTCTACTAAAAAATACAAAAAAAAACTAGCTGGGNACGGCCGGGCGCGGCGGCTCAAGCCTGTAATCCCAGCACTTTGGGAGGCCGAGGCGGGTGGATCACGAGGTCAGGAGATCGAGACCATCTTGGCTGACACGGTGAAACCCCGTCTCTACTAAAAAATACAAAAAAAAACTAGCTGGGCGAGGTGGCGGGCGCCTGTAGTCCCAGCTACTCGGGAGGCTGAGGCAGGAGAATGGCGTAAACCCGGGAGGTGGAGCTTGCAGTGAGCTGAGATTCGGCCACTGCACTCCAGCCTGGGCGACAGAGCAAGACTCTGCCTCAAAAAAAAAAAAAAAAAATTGGCAACAACATCAACCATGGTTTAGAAGGGTAGCAGACTGAAGTCAGGTGTTTACGAAAGGGTTTGCAAATGATAATGGAGAAAATGGTTTTAAGGAAAATGGGGGCTTTTTGCCTGAGTGATTGAAATAATATTTATCATATTAACTGAGCTAAGAAATGCTGTACAAGTTAGGAGTAATTAGTCAGAGAGTTCGGCTTTTTGAGCTGTCAATCCTGTATGTTTCTATCACTTAAAAATTGGCCTGCAGATGGTACCCAGTATTATGATTGTTTAACATTTATTGACTATTGACAGTGTGTTAAGCCTCATACGAAACATTGGAAAGGCATACATATCTGCACAATCCCACTCCCACCTCCGTCTGGTCCTTCATTTTGTTATTGTCATAATTTATTGGCACTTGTAAGTTGCTCACTGATTTGTTATTCACTTATTAATTACAACTACATGATAAATAGCAAAAAAAATTTAAAACATTTTAGAAGTGCATTCATTTATGATTCAAAGTTTGATAGGAGATTGATATATGACAACTGCTTAAAATTCTCTTCAAATATGGGTTGCATGTATTTACATGTACTAAATGCTTTGCAGTTTTACAAATAGCTTTACATTTGTAAACATACCTTATCTTGAGCCTAATAAATATAGAAAATTACTGTTATAGCAACATATTTAAAAATCACAGAAAAATCCACATAATAATATTACAAATATCAGTGCTTGACACACAGAGACACACACAAATACAAGTAGTTTTTTTGTTGTTGTTTTGGAGACAGAGTCTCGCTCTGTCGCCGAGGCTGCAGCGCAGTGGCACGATCTTAGCTCACTGCAATCTCCACCTCTCAGTTCTCCTGCCTCAGCTTTCTGAGTAGCTGGGACTATAGGCGCAGGCGCCTTGCCCAGCTATTTTTTTTTTTTTTTTCGTATTTTAGTAGAAACGGGGTTTCACTGCGTTGCCCAGGCTGGTTTCGAACAACGGAGCTCAGGCAATCTGCCCGTCTTGGCCTCCCAAAGTGCTGGGATTACAGGCGTGAGCCACCGTGCTGGGCCACAGTTTTTAATTAAATAAAAAATAATTATACACACATTTAAAATAAATTCAAAATTCAATTTCTCCTTCTCACTACTATTTACCTCTCTCCCAGAAGTAACTACCATCATAAACTTAACAAATTGGATCTCTTTCCATCCAGTGTTGTAGTTTTACTACATATATGTACATCTTTAAATAATATGTAGTATAGCATTGTGTATTTTCAATTGTTAAATCATTTTACTCTGAATTTTCTTTAAAAGTATTCACTCATTTTTTCATGATCTCTCGTTAAATTTAACTATTGTTTTGTACTAAATCTCTAACTTTAGAAATTGTTATAATGTATTCATCTGTTCACCTTTTGGTAGACATTTGAGTGGTTTCTGTTTTTGCTATTGCAAATATTATTCCAATAAACATCTTTATGTGAGTACCATGTTGCTCATATGAGAGTTTTCTCCAGCACTTGAAATTCAAATTGCTGGGTCTTTGGGTATTCACCTGCATTCGTATTTTCAATTTTAGTAAATATTGCAAAACTTTTCTTAATATGATTGAACTATCTCACAATCTAGAGAGGAGTGTATGAGATTTTTGTATTTTCACTGCACATCCCAAGATTTGATATTGTTTTCTTTCCTTCTATTTTATTTTAATTTGGCTAATCTTACAGTTTTGAAATGGAACCACCATTACTCTGACTTGTGTTTTTCTGATTGCTAGTCAGAATGAATACCTTTTTATACACTTATTGGCCATTTATTTATTTTTGTTAGTAAATTGCCTTTTCATATATTTTGGCTGTCTTCCTATTGAGTTGTTCTATTAATTTTTAACTGCATAATGGAGACTTAGTTGACACATAATAAAATCTGTAATTTAAATTATATAATTTGATGAGTTTTGATCAAACTATATATCCATGAAGCCATCATCACAGTCAAGATAATAATTGTTAGAAATCATTAATATATTCCCAACAACAATTTTGTCTGTTACATATTTTGCAGTATTTTCTGTCACTGGCTTACTGTTTATTATGATATTGTTGATCACAATTTTAAACATCAAGGTACTCCATCCACTAATCTACTTTTTAAATAAATTTTGCTATTTATATTAAGTCAAAGGAATACTTTCTAGGCCTGAGAACTCAAGGATATCTTCCTATGTTTTATTCTAATATTTTTAAAGTAACTTTTCTTATATTGAGGTAATTAATTCATATGGAATTTATTTTTATGGTTTGAAGAGAAACTGAATTTAATTGTGTTCTGTGTAGATAGCCAGTCATTTCAGTACACACTAAATTTCCTCTTTAATCCCTATTGATTTGTAATATTACTATTATCATATGCCAAGCTTTTTATGTACTTCAGGCTGTTTCTCAAAACTTCAATCTGTTAAATTGAATTGTTTCTTTATTCCTATACCAATATCACAGCAATAGGATTATTAATACACTACAATCAAGCATTGTATCAGGAAGGGCTTTCTCCTTTTATATAATTTTTCATATAATAATGCCTATTTTTTCTTTACTTTTTCTGGTTTCATTCTATTTCTGTCTTTAACTCTCCACCTCTATTTCTACCTCAGTCTATCTCCTTTTTATCAACTTATATAATTTTAATCAGAATTGCATTGAATTAATAAAGTTGGAAGAATTCCTAGTTTAATATTAGTACCTCCCATATGCTAATATTACATTTCTCCCCATTAATTCAGTTCAACTTATACATCCTTCAACTTTGTTTTATGTATTCTTATATGCCTTACAATTTTTGTGCTATTATAAATGTTTCATATTGTTGTATCACATTTTCTATTCAGCTATTCATGATATTTAACAATTCTATTTATTTTTTCTACATTAAGTATCCTGCAATAATATTTTCTGATTATTTTCTATGTGTTATGAACATATGCTCTTTAGTATTTTATGTAAATAATATTACCCTTTCATCTGTTAATTTCTCTTATTGTTGTCTTTTTCTCTTATTCCTATTTCTTATTCTTCTCTTTTTCTTGTCTTTTCTAATGAGTTTGAATTGTCAGTTAAATATTAGATAGCCATGTCAATAGTAAACATTTCATCTAAATTCTTACATTAATTACAATGTACCTAAAGTTTTACCATACAGACGTTTACAGTTGATGTTTAATAGATATTTTACGATTAAGTATGGGAATTCTCTCTATTCCAGTTTTGCTAAATGTTATTTTTATTATTATTAAATTTGGAACTGTATTGAGTAACTTGTCTGTATTTAATGAGCTAATCTTCATATTTCTTACATTTACTGTATTAAGTAGATAAACAATTTAAACATTATTGCTCTCATGATAAGTCCCATTGATGGAGATACATCTTACACACACACACTGACACACACACATTGCTACATCAGATTTGCTTGATTTATTTAATATATTTACATTTATATTCATAAGCAAGGATGTTCTATAATTTTTTATTGTCTTTTTTGATATCAATTTTTTATCAGTCTTACAAAATTAGCTGCACACATTTTTGATTCTCTAAAATATTTAACATAAGAAATATATAATCTTATTATATTAATTTGTGCTTTTATCTCTACTATGTCCTCTCTTCTGTGTAATTGAGGCTTATTTTATGGTTCTTTCTCTAGCTTCTTGATCTAATTTCTTAGCTTATTTAGTTTCAGTTTTTATTGGTTTTGATTACAAAATAAGTTGTTAGCTATCAACAAGTTTGAAAGCTTTTAAAATAAATTATTTGTGACCTTGTACACAATTATCTCATTAGTAGATTATAAATTTTTTTTATTCCACAAAAAGAATTTTAAAAAATGTAAATGCATGCTTGAAATAAGTTTATATTCTCTTCTGGGCATATATAGAGTTATATAAAAATATGTACAACATAGTTATATATTATTAAATAACTATTACATATTATGTAATATATTATATGTGATGCATTATTTATAGTTTATAGATTATATAAACATTTAAAAAGTTATATTAATATAATTATACGTAATATATATGTATATCTAATTATATGTAATTGTGTTGTACATATATGTTAACCACTACTATCAATCTGCTTAATATATCACAGTGTGGCACTGGCCAAAGGATAGACCTATAGCATGATCAGAAATAGAGTCCAAAGATAGACCCACACATACATGGTTAATTAATTTTCAGCAAGGATGTCAAGGCAGTTCAATGGTAAAAGATTAGCCATTCAAACAAATTGTGCTGATACAATTGACCATTTGGGGCCAAAAAATTCTAAATCCCACCTTGCACCACACAAAAATTAACTTGCAATAGATCATAAACCAAAATATCAAATGTAAAGTCATAATACTTATGAAATAAAAGCCCAGAAAAATATTTGTGAGCTTGGGTCAAGAAAAATTTCTTATTTAGAACTCAAAAATCATGAACCAACTTTTTGAATCAATAAATGTCTTCCTCAAAATTAAAAGGTTGCATTTCAAAGAACACTGCAAAGAAATAAAAAGATAACTCTTCAGACTAGAAGACAATATTTACAAAACACTTTTGCCATGAAGAACTTGTGTCTGGAATATATAAAGAGCTATTACAACTTAGTAAGAAAAAATAACCCAAACTGTGTAAAAGATTTGAGCAGAGATTTTCCCAAAGATGTAAAAATAGCTATTAAAAATGTGAAAACATGTTCATTATTATTAGTCATTAGTGGAATGCAAATTAAAACCACAATGAGATGTCATTACACATTTACTAGATTGGCTAAAAGAAAAACAACTGATAAGACCAAATACTGGCGACAGTATGAAATATCTGGAACAGTTACATATTAAGTGATGATGCGAAATAGTACAGACATTTTAGAAATCAGTTTGTTCATTTCTTACAAAGTAAAACACTTATCAATTGACCCATCTATCCCAATCCTAGGTGGAGAAATAAATATGTGTTCACAAAGAAATCTGTGTGGGACAGTTTATTGCAGCTTTATTCATAATTGCTGAAAAGTAGAAACAGTTCAAATGTCAATCAATAGTTAAGTAGGTAACTGTGGAACACCACCCAGGGGAATAATTTTCAGCAATAAAATGGAAATAAATAGTGATGCATACAACATCATGGATGAATCACAAACACATTATGCTAACTGAAAGAAGCCAGGTTCAAAAGGCTACACATGGTAGAATTTCCTTGATATGATGTTGGGAAAAGCCACAACTATAAGGTCATAAAAAGGAATAGTGTTAGCTAGAGTGGCTGGATGTGAGGAAGGTGGATTGATTACAAAAGAGTAACTGGGACCTTTTTGGGGTAATGCAAATTTTCATGAAATAGTGGCTGCAAGACTGTGTATTTGTTTAAAAATGAGTGAAATGTAGAAAAATATAATTTTATTGTTGGTTAATTATAATCCAATAATGCTGACTTAAATTTTTAAAATAATTTTAATATAAAGGCCTTACATTTATTTTATGGGAACATTACTCCTAAATATTTTATGTTTTTGATACTATTTTAGATCTCACATGTAAGGCATGCTTTCAATAACTCATGGACTTATGAAGAAGGAAAAAAAAGCACATAACTTTTTATGTGCTTTAAAAAAATTCTGACTTGAATTTTTGCTTAAAGCATAAAATTATGTTTAATTTTATTGACTTGGTTAAGTTCCAAAAAAATCCGCTGAACTGTTACATTCATTCTAATTTGTAAAAAATGCTTTTGGATTTTTCCTTGTACACAATTATCTCATTAGTGGATTATAAATTTTTTTTTATTCCGCAAAAAAAATTAAAAAAAATTAAGTTCATATATCTCATGTCATTTATTCCAGTCTCCACGGCTTAAAAGTAGCAGACAAGGCCGGGTGAGGTGGCTCACGCCTGTAATTCCAGCACTTTGGGAGGCTGAGGCAGGCGGATCACCTATGGTCAGGAGTTCGAGACCAACCTGGCCAACATGGTGAAACCCTGTCTCTACTAAAAATACAAAAGTTAGCCAGGCGTGGTGGTAGGCACTTGTAATGCCAGCCACTCCTGCCAGAGGCTGAGGCAGGAGAATTGCTTGAACCCTGGAGGCGGAGGTTGCAGTGAGCTAAGATCGTGCCACTGCACTTCCAGCCTGTGCGACAGAGCAAGACTCTGGCTCAAAAAAAAAAAAGTAGCAGACAATAACTTCCAATAATGCTCTTCTGAATGTAAATGCCATTTAATTATTTTTCTCACTTTTATAATTCAGTTGCCTTAATTCTTTAATGTAAGGTATCTATGTTGGATGTGTTTTATTTACAAGACTCATTTATGCCAGCTCAGCTCTAATTTCCCATTTTTATTATTATTTCTTTTTGAGACAAACTCTGGCTCTGTTGCCCGGGCTGGAGTTCAGTGGTGCAACCTTGGCTCACTGCAACCCCTGCCTCCCAGTCTCAAGCCATCCTTCCACCTCAGCTTCCCAAATAACTGGAACTACAAAGGCGCACCACCACACCCGGCTAATTTTTGTATTTTTTGTAGAGATAGAGTCTCAACATATTGCCCAGGTTGTTTATGAAACTTCAGAGCTCCAGCAATCTGCCCCATTCTGCCTCCCAAAGTGCTGGGATTACAGGCGTGAGCCTAGGCGCCCAGCCTTATTTCCTATTTTTTAAATAATAGCTTCTCAATTTCCCTGGAGAAGAAAATTCAGGGCCACATTCCCTCTGTGAATTTAAGCTGACTTACTACATGCACAATCAGAACACCACACACCCTGCCCACAGCAAATGATTTAGGGATCAACAAATGGCTGATGCCAGATTGATCAATCTTCAGAATTTTTCCAGATTTGTTTAGAAAATGGAGCATTGTTTCCATTAAGCTTGTAGAGATGTAGAATGCCAGGGACTGCTGTCTGGTGAGAACCTCTTTGTTGATAGAGCCAGCACACAGGAAATCGGAACTGAGGGACAGGGACAGAATTCTGATAATATCTTTGGTTCAATTTTCCTGGAAGCCAAATTGGTTTCTCAACGTTTCAGTTATGTGAAACAATACATTAACCTTTTTTTTTTTTTTTTTCTGGAACCAGTTTGAATGTGAATATCCTCTGATTTACTGAGGCACAAAATGGAGCACTGGTCTGAAAGCAAAGAGGTCTCACATATAAGGTATGTCCTCAATAACTCACAGACTTATAAAGAAGAAAAAAAAGCACATAATTTTTTCTATGCTAAATTAGTTGATTACCTCACTCAAAGGATTACCTCACTTTTGAGAATATTTATAAGAATAAATTGAATTAACTAAATGTAAGCCATTCCCTTATGCAAGCCAAGAGGCTAACAATATTTTCAAAGTAAATACAATCTTTATTTCAGTAGAGAGATGCGGTCGTACATAAACTCAGATTCATGTTCTATTTAATGCTTTTGGCAGCTTTTTGGACTGATTTTTTTCAAAGATTGAGATTCTTTAATTGTTGTAAGTTTTCAAGATGAGATAAGGAATATGTGATTCCAAACACTTAAAAGTAAATGACTTTGCCATCTGTAAAGGACATAGAGATGGCCTCAAGTACTGTTATCAGAAGTTGGAAATAAAATCAAAGACCCTGCCGGACTTCCCAGATCAAATACCTGTTCATTACTAACCACTCTTTGCCATTTTTGTTAATTATACTATTGTTAAATAAAAACTGAAAAAACATGTAGTAATCTATAGCATTGAAAATATTGCTAAATATCATTTTTAGAAAGCAATAAATTAGAAATCAGTCAAAATCTATGGCTCCTTAGCTTCTAATAATGATTTATTAAAATTTTGAACTTAACAAAAAGTTAAGTAAATAATTTTTAGGACATGCCCGTGTGAATTGTGTAAAAAAATTAATAGCATTACTAGGGCTAACTCAAGAAAGTTTGTGCCTATAAATATACATAATGTCAATCTCTGTACCTAGGTATAGTACAGTGGGTCTCTATATCTGTGAGTTTTGCATCCTTCAATTTAATCAATCATGGATCCAAAATATTTTTTTAAAAAAAGATAATTGTATCTGTACTAAATATGTACAGACATTTTTTCTTGTCATCATTCCTGAAACAATATAATATAACAGCTACTTACATAGCACTTACATTGTGTTAGTTATTACAAGCAATCAAAAGACAATTTGAAGCATACAGGAGATAAGATGTTTATAGGTTATATGAAAATAATATACATCGTTTTACATAAAAGACTTGAGCATCAGCAGATTTCGGTATCACCCAGGTCAGGGGTGGGGAGCTGAAACCTTACCTTGTTTCAATCTTGGAAGGAAAACAGTCTTCTTTCAGCCTTAGGTGTGATGTTAGCTGAAAGTTTTGGTAGATGCTCTTAACTATACTCTATTTCTAATGCGCTGAGAGTTTGTTTCTTTGTTTCAATCATAAATTGGTGCTGGATTTTTAGTAAATGCTTTTCTGTGTCAATTGATACTATCACATGATTTTTCTTGTTAAGCCTGTTGATATGGTGAATTAAATTGATTGATTTTCAAATGTTGGACCAGTCTTTTAGACCTGGAAAAGATTCCATATGTAATGATGATTATTTTTATACATTGCTGGATTGAATTTTCTAATGGTAAGGGCTTTTATGTCTAAGCTCATGAGAAATATTTGTCTGTATTTTCTCCTTTTTACCCTTTTTACTTTGTACTGTTTTTATGGGTTTGTATGATAGATCTAGATAGTATCTGGATAGTATCTAGATGATAGAAATTTGAAAAGCTCTTGGAACCATTTTCTTACAGTTTCTTTGTCTTTTTTTCCAAATTGGTGGAGATTCACCCTACACATGTACATCTTAGTAAGACTCAAGAAAAAGCTGATCAGATTTCTAGATTTCTGTGTAGATCCCTCTTTTTCACAACTCTACTCTACAGTTTCCAGTTAATTTAGACTTCCTAATCTGTGTCTTCTCAAATCAGTGATACTTCTGTGTTTTCTGGGGTGTGGGGGAGAATTCCTCTCTATGATGGTTAATTTTTTTATGTCAACTTGGCTGGGCCATAAGGCGCAGATATGTGGTTATGTTTATAGATGTTCCTGTGAGGGTGATTTTTTGTTTTTGTTGTTGTTGTTGTTAAAAGTAACTTTGAAATCTGTGGACTCTGAATAAAGCAGATTGTCCTTCATAATGTGGGTGGGCCTCACCTAATCAGTTAAAGGCATGAATTAAACAAAAGACTGACTTCCCCCAGCATGAGAAAATTCTGAAGCAGATGAATTTCAGTCTTAAGCAGCAACATTAGGTTTTCCCTAAGTCTCCTGCCTAATGGCCTTTGGACTTGAACTGGAACACCAGCTGGGCCCTGAGTCATCTCTAGTCTGCTGGTCCACCTTATAGATTTTGGACTTACCAGTCCTAATAATGCATGAGCCAATTTCTCAAAATAGTATATTTTTTTCTGTAAATTCATATCCTATTGGTTCTATTTCTCTGGGAAGTCCTGACTAATGCACTTTCTGTGCTCTATGATCTGAAATATATCTCCAGGAAGAAAAATTGTATGACATAGTACTCACTTTTATTTGCTTCATTTTTCTCAGAGACCACAGTTCTGTGCTGCTTGTAGTTCAATGTTTAAAAATATATTTCTTATATTTTTCTGTATTTCATATCTTTTTCTGTTTTCTAATTACTTTTTAGGGTGTGAGGTTAAATCCAGTTCCTATTACTTCATTATGGCTATAAATTAAAGTCTAACTTAAAGTCTAAGAAAACAACTCAGTTTCCACTTCCCCTATAATGTTTTGTTTCTGTTCCCCCAAATATATGTTAGTCCTTTTATTAATTTGTCTGTAAATGGAAATGTGAATGCTTTTTACTTAACAGAAAGAAGACATAACATTTGTCTATAGTCAAATAAACTTGAGTTTACATGCTAGCTCCACCACACAATAAGGGCTATGAGCAGTTTATGTGCCTTCTCAGATCTATTATTTCTTCATTTAACAACAGTGAGTAGTAATTGCTTAATAGAATTATTGGACATAAAGCACCTGGGACACACTGTACCCTCAATAATTGCTAGGGTACTGAGAACAATTTCCTGGGAAATTCTCCACCCTTCTCCACCATGTCAATGTAAAGTAAAGCTATAATGCCGTCTTGTGTATTAAGTCTGTGTTTTCCAAGCTGCATTCAATATAGGTGTAGAAACCTGGTAGTTGTAAGACTTAAAGCTCAAGTATTGTATGCAGCAGCCATGTCTCTTATCACCATGAATAACAGAGACAAGAAGGATGAAGACACAAGGAGGAGGACAAGCAGGAGGTAAAAGAGGAAGAGGAGAAGCAGAAAGAGAGAGAGAGAGAAAGGATTTCTAAGATGACAAAATATTTTTCTGGTAGTATTCAATTCTTTGGAATAATTTTTTTTTCTTAAGGTCCAGACACCAGCTGCATTCCATTCTGTGAGTTCCGTGAAACACCTCAGTATCCTTACAATAAAATTTCACCTTGGTTTAAGTTAGGTCAAATTTAAATTTTGAGTTTTGCAATCCAACAATTTTTCACTAGTAGTGTTTATCTGCTTTTCAGCCTTGATATTTTTTGTTACCTTGGACATTTTAATTCATATATTCTTCATTCTGTAGTAACCCAGATAATGATTAACTGTTTCACTCTCTAATACTTTGTAAGATTTAAAGAGAGTTTTTAAGCAATACATATTGAGTTTATTAATGGTGTGCAGTACAGAAGTCAGCATAAAGTGAGTAGCAAAACTCCTCATTCTATGAATACATTTTATTAGCCTTTAAATGTTCCCACTTGCACTGTTTCTCATAATCCCAAATCTTTGATTACAAATAACTTTAATTACAGCCCTTCTTTTGCATGGCAAAAGTAATGAAATATGGAACTTGTTGGCCAAACTTACATGAATTCATAACCTAACAATTGGTGTGAAATATGTAAATATTGAAATATGTCTCCAGTGTAACAAAAAAAAAAAGTATAACAGTGAGTCACAATATAAGTTCACCTCAGTTCCACCTAAATAAACACTGCATAAAGCATTGTTCAACATTAATTTACTTCTTCAATAACTCACTGCAGTAATAGAAAGTCCCAGGGAACAGTTTTGAAATAACATGAACTATCTTCAAGAGAGACCCAAAGTGGATCTAGCAATCAGAAATCTTGACTTAGAAATCTAGAATGGACATAAAGAGAGTATGTGTCCCAGACTCCTGCTTTCAAGTAGTTAACATCATCAAACTTTATTTTATGTACAGGTAACTGTGACCTGAAAATATATACTGCTTTGGCTAAGGTCTCATTATTTTTTTGAAAATGAAATCATGGCAAGAATCTAGCATTCATCTATTGATTCAATTGTTTATAGAGCAAATAACTATGTAATGAATAATTATTACATGCCAGTCGCTGTGTTAGTTGGTACAGGTAAATGGCAAATGAGTCAAACAGAAGATTGGGTCTTATAAATTTTATTTTAACAAAATTACATTTCTTCTACATATATTATTTAAAAAGAGGTTTCTAATTTTCTTTATCTATTTATTCCTAATGAACTCATCAATTATTTAATCAATAGGTTACAACTCGCTCTTATTAGTTCTCATTTTAATGCTCAAATTCTCACAGATCTGTCCAGTGGCAATGCATTAAATTTGGATTCTGTGTCTTTTTGGCTTGTCATCGTTATTGTTTAACAGCTTCCTTATTCTCTGGAATAGCAAGTTGTTTCAGGATTATTCTGAATATTCTAGTTTCAACTCTGAAATTAGGCATTTCTCAAGGTAGCCCTTTATTATTTTTAGTGAGAATAGTTTCCAGGAACCCATATCTGGGTAATGATAGGAGTACTTATTGCTAGATGTCTTTCAATACAATGCAGTAGAAGGACCCAATGTCATATCTGTGGTATATCTCTCTAATGCGTAACGTAAATCTAATCTTGAGTAGACCTCAGACAAGCCAAATTGAGAGGAATTCTGCAAAATAAATGGCTCGCACTCTTTAAAAATACTAAGGTAATGAAAGAAAAATAAAGTCTGAGGAAATCTATACTAAAGACAACTAAAGAAATATGACAACACAATGGAACATGTGATCCTGAATTGGATCCTACCACAGAAAAATAATAGTACACCATGAACTATTTTAAGTATAATTGTGATTATACATAGGAGAAGAAGATAGAAGAAATTATAATTGTGATTATACTTAAAATAATTGTGATTAGTGCTACCATGGAAAGTAGAAGATGCAGTGTTCTCATGATACCACTATGGAAAAGAAGATAAAGGAAATGCAAGTTGTTTACTATATGGAATTTCCTGATAGCTTGGTATGGTATAATGAATATCAGTCTTGGATGAAGAGGACACAAGGTCAATTCCCAGCCTTATTCAATACTAGTTCCTCAACAATGAGTAAGTCACTTACTTAAGCTGACTCTCATTTATTGTGAGATAATTTTGTGAAAATGTTTTAAAAACTCCAAAGCATTTTATAAATAGTAATCATTGTTAAATGTAGATTAATGTAGTCTTCTTAATCTATTTCTTTGACTTTAGTCTTTTATCCTGGGTCCATAGTTCACAATGTTACAGTTTCACCTCTCTCACCCAAAGTTACTGGAAAATATTTTCTTCATGACTGCTACTCCATAGAGCATATGTCTTATGAGACAAACAAACAAACAAACAAAATCCAGATAAGCCATGCTGTATCAGGATTCTGACCACAGAACTGGGAAAAGTCATATTGCTTCAACCCACTAAGTTTATGAGAATTTGTTACCACAGCAACAGAAACCAAATTCTGTAAATAATACGGAAACATTTTTCTAGGTGCTAGAGACATATAGAAATTAATAAAATGTGATGGAGCTATTTCCATTATTTAGAGTTACAAATAAGTCAAGAAAAGGCAAGAAAGTAGAGGGATTTCTTTTGATTCAAAATATTAAGAGGGACTGCTTAGGAAAATTGAAATATGAGTTGAGCTAAGAAGCATTTTCAAGACGAAGTGAATTTTGCTAAAATGAATATTAATGTCAATTTATGAATAACATGCTCTGTTCCCTCCATAAGGGAAAGAGTGATCATTCCAATCTAGTTTTCTTTGAATGTCCGTATAGTCTGGACAACTGTTAATTATCCCTACCTTTTTTGATGGATGGATAAATCAGTAGTTAGCAGGATAATATGTGCATAACCATTCAAGAATGGATTGTCCTAAGTATAATGCACATGAATTTATATGAAATACACTTGATTTCCATTTTTTCTTTTCCTTAACCTTTTTGTAGATTATAAAATTAATGTTTATGCAAAAAATTAAATATACCAGGACTTCAAAGAAAATCAAAATCACCTGAAGTCATATCAAGTGATAAATACATTACATATTAGAATGTATTTTTCTAGTCTGTATTCTAAACATATTACACTAATGTAGTTATTTGTTTAACATTAGATTGGAGTCACATAACATTAAATACTTTGTAAAATCCCTTTCCACAACATATTATTATATTACATAAAATATTACATGTCATTGTTAATGCTGGCATAGCAGCAACACCGTATGTGTCACCAATTATTTGGAAAAATAGACTGTTTTTCAAATTTTTACTATTTTAAGATATGCTATAGTAAAAACTATTATAGAATAATCTTTCTATAAATAAATTATTACTTCTTTAGAATAAGCATTCCATCTTCAATAAAATGTACTGCCTTAAATTGTCCCATAAACGGTGAATCATGAAACCAGTGTCTAAAGGAGACACAAATAATCAAACTAGAAAACAATGAAACAACCATATTTTGAGATATGAAGTCAGGGTGTCACAGTTATGAAAAGGGAACTATAGTTCCTATAAATTAGTTTTAAGCAAAAACCTGGGAATATATCTAACTGTGGAAGTACGAAAATTGCTTTAATTTTTTTAAGACAGGGAAGTTATTAAGTTGCTTTTAGCTAATGAGTCTTCTTGTATTATATTCTTCTACCAAGGACTAGTCAGTAATTATTTTGATCAGGATTTTAAAATCTCCCTAGCACAACAAGTAAGAGATCTCTTTTGGCCTTAAAGCTAATAGATTGTATAGATTTCCAAACCCAATTCTCCTTGCTAAAGGAAAAGTAAAACAACAAAAAACTGACAGCAACAGAATGCCTTTTATGAGCGAGTCACTATTCTGGCGCTTTATAAATCTTATTTAATCCTCATCCCAAATCCTGTGAAATAGATAAATATTTACTCCATTTTGTAGATAAGGAAATTGAAAGTCTGAGCACTCAAACAATATTAATATACCCCAAGTAGCATTGTTAACAAGTTGAAAAACCGTAATTCAAAAACCACATCTGCACAGTCTTAAAACTCAGATTTTCCTCAGATAATGCTGTTCCCATGAGATGCAGGAGTGGAATAAGGATGAAGTGAAGAAGAGATGAGAAAAGTATAAAAAGAAATGAAAATGAAAAGAACAGAGGGAGAGAGAGAGGAGAGACAGGAGAGGGAGGAAGGGAGGGATGGAATAAAAGAGTGACAATGTGATGTCGACATTTTTTTTCTTATGCCATTAAGTGTATTACCTTGCATGACATAAATAGAATAATTGTTCAATTTGCCTTAGACAACACCCAAAGAAGAAATAATCAGTTTTTGTTTTCAGTAGTTTTTCTCTAAAATATTTTTATAAAAGTATGAAACTATAATAGAATTAGTTTTCCTCATCTCTTGGAGGCTTTTGTTATTTCCATCTTCATGGTTGGAAGGAAAAGCAGTGATATTGCTGAAAGAACTTCATGGCATTAAAGACCTAATTCTAAAATCTTCATATTCAATTTGTTTTTAGGTATTTATATATCTCAAGCTATGAAGCTTGAGTTACTTTTGCTTTTGAGTTGGCTAATTATTTCAGCTAGTTCTCAGAAATCTGTATATCTCATCTCTTCATAAGAGAACATTCTAAAAGCTCCTGTCATTTGGAGGTAAGACACTGTAGTTGGCTACTTCCTTCTGTGGACTGACTCTCTTGTTTCAAGGTCTGGAATAGCCCTTTCCAAGCCAAACTGTATTGTCCCTCTCCAGACTGTGTCCATGTCTTCTGTGTTAAATGTCTAGCTATACTTACATATATACGCAAAAACTGATACAGAGATTAAACCTCAATGGAAACTCAAAATAAAACAAAACAACAATTATCTATTAGAAAAAAGCTGATGATTCTAAAACCTACTGAATGCAATACTTACTCAATACATCTAAAATTTTTTGCCATATAAAGAAATTAAGAAATTGATCATTATTGATGTTTTCTCTAGGTGAAAAGCATATCCAGAATAATTATTTTTTTTTCTAAATGGGACTTTAAACAGAAATATAGTATTTGAGTCCTTAAATGCATAAAAACATTTATTCAATGATATTTTCAACCATATTTTCATATGATTTTTTTCACACTCCCTTTAATGTTACCTTACCATTATTTCATATCTAAACTCCAAATTATTACTATTGTGGATAAGTTGAGCCTACAGAATAAATAAACAATCATCAGCCAAAGTTTTCACCTCTGCCTTTACAAAGACAATACATCTGAAAAGAAAGACCTATCACCAAGGAAACACCAAATCACTAAGGTTTCTATTTCCCAGAACAGACTTGTAAACCAGTACCCACCTTTCAGGTTCGGTTACCAAATACGCTATTGAAATTTACTCATGCAATTTTCTCTTTCAGACACTAGCTGTGTCAATATGCTTTCTTTTTATATCTCATTTTTCAGTTTCCTTCAAGAAAAAAAAATAAGATAACATAGAGTAAATGAATGATGTCTTTTGTGGCTGTATACTTATAGGAACCCCATTAAAATGTTTTTATTAAGGTGCATATTACTGTATATTGTATAATGCCAATTTTAATGTAAATATAAGATTGCTTATGCTGTATGGGTGGAATTGTCAAAATTATGCCATTTGTATTTTGTAGTTTGTGCATACACAAGTGTTTCATTCTTGCCAAAGCAGTGAAACTGAATAAAGCCAAAACAACTGCTTTTACTTTACTTCTTGATACCTGCACGTTCTAGTAACATTTTCTACTTTTATCTTAGTGATAAGTAAAGAAGGATTGAAAGACAAAGGAATGATGTTTTGTTTTATTTTTCCTTTTCCTTCTATGTTATTATTTTCAGTGCAAGTGGTTGGCTAATACAGAAAAGTAACATGAAAGAGAAAGGATATGACAAGGTTCTTTGGTCATTCATGTGTCTTAGAACACAACTGCCTTCTTCCGGCATACAAAGCAAGTTTTGGTTCAATTAGAAAGCGTGCCAGTGCCACTACATTAGTTGTAGACATAGCACCCTTGTCAGACACACACTCTGAGTCTGCATCTCAAGTCTACCAGAATTCTGTGCTCATGGTACACTATTACTATGTGTCAATGGAAAACAAGACATACATATTGTACACAATCCATTGTTCTATCCGGACATCACTTACGAAGCATAAGTTCAGAGTTCCTAGATAAAACTATTAAGACTTTCGAGATAATGACAGCAGAGCAGTAAACCAAGTATTTACCCCTTCTGAGCTTGAGGCCCTATATGAATACACGGTTTGAATGTTCATAAAACCATTCTTGTCATTACCATTCATTGACTGCCTGCATATTCCCAGTGCTTTACATGCATTTTATTTTTCAATCATGGCAAGATTGTTATCTTGATTTCACAGACAATAAAATAAATATTTGAGAGTAATTAATCATTTACAAATTAACATATTCAATTGAAGAGTGAGTCAGAGATCAAACTACAACAAAATCTGGACTTGGATAATTTTAACTAGCCCTGTAATATTGCCAGAATGTATAATAAAAATTGATGGAATTGTTTTTATAGCATGGCTTATAGAAATAAGTATTACAAGTTTATAATTATACTACAGGCAGTCCTCACTTGCATGGTAAAATGCTCTCTGAAACTTACGCATGTTAGTGTAATGTAATCACCCTCCGTTACCATGAAATGGAATTACTTACGTAATTCATTATGTTTATATAGTGGTTTACTATTTGCCATTTTTATTATTGTTGTTCACTAGATATTATTTACCATACTGTGAGGGTTAATTCCATCAGACCTAGAATTAGCTTAAGTTGTCTTGCTAAAGTATCTGCGTAATACTGACTCTTGGTCAAGGCATGAAATGTACTTAATATTGTTGCTTGGTAATCATGTGTCCCTGGACTTTTATAGCAGTTTGTTAGTATTGTTCAATCAAGAAAGTGATACTGGCAGTTTGTACCTGCTCTCAGTGTGAACCCCAGAGCGTTCTGCCCCTGGGGCTGGTACCATAGTAGGAATATGCTTACATGGCCCACAGAGTATTAGGTATCCCCTGGTTCCAAGGTGAGTTGTGCACAAATTGGTAGTCCCTAATCTGAGAGAAAAAACACATCCACACAGCCCTTACACACAGCTGGGAGTCATGCCTTGCCTCTCAGGACCTCTTGTTTTAAGGCCTTTGGCTGTGATACCTATCCTTGCTTTAATGCTATTTCTCTATTGTATTCATTTGTGAACTATAAATATATATGCATTGTCATGTGGAATCCTAATCACCTTTAGCAAGCAACCCTGTCTACCACCATTAGTAAATGTACATATGATATTTTCCAGCAATTTTATGTGAACAATATTTTGTATTTTGTTACTTTTAAAAAAGTATATAACCAAAACCATAATCAGGATACAGGTAAATTCTCTTACCCTGAGATATCTCTTATGCCCCATTTCACTCGATCACTTCTGCCCTACACCATGCAACCAGGCTTAAAATGCTCATTATGGGAGGAGAGGTGGAGCAAGATGGCAGAATAGAAAGGTTCACTGATCCTCCCTCCCTATAAGGACACCAACTTAACTACACAGAAAAAACACCTGCATAGGAGCCAAAAATCAGGTGAGTACTTACAGTACCTGGTTTTAACTTCATATTGCTGAATGAGGCACTGAAGAGAATAAAAATACAGTCCTGAATCTCTTACCCCACTCTTCCCTCATCTCCAACAGCAGTGTCCTGATGTGTAGATGTTCTTTGGGTACTGGGGGAGGGAGAACAAAACAATTGTGAGGAATTGAACTCAGTGCTGTTCTGATAGAACATGAAGGAAAACTAGACAAAACTCAGGTGAAGTCTTCCCACAAAGGGAGCATTTAAACCAGTCTTAGCAAAAGGGGAATCTCTGATCTCAGAAGTTCAAACACAAGTGTCTGCATACCTCTCCACTGAGGGCCAAAGTGCTCTGACTCCCTGAGTAAACTTGAAAGGCAGTCTAGGCCATAAGAACTGCAAGGCCTAGGTGAGTCTTGGTACTGACCTAGGCCCGGAGATAGTAGACTAAGGGTGGTGGGGGCCACACAACATACTGAGATACCAGCTAGGGAAGCCAAGGGAGTGCTGGCATTACCCCTCCCCTAATCCCAGGCTGCACAGCTCATGGCTCCAAAGGAGATCCATTCCTTCTGCTTAGAGAGTGGAGAGGAAAGGGTAGGGAGAACTTCATCTTGCATCATGGATCCCAGCTCAGCCACAGCAGGATAGGGCACTGGTCAGAGTCATGATGCCCTTGTTCCAGGCCCTAGCTCCCAGATGACATTTCTAGACACACTATGGGCCAGAAGGAAACCTGCTGCCTTGAAGGAAAGGCAGTCTTTCCAGCCATGTCAGTATTAATCAACTGCCAACTGAAGAAACCCTGGGCCCTGAATAATCTGCAGCAATACCCAGGTACTACAACAAGGGCCTTGGTGAGCCTCTAAGACTTGCTGGCTTCAGGTGTGACTCAGCGTATTACCAGCTGTGGTGGCCATAGGGAAAAACTCTTTCTGCTTGAGAAAAGCAGAGGGAAAAGTAAAGGAGACTTTATCTTGCACCTTAGATACCAACACCACCACAGGGGTAGAACACCAGTTGAGCTCTTGGGGTCTCTAGGAATTCTAGTACTTGACTCTTGGATGGCATTTCAGGACCTTCCCTGGGCCAGAGGGGATCTTATTACCTGAAGGGTGAAATCCAGGCCAGGCAGCATTCATCACAAGCTGACTTAAGAGACGTCAGGCCTTAAGGAAACATGTGTAGTAGTCTGGTAGCACTCTTCATGGCCAGGGTTGGAGGTAGCTCTGTGGTGAGGCTCCTCTGCCTTGAGTGGAAAGGGCAGGGAAGAAGGGGAAAGACTGTGTCTTATGGTTTGGGTGCCAGCTCAGCTGCAATACAATAGAATACCACGTCACCTTCTAAGGTTTTTGATTCTAGTCCTTGACTCCCAGACAGCACTTTAGGACCCATCTGGTGAATGAGGGACAACATTGCCTGCCCTGAAGGGAAGGACAGAGGCGTGGATGGTTTTGCCACCTGCTGATTGTACAGCCCCACAGCCTTGAGTGAACACAGACAGTAGCCAGAGAGTGGTTACAGGAGGCCTGGGGCAAGACCCAGTGCTGTGCTGGTTTCAGGTCTGACCCAGTGCAGTCATAGTGGTGGTGGCCACAGGAATGCTTGTGTCACTTCATGCCCAGCTTTAGGTGGCTCAGAATAGAGAGAGAGACTGTATGTTTGGAAGAAAGTAAGAGAAGAAAAGAGCCTCTGCCAGGTAATCCAGAGAATTCTCCTCGATCTTCTCCAAAACCAACAAGGTAGTACCTCTATAAGTCTGCAAGAACCACAGCATGCTGGGCTTGAGGTGCCTCCTAAGGCACAAACAACTTACATTACAACACCCAAGTTCATTCAAATATCTGGAAAGTCTTCCCAAGAAGGACAGAGACAAATAAGTCCAGACAGTGAATACTACAATAAATACCTAACTCTTCAATGCCCAGGCACTGAAAAATATCTGCTAGCATCAACATCATCCAGGAAAACAGGACCTCATCAAATGAACTGATAAGGCATCAGGGACCAATCCCGGAGAAACAGAGATATGGGACCTTTCAGACAGGTAATTCAAAATAGCTGTGTTGAGGTAACCCAAAAGAAATTCAAGATAACGCAGAGAAGGAATTCAGAATTCTATCAGATAAATTTAACAAAGAGAATGAAGCAATTACAGAATAATCAAACAGAAATTCTGGAGATGAAAAATATAACTGGCATACTAAAGAATACATCAGAGTCCTTTACTAGCAGACTGGATTAAGCAGAACTAAGAATTAATGAGCTCAAAGACAGACTGTTTGAAAATACACAGTCAGAGGAGACAAAAGAAAAAAAAAAATGAAGCACACTTACAGGACATAGAAAACAGCTTCAAAAGGGAAAATTTAAGAATTTATTGACCTTAAAGAGGAAATACAGAAAGAGATAGGGGTAAAAGCTTATTCAAAGAGATAATAACAAAGAATTTCTCAAATCTAAAGAAAGATATCTATATCCAAGTACAAGAAGGTTACAGAACAGCAACCAGACTTAACCCAAAGAATACTACCTCAAGACATGTAATAATCATACTCCAAAATGTCAAGGATAAAGAAAAAATCCTAAAAGCAGCAAGAGTAAAGAAACAACGTACAAAGGAGTTCCAATACGTCTGGCAGCAGTCTTTTCAGTGAAAGTCTTATAGGGCAGGAGAGAGTGGCATGACATATTTAAAGAGCTGAAGGAAAGAAAACTTCTAGCCTCGAATAGTGTATCTGGTGAAAATATCCTTCAAATATGAAGGAGAAATACTTTCTCAGACAAACAAAAGCTGAGGGATTTAATTAATATCAGACACACCCTAAAAGAAATGCTAAAGGAAATAGTTCAATCAGAAAGAAAAGGACATTAATTAAAAATAAATAATCAACTGAAGGTAAAAATCTTACTGGTAATAGTAAGTGCACAGAAAAACACAGAATGTTATATCATTGCAGCTGTGGTGTATAAACTACTGCTATCCTAAGTAGAAAGACTAAATGATGAGCCAATCAAAAATAATAACTACAACAACTTTTCAAGACATAGTACAATATAATATAAATAGAAAAAACACAAAGTTAAAAAGCATGGGGAAAAAGTTAAGGCAAGTTTTCATTAGTTTTCTTTTTGCTTGTTTGTTTATGAAAATTGTGTAAATTTGTTATTATGTCCAAATAATGGGTAATAAGATAGTGTTTGCAAGCCTCACAGTAACCGCAAAGCAAAAAACACAATAAATACAAAAAATAAAAATAAAAAACAAGAAACTAAAATATCACCAGAGAAAATCATCTTTGCTAGAGGAGTGAAATAAAGATGGAAAAGTAGACCACAAAACGAACAAAACGCAAATGACAAATGGCAGGATTAAGTCTTTACTTATCAATAATAACATTGAATGTAAATGGACTAAAGTCTCCAACAAAGAGACATAGACTAGTTCAATGAATGAAAGAACACAACTCATTGATCTATTGCCTACAAGAAACATACTTCACCTATACAGACACATATAGATTGAAAATAAAGGAATGGAAAGAGATATTCCACACCAATGGAAACCAAAAAAGAGCTAAAGTTGTTATACTTATGTCAGACAAAATAGATTACAACACAAAAACAGTAAGAAGAGACAAAGAAGGTCACTGATATGGTTTGGATTTGTGTCTCCACCGAAATCTCATGTTGATTTGGAAGAAGGCCTGGTGGGAGGTGATTGGATCATGGGGGTGGATTTCCCCCATGCTGTTCACATGGTAGTGAGTTAGTTCTCTTGAGATCTGATGGTTTAAAAGTGTTTGGCACGTCCCCCTTTGCTGGCTGTCTTTCATGTCACCATGTGAAAAAGGTACTTGTTTCCCCTTCACCTTCTGCCTTAATTGTAAGTTTCTTGAGGTCTCCCAGTCATGCTTCCTGCTACACCTGTGGAAGTGTGAGTTAATTAAGCCTCTTTTCTTCATAAATTATCCAATCTCAGGTAGTTCCTTATAGCAGTGTGCAAATGGCCTAATACAGTCCTATATAATGATAAAAGTGTCAATGAAGCAAGAGGATGTAACAATTTTGAATATATATGAACCCAACACTGGAGTACCCACAGAAATAAAACAAATATTTTTAAAGCTAGAGAAAGAGAGGCTCCAACACAATAACAGCTGGAGACTTCGACACCTCACTTTCAGCACTGGACATATCTTCCAGATGAAAATCAACAAAGAAACATCAGACTTAATCTGCAGTATAGACCAATTGGATCAAATAGATATTTATAGAACATTTAATTCAATGGTTTCAGAAAACACATTCTTCTCCTTAGCATCTTAATCATTCTCAATTGACATGCTTTGGCTGTGTCCCCACCCAAATCTCAACTTGAATTATATCTCCCAGAATTCCCATGTGTTATGGGAGGGACCCAGGGGGAGGTAATTGAATCATGCAGGCTGGTCTTTCCCACGCTATTCTCATGATAGTGAATAAGTCTCATGAGATCTGATGGGTTTATCAGGGGTTTGCACTTTTGCTTCTTCCTCATTTTTCTCTTGCAGTCTCCGTGTAAGAACTTTCTTTTGCCTCCCACCGTGATTCTGAGGCCTCCCCAGCCATGTGGAACTGTAAGTCCAATTAAACCTCTTTTTCTTCCCAGTCTCAGGTATGTATTTATCAGCAGTATGAAGATGGACTAATACAGTAAATTGGTACCAGTAGAGTGGGGTGTTGCTGAAAAGATACCTGAAAATGTGGAAGCGACTTTGAAACTGGGTAACAGGCAGAAGTTGGAAGTCTGAAGGGCTCAGAAGAAGATAGGAAAATGTGGGAAAGTTTGGAACCCTCTAGAGACTTGCTGAATGGCTTTGACAAAAATGCTGATAGTGATATGAGCAATAAGGTTCAGGCTGAGGTGGTCTCAGATGGAGATGAGGAACTTCTTGGGAACTGGAGAAAAGGTGACTCTTCTTAGGTTTTCGCAAAGAGAATGGCGACATTTTGCCGCTGCCCTAGAGATCTGCGGAACTTTGAACTTGAGAGAGATGATTTAGGGTATCTCAAGAAATTTCTAAGCAGCAAAGCATTCAAAAGGTGACTTGGGTGCTGTTAAAAGCATTCTGTTTTAAAAGGGAAACAGAGCATAAAAATTCAGAAAATTTGCAGCCTAACAATGCAATAGAAAAGAAAAAAACATTTTTGGAGGAAAAATTTAAGCCAGTTGCATAAATTTGCATAAGTAGCAAGGAGCCTAATTTTAATCCCCAAGATCATGGGGAAAATGTTTCCAGGACATGTCAGAGACTTTCATGGTAGCCCCTCCCATCACAGGCCCGGTGGCCCAGATGGAAAAGTGGTTTTGTGAGCCAGGACCAGGGTCCCTGTGCTGTGTGCAGCCTTGGGACTTGGTACCCGGCATCCCAGCAGCTCCAACCATTGCTAAAAGGGGCCAAGTTACAGCGTGGCCCATGGTTTCAGAGTGTGCAAGCCTCAAATCTTGGCACCTTCCATGAGGTGTTGAGCCTGTGAATGCACAGAAATCAAGAATTGAGTTTTGGGAACCTCCACCTAGATTTCAGAAGATACATGGAAATACCTGGATACCCAAGCAAAAGTTTGCTGCAGGGGTGGGGCCCTCATGGAGAACCTCTGCTAGGGCAGTGTGGAAAGGAAATGTGGGATCAGAACCCCCACACAGAGTCCCCACTAGGGCACTGCCTAGTGGAGCTGTGAGAAGAGGACCACTGTTCTCCAGACCCCAAAATGGTAGATCCACCTACAGTTTGCACTGTGCACTTGGAAAAGCTGCAGACACTCACTGGGAGGGAGGCTGCACCCTGCAAAGCCACAGAGGTGGAGCTTCCCAAGACCATGGGAACCCACCTCTTTCATCAGTGTGACCTGGATGTGAGACATGGAGTCAAAGGAGATCATTTTGGAACTTTAAGATTTGACTGTCCTGATGGGTTTCAGACTTGCATGGGCCCTGTAACCCCTTTTTTTGGTCAATTTCTTCCATTTGGAATGGCTGTATTTACCCAATACCAGTCCCCCCATTGTATCTAGGAAGTAACTAACCTGCTTTTGATTTTACAGGCTCATAGGTGGAAGGGACTTGCCTCGTCTCAGATGAGACTTTGGACTATGTACTTTTGAGTTAATGCTGAAATGAGTTAATACTTTGGGAGACTGTTGGGAAGGCATGATTGGTTTTGAAATGTGAGGATATGAGTTTGGAAGGGCCAGGGGCAGAATGACATGATTTGGCTGTGTCCTCACCCAAATCTCAACTTGAATTGTATCTCCCAGAATTCCCACGTGTTATGGGAGGAACCCAGGGAGAGGTAATTGAATCATGGTGGCCAGTCTTTCCCATGATATTTTCATGATAGTGAATAAGTCTCAAGAGATCTAATGGGTTTATCAGGGATTTCTGCTTTTGCTTTTTCCTCATTTTTCTCTTGCTGCTGCCACGTAAGAAGTGCCTGTTTGACTGAGTACAGTGGCTCACACCTGTAATCCCAGCACTTTGGGAGGCTGAAGTGGGTGTATCACCTGAGGTCAGGAGTTCGAGACCAGCCTGGCCAACATGGTGAAACCCCATCTCTAATAAAAAAAAAAAATACAAAAACTTAGCCAGGCATGGTGGCATGTGCCTGTAATCCCAGCTACTTGGGAGGCTGAGACAGAAGGATCACTTGAACCTTGAAGGCAGAGGTTTCAGTGAGTTGAGATCACGCCATTGCACTCTAGCCCAGGTGACAGAATGAGACTCTGTCTTAAAAAAAAAAAAAGGGCCTTTTGCCTCACACCATGATTCTAAGGCCTCTCCAGCCATGTGGAACTGTAAGTCCAGTTAAACCTCTTTTTCTTCCCAGTCTCAGGTATGTCTTTATCAGCAGCATGGAAATGGACTAATACATAAAGTATAGACCAGATGTTAGGTCACAAAACAAGTCTTAAAACATTCAAAATAACTGAAATAATATCAAGCATCTTCTATGACCACAATGGAATAAAACTAGAAATTAATAACAAGAGGAATTTAAGAAACTATACAAGTACATGGAAACTAAACATTACGTTTCTGAATGACTAGTGGGTCAATGAAGAAATTAGAAAGGAAATTTTAAAAATGTAAACAAATCATAATGGAAACACAACATACCAACATCTGTGTGATACAACAAAAGCAGTACTAAGAAAGAAGTTTATAGCTATAGGTCTACATCAAAAATGAGGAAAAACTTCAAGTAACCAACCTAATAATGCGTCTTAAAGAACTAGAAATGCAAGAGCAAACTGAACCCCAAATTGGAATAAAAGAAATATTATAATAAAGATCAGAACAGAAATAAATGAAATTGAAATACAAAAGATAAAACAAAAAGCTGATTTTTGAAAAGTTAAACACAATTGACAAAAGTTTACCCAGACTAACTAGAAAAAAGGGATGTAGGGGAGAGAAGATCCAAATAAAATCAGAAATAAAGAAGGAAACATTACAACAGATACTGCAGAAATTCAAACGATTATTAGTGGCTACTATGAGCAAATATGTGCCAATAAATTGGAAAATCTAGAAGAAATGAACAAATTCTTAGATACATACAATCTATGAAGATTGAACCGGGAAGAAATCCAGAATCTGAACAGACCAATAACAAGTAATGAGATCAAAGCCATAATAAAAAATCTCCCAGTAAAGAAAAGCCCAGGACCTGAGGTCTTCACTGCTGAATTCTACTTAACATTTTACAAAGCTCAAATAGCAATTCTACTCAAACTGTTTCAACAAATAGAGGAGAAAGAGTACTTCCAAACTTATTCTATGAGGCCAGTAATATTTTCATTTCAAAACCAGACAAAGATATATCAAATAAAGAAACCTACAGGCCAATATCACTTATGAATATTGATGAAAAAAATCCTCAACAAAATACTAGAAAACAGAATTCAAAAATACATTAGATTATTCAACATGACCTAGTGGGATTTATCCCTGGGATGTAAGGATAATTCAACATACACAAATCAATCAATGTGATATGTCATATCAATAGAATGAAGGATAAAAACCATATGATCATTTGAACTAATGCTAAAATGCATTTGATATAATTCAACATCTCTTCATGGTAAAAACCCTCAAAAACCTGGGGATAGAAGAAACATAGCTCAACATAATAAAATCCATATATGATGGACACACAGCTAGTATCAAACTGAATGGGGAAAACTGAAATTCTTTTCTGTAAGATCTGGAACATGACAAGGATGTCCACTGTCATCACTGTTACTCAACATAGTACTGGAAGTTCTAGTTTGAGCAATCAGGCAAGAGAAAGATTTTAAAGGCATCCAAATTGGAAATGAATAAGTCCAATTATCCTTGTTTGCAGATAATATGATCTTATAGTTGAAAAAAATCTAAAGACTCCACCAGAAAACTATTAGAACTGATCAACAAATTCAGTAAATTTTCAGGATACAAAATCAACCTACAAAAATTAGTAGCATTTCTATATGCCAACAGTGAACAATGTGAAAAAGAAATTTAAAAAGTAATCTCATTTACAATAGCCACACACAAAATTAAATACCTAGGAATTAACCAAAGAAGTGAAAGATCTCTATAATGAAAACTATAAGACATGAATGAAAGAAACTGAAGAGGAAACAAATTTGAAAAAATATTTTATGTTCATGAATTGGAGGAATTATTATTGTTAAATTGGCCATACTACCTAAAGCAATCTACAGATTCAATGCAATCTCTGCAATGCAAGTCAATGAAAAATACCAATGACATTCTTCACAGAAATAGAAAAAAAGCAATTATAAAATTTATATGGAACCAAAAAAGACCCAGAATAGCCAAAGCTGTCCTAAATGTAAAGAACAAAACTGGAGGAATCATATTATTGGACTTCAAATTATACTACAGAGCTATAGTAACTATAGTAACCAAAACAGCGCAGTATGGCAAGGAAAGAGAAACACAGACCAATGGAACAGAATAGAGAACCTGGAAACAAACCCACACAACAGTGGACTCATTTTTGAAAAAGGTGCTAAGAACATAGAGAAAAGACAGTCTCTTCAATGAATGGTGGTAGGAAAACTGGATATCCATATGCAGAAGAATGAAACTACACTCTTATCTCTCACCATATATAAAAATCAAATCAAAATGAATGAAAGATTTAAATCTGAGACCTCAAATTATGAAACTACTACTACAAAAAAACACTTGGAAAAATCTCTAGGACATTGGTCTGGGCAAAAATTTCTTGAGCAATACCCCACAAAAACAGGCAACCAAAGAACAAAAGAACAAATGGGATCATATCAATTTAAAAAGCTTCTGCACAGCAAAGGATACAATCAACAAAGTGAAGAGACAACCTACAGAATGGGAAACAACATTTGCAAACGATGCATCTGACAAGGGATTAATAACAAGAATATATAAGGAGCTCAAACAGCTCTATAAGAAAAAATCTAATCATTGTATCAAAAGATTTGAATAGACATTTCTCAAAAGAAGACATATAAATATCAAACAGGCATATGGAAAAGTGTTCAACATGGCTGATCATCAGAGAAGTGCAAATCAAAACTACAATGAGATATCATCTCACTCCAGATAAAGTGACTTACATCAAAAAGATAGGTAATAATAAATGCTGGCATGAATGTGGGGAAAAAGAAACCCTTGCACATGGTTGGTGGGAATGTAAATTTGTATAACCGCTATGGAGAATGGCTTGGAGGTTCCTCAAAAAACTAAATATTGAGCTGCAATCCCACTGCTGGGTACATACCCGAAAGAAAGGAAATCAGTTTATCGAAGAGATATATGCACTCCTATGTTTGCTGTAGTACTGTTTACAATAGCTGAGATTTGGAAGCAATCTAGGTGTCCATCAACAGAAGAATGGATTAAAATGTGGTACATTTATACAGTGGAGTGCTGTTTAGCCATAGAAATTAGATGTAGTCATTTGCAACAACATGGATGGAACTGGACGTCGTTATGTAAAGTGAAGTAAACCAGACATAGAAATACAAACAACACATGTTCTTATTTAATTGTGGGATCTGAAAATCAAAATTATTGAACTCATGGACATAGACAGTAGAAGCGTGGTTGCCAGAGGCTGGAAAGGGTTGTGGAGGGTTGTGAGGAGGTGGTGATGGTTACTGGGTAAAAACATGTAGAAAGAATGAATAAGACCTACTATTTGATAACACAACAGGGTGACTACAATCAATAACAATTTCGGCCAGGCGCGGTGGCTCAAGCCTGTAATCCCAGCACTTTGGGAGGCCGAGACGGGCGGATCACGAGGTCAGGAGATCGAGACCATCCTGGCTAACACGGTGAACCCCCGTCTCTACTAAAAATACAAGAAAATTAGCCGGGCGAGGTGGCGGGCGCCTGTAGTCCCAGCTACTCGGGAGGTTGAGGCAGGAGAATGGCGTGAACCCGGGGGGGCAGAGCTTGCAGTGAGCCGAGATCGCGCCACTGCACTCCAGCCTGGGCCACAGAGCAACACTCCGTCTCAAAAAAAAAAAAAAAAACAATTTCACTGTACATTTTCAAATAATTTAGTGTAATTGAATTTTTTTCAACTCAATGGTTAAATGCTTGAACAGATGATACCCCTTTCCCCATGATGTGGTTATTTCACATTGCATACCTGTATCAAAACATGTCATGTACCCCATAAATATATACACATACTACATACTCTCAAAAATTTAAAAAAAAATTTGAAAACTGTATTAAGGATTTAAATTCACATTTCTGCTGTCAGATACTCTTCTCTCTCTCTCTCTCTCTCTCCCTCTCCTCCTCCGTCCCTTCTTAGAAAATTGCAGGTCATGCATGGACTGCAGTGCAATATTTTACATATTTTAAGAGAATATAGATACCGCGCAAATTACAAAAGCTAAATTGTTAAATTGGATCTAATTAATTCATAAATTGAACTGTTACATGTTTTTTTAGCCTGGAGTGCTCTGAGGAAATCATTGGTACATTAAGAGCTTTTGAACCAAGGAAGTTTGGAAACTTCTGATATATATCTCACTGTGAAGAGAGAGGCAGTTGGTACTGATGGCTGAATGGTGGGAAAGGTACATGTGTTATGATTATATTGGTGTAAACCACAGAAACTACAATAAATAATAATGGCTAAAACAAATAGGAGTTGTTTTTCTTAAGAATCAAGAAGTTCAGGATAAGGAGTTCATGACTAAAATGTCATCAAGGACCTAGGCTGTCTTGATCTGCTATAAGTAGTGTGCGACTTTCAATGTCGTGATCCCAGCCTGGTTGCTGCACTCCCAGCAATGCGTCTATTATCTAGGAAGGAAGCAAAGCAGCTAGAGGTGAACTGACAAACACATTCTAACAGTGTAGTCTGAATTTAAAAACAAACAAACAAACAAACAAACTCCCTTAGAAACTAACCTAGAAACTTCTCTTGGATCTTATATGATCCAGAAGAGAGTTATGTGGTAATGCTTAATTTCAAGGGAGGAAGAGAAATTAATTTTTGTTTTCTAGACTTTAGAATAGAGGAAGTCAGTTGGGAAGCAGGCTATGAATGACTTTTGAGCACAAGTAAACATAGGAAACATCAGTATTTTAATATTTCAATATTATTTCACAAAAGAGCATATTGTCTATAAATGTGCTACCATCCTGTTTGTAAGTTAGCTGCTTTGGTGTAGCACAGAACTAAGTTATGAAATGTTAAACATTGCTTTTTTGGGGAAGAAAATATCTAATTTGAGTGCTAAATGAAATAAATCTTTACCATTATGTGAAGGTTCTGTATTTTGTGGTTATATCTTATGCCATCCTATAAAATCCTAATGATTTCTCATAATTTATTGTGGTAAAAATTATCTGTTTGGTGGACTTTCAATTCTTTGAGCACTTACCTACACATTGCATGAATAATGTCATATTCAACCAGGCAGCCTTCCCAATCGCACCTCATGTAAGTTATTGTACAGTAATCAAACATCCAGATACAGAAGATTAGAAGATGTTGATGGAAACTTGACTATGACTGACATTGAATTCACAGGTGGGGTTGGCTTTGCCAGTTTTGAGAAAACTGCTGAATGTATGAATTTTTTTTTTTTTTTTTTTTTGAGACGGAGTCTCGCTCTGTCACCCAGGCTGGAGTGCAGTGGCCGGATCTCAGCTCACTGCAAGCTCCGCCTCCCGGGTTCACGCCATTCTCCTGCCTCAGCCTCCCGAGTAGCTGGGACTACAGGCGCCCGCCACCTCGCCCGGCTAAGTTTTTTTTGTATTTTTTAGTAGAGACGGGGTTTCACTGTGTTAGCCAGGATGGTCTCGATCTCCTGACCTCGTGATCCGCCCGTCTCGGCCTCCCAAAGTGGTGGGATTACAGGCTTGAGCCACCGCGCCCGGCCGAATGTATGAATTTTTGACAGCTTCAGAATTTTGTGGCTAAATTAATAGTGAATAACTAACATGTTATGAACATGCCACATTTTGTAAGTAGACATAGACACTTAATTCATTCTTTGGACATTAGACGATACCAAGAAGTGAATTTAAGTCACGGTTTACATTTTATGTACTAAACTTAATGTCCAGCATTTTACAGGGCATGTATTATTTTGTTAGCTGAATTTCCTTTTAAATAACTTAGAATAAAAAGTACATAGGATGTATTGTGTGCTAGCAGCCTGTGGTTGAATAGATCTGTTTTACATTTGTTTCTAGTAGAAGAGTGTACACAACATCTACCTTTTCATATTTTTGTGGTTCATTTTTGTTTAAAAAACATTAGTTCAAGTCTTACAGAAATCACAGACAAAAATGGAAGCCACTTAATGTTGATGTGGGTGAGTGCTCTTCTACTCACATCTAGAAATTATTGATAATATCTTACAAACTCTTTTTAACATAAGCTGAGTTCAATCATAAAATGTAAAGTTTTCAGAATCAGGAACTAAAGACAAAATTCACAATCATGAGCTTACACAGCAGTGACCCATGAGATACTCCACTTCAGCTGACATTCGAGTGCTTATGGTGGGAAGAAGGCAGGGGCTTGGAGTTTTTCGAAATGAAAGAGTCCAAACTGGACCCACTTCAAGTAATTTTTTAAAAGTGTTTAGCTATTTAAATCAGTAAAAAGTGTTTACTGTAAACATAATAGTATTTAGCTCAACAGTTAACATAATTGTGACTAATTAAAATAGTAAATTTAATGTTCGGTTAGTTTTAAATATATGAAGAATTAAAATGATGGCATATAATGTGGAAAGAAGAAATAGAAATAATGGTTTCTGAAGTCCCCGTTACATTTGGAAAAAGTTAAAAGCATCTGTTAAAATTAGACTTTAAAAAATTAAGAATGTATGCTGTACTTGCTAGGAAAAACCCTAAAATAAGAAGGCTACAAGATGTAATTTCTTGTCAAAAGGAGTGGAAATCATTTTAAAATATGTAAAAGATTCAGAAAAGACAAAAAATAGACTAAATTGAGTACTGATAAGGTGGACACTAGGGTAATGCTATATTTAAATAAAAATGTGTCAATAATTTTATTACATGCAAATTACTGATTTCCAAATTCTAACTGTGGTATAAATAATTATTACGGAGCTTTAAAAACCCATCACTGCCACTTTTAGCTGTGCAAACATGGGGAGTTAATTTAAAGGTTAAAGAACTCAATATCAGCTTTTTCATCTGATCTCGTCTTTAAAATGCATGATTGCTGTATCAAACAAAATTAATAATTAAACATAACTGCATATATTAAAGCTCCCATTACAATGCTTTACATATACACATTTAAAAATTGTCACTGAATAATAGAATCAAAGGCTGGAAAGTAGCATCCATATTTTGCCACTTGATCTGTAGTTTCTCAGAGCTTTTTGCTGCCAAGTAATGGCAGGTTATCCTCTTAATCAGGGGTCAGAGTTGAGCATGTTAGAACATCTTTTATGTGATTTGAGGATTTGTACCTATGTGTAGTGCTCTACCTCATTTTAATCAGGGTATTTCAAAGATGTTTCTTCTCCCTTTGGTACCATAGAGTTAATCATGGTACGTATAGTTTTGCACAGTATTGTTCATAAGGTTGTTTTTACTTTTAAAAACTGTAATCTTTTTGTTAACAGTAAGCCTAATTTGAGTGAGTGAGAATGACAGCTCTCATGCTACATAAATAGAAGAAAAATATTAGGCAGAACACAAGAAATACAACTTCAGTCCTAAGCATTACTGTCTTACATTATCTGCACAGCGGTCTTGAGCAAAGAAAAAAATTGTTTTTACATTTTTAAATGGCTTGAATGGGGATCACTGACTAGGCTGATATAAAGACTTGGTTTGATCTTGACATTACATAGAATTTTCTAGTGACTCAAGCTGCGAGACAATAGAAGGGGCTGCGTTAGTATTTCATAATTTCTTTTGCCAGTGGACTCTGCTCAAGTATAATCTGGCACGTTTTTAAGAGGAGATGGGAGGAAATATCAGCCAACTAGAGTCACTGCTTTTTAGCCTGTGATATTCAGCAATATCCTTCTCCCGTCTTTTCACGGACAGTTTCGCTATATAGTTTTGGGTATTTAAAACAGAAACAAATATTTCAAGTTGATTGGATTCTAATGAAGTTAACATTATTTCAGTGATTACTATCAGCCAGAAGCCACATTGTAGGAGCTTTTATGTTTATTGTTTTTTATTTTTATTTATTTATGTATGTTTTTGAGATGGAGTCTTGCTCTGTCACCCAGGCTGGAGTGCAGTGGCACCATCTAGGCTCACCGCAACCTCCACCTCCTGGGTTCAAGTGATTGTCTTCCTCAGCCTCCCGAGTAGCTGGGATTATAGGTGTGCGCCACCACACCCGGCTAATTTGTATATTTGTAGTAGAGATGGGGTTTCACCATGTTGGCCAGGCTGGTCTCAAACGCCTCGACTCCATGATCTGCCTGCCTCAGCCTCCCAAAATGCAGGGATTACAGGCATGAGCCACCATGCCTGGCTAATTTGTGAATTTTTAGTAGAGATGGGGTTTCACCATATTGGCCAGGCTGGTCTCAAACTCCAGACCTCAGGTGATCAGCCTGCCTTGGCTTCCCAAAGTTCTGGGATTACAGGCATGAGCCACCAGGCCCAGCCTTTTACATTTATTTATTTAACATTTATAATAACTCAAAAGATATTATTTTCACAATTTTATGATAACTCAATGACTGCAAACATGTTCATGATATAATGTTGAATAAAATAATAGGAAATATTATGTATGCTATGTTTCCAATTATGGAAACCAGTGATTCATCACATCTACTCATCTGTGTGTCCACACTACATACACATACACAATCACCACACACAGAACAATTGTCAAAATTATACACACTAATATGACCATTGTGGCTATCTCTAGTTTCTGGATTATGACGGCTTTTTAAATTCTTTCTTGGATTCTTCTGATTTTCTGCATCATCTACAATGACAAGAATTATTTTCATAATTAGAAAACAGCTACTAGATTAATGTTTATATAACTATTTAGAAAAATATATACTTAAGATGACAGAGAAAGTAACCGGCAGAATTCAGCAATGTTTCTTAATGTAGTAGTTGAAGGGAGGGAGTTCACTCTTACCTAAAGTCCAGAATTTTGAGTTGTTTTTCGTCCCATTATTTTTTTTTTCTAGGCAAGTTTCACTGCCATTGCGAGAGGGCAGGAGAAAGAATGGCCCATTTGTTTAGTGATGACAAATAGCAGCTTTGGTCCTTACCTGGGAGGCTGTGTTAACCTGGGCCTGCCTTTTGTGTGTGCCCATGGGTAGCAAGTAGGAATTCAGTGTGGTAGCTGGAACCTGGCTGGGCTCCAATTTGGCGTGTGTCTAACATTGTTTGGGGAACACTTTGTGCCTGTTGAGGCGCAGTCCTCTCTCAGCGACTAGAGTTAAAAAAACAAAAGCTCCTGGTGCCAAGGCTACCAGCCTTCTCTATAAATCACTTATTCTTTCTTCCTGTCTCTTCAAGGGTAGTTTGACCTTAGCTCAGTGCTTGTATAGGCACAACTCATCAATTTTTTACTGACACGTTAAAAGACCAAGTGGAAATGGCTTCCCTGATTCCTGAAACAGTGTCAGTCTTATATGTGAGTACTTTCAGACCTACAGGTGACTAGTACCTCCAAGAATATGTGTGTGCACATGTACATGTTTGTGTGTATGTATTTACCACTCTGTGTACATTACCAGTAATCTAAATGTATATAAGAATTCATTTTACTTTTTGTTGTTTTAGGAAATCAGAGTTTCAACAATAGCCAATTCAATCCTGTCTATATCTCTGAATACCGGGATGAAATTCTGAAACAAAGAGAAAGAAGGATAATAGGACTTTTGTTTCTAATTTTTATTTTTAGTGGAGAAAGTCATTAGTGATTATATAGCTTTACTTATACACTTATAGAGGTAAAAATGAAGATCAGAGAATAAAAGAAGCACTCGAGGTCACAGAGCTCATTCACTGCAGAATACACTAACGCCTTAATCTCTTAAGTTTAACTGAGTACTCTTTACACCAAATTTTTCAGGGATGGTTATCTTGGTATAACGAAGCACTTGCACAATGTGATTATATAATCCATCATTATTATAATGATAACTTCCTTAGGAAAAATGACTGCAACCATTAAAGAGATTACCTTGTGGAGTAAGATTGCTGGTGATTTTATTACTTTTGCTGTTATCTGAATTTTCTAAAATTTCTGTAGAAATATTTGTTACCTTAGTGACAATATACATTTTGGCATATATATCAGCCTTCATTTTCTGAGTGTTTTGCTGGGTGCTTCACATGGATCAGTTTTGTTACTTAATTTTTATAAGCCATCTCAAATATAGGTTCTTGTAACTGTGTGTTGAACATAACAGAATGCAAAGTAACATGGCCAAAAGGTTGCTCTCAAAATGAACCCTTTCTACTCCCAGAATTCTTCTTGCGATGTCTGCTTGACTTCAAGTGCTATGTTCTCCTAGTAACAACAGGTGATTCTGGAGAGGGCTCAAACTTTAATGCTTTTCTAAGAAGCCACATTAAAATACGAAGAGGAAAGTTTCTATTCTGAATGGGTCTAGATTGCTCTCAGGTCACTGACCAGGAACATTTACCCCACAGAGTCAGCAGACAGGCAGCTGTTCTGGTTGTTGTTTAAATCTGCACAAATAAAGACTTAAAAATGATCAATTATATCTGTGCCCATTAAATACTAAACATGAAAGTCTTCAAAATGAATAGTTGAAGCAGAGGAATTTGGTGGGACGTTTTATGTCTCCTTTTATTTATTAAGATGCCCCCACCCTTTTTGGCTTGCTGTCTAACACAGGACTCAAAGTTGCAATTTAAATAATAGACATCAACTTTGCTTTGAGGGCCCACCCCCCCCCAGCTTGCAACCAGTGTTAATAACTAACCATGAAGACTAAGTATCACTTACACAGATCTTCAGAAATGACTGTCTCTGTTTCGTCCAGGACAGGAAGGAACATGACTCCCTGTGTTTGGCCCTGCTCCAGCTCATACTTTGCAACGATGACTTTTGTGTCCATTGTTGGATGTGACTTACACGTTTCTCATGAGTTAAAATCCCAAAACTCTTCTTGAATGCCTTTCTGGAGCAGAATAAGATTTAAGAAACCTACAGGTAGGAGGCTTCTCTTGTAGAATTTGCAGCTCTGGGCTTCAGGATGCTCAAACCTGAATGCACATAGAAGTTGCCAGCGTGTCTGTTGGCCTGCTGCTTGTCTCCTATAGTTTTTGGGTCTAGAAACAGATATGGCTGTAGTCATTGAAAAATCAAAAACGCTGTCCAGCGACACATGAGATAATTTGCTAAGCCCTGTACTCTGACCCTGTGTCTCCTCACTTTGGAGCCAGGTCAGTGAGTGTTGTCTCATGTACTCTTCTAGGAACTCAGAGTTATCCCCTGAGTGGGGAAGGCTGCTGACCATCGCTAGAATCTTCCCTGGACCTGCTCCCTGACAAATCCGCATGCTCTCTGGATTTTGAGTGGCTTGCAAAACTTGATAAAATTCTACCTCTGTCCCCAAAGACTTCAAGTGTAATGTTAGAGTTAGCAGCCACTGTTATCATCACTGTCAGGAGTCAGAGGTGATAAGAGCTGTTTATGGTTCAGAACCAGATTTATGGATCCACAAACTCTCTGGGGTAGCCTAGAAAAAGTAAGAGAATACTTCTCGCTGTTGATATGCAGCCGAAATCTCCAGTCCTTTATTTACTGAGGAGGGTGGCTATTTTTGAACACTAACAGCATGACTCTGGCTTTGCTGCCTATTATGAGAGTTCCATTTTCTACCTGGGCCCAGACACCTGATTATTGCTTGATCATCACCTAGGTTATCTCCTCTTTGACCTCCATAACAACAAACCTTTATGTGGGTGGTTAGCATTTGGCTGTCTCTGGACCCTCTTTTTAGCCTACTACTCTTTTTCTATTGCATGTAAGTGGCTTATCCTTCATGTCTGCTTCTCTCGCATGGACATCCAAGTAACTATCTCTCTGTTTCACCCCCGGTGGAACAAACATGAAAATTCATGTTTGTGATCTGTATTTGTAAGTCAGAGAGTAGCTTTGTTACCATCAAATGCTATATTTTTATGATATTGATATTCTATAATCAGAATCATTCTTTGGAGCACAGATCAAAGAGAAAACAGAAAGCCACACAGTTCCCAGTACTGTAATAACAAAACAAAATAAACAAGCAACACACGCAGTGGGAGTTTCATATAGTAGGGTACCTGTTCAGTATCAATGTGATATCATGAGTACATTTTTGTTGTTTCTATTTTGGTCATCAATTTTCTTATCTATAAAAAAGGCAATTGCACTCATTGTTCTCAGGAGTCTTTCTGAACACAACTCACCTAAAGCCCCCTTTTAAAAACACCAAACTGTATATTAACAGCCAACCTTAAATGAGAAGATGGGCAGGAAAGCCGAGTGTGTAACTGTGGCTTGGAAGATGGGATAAGGAGCTGCCTCAAACTGTCCTGTGCTTCTGGTCTGTATCAGCTTTGGGTGAGTGCAGAAGAGAGTGACTGACTGTGAACACTCACATAGATGTTTTGACTACTTGGTGGTGAGCACACCTCTTTTAGGTAGGATAGGCTCTTTCTCTGAGTCACTGACCAGCCCTGGTTGCCTGTAATCATCAGAGGAATAAGAATATTATCCATGGAAAAAGGGATTATTGTTTTTTCCCAGGATCAGAGAGCCTTGTAGATAGTCTTTTAATTCCATTTTTTCTCAACCCAAGAAGATATCACACTTGTAATCCCTGCCTGCAACACTGCTCAGATTGAATTGTCTTGAAAAGTGCCATCTAATTTTAGTAGCTAACCATGACTACTAGTGACACTTGTATGCGATTAGCCCTTCACTGATGTTTTCCCATCCATTATCTCACTTTATTCTCAGAATAGCACACCAAGGCAGGTACAAGAGATATGATCATTTAATTGATAAGGAAACTGAGACTCACAGAAGTAAAGGCACTTGTCTGAGTCACACAACTAAAATCCGGATTTTCTGACTCCAAATGGTGATTTTTCTTCACAATCTCAAATATGGAGATATTTTATATTCTTCTTGATGTCACAGTGCCATCTGTATTCAATAGCTATTGACCATATATTGTAAATTCAGATATTATAGTCCATTACTTGACTCTAATAGTACACGCAAAAGCAAGTATGTCATCCTGGTGTTCCTCTTTATAATACAAAGTCACTCAGGTGCATCTCTAATAAACGGGATGGTTTCTCGCGGTGGCTTTTGCTGGACTTTCCTAATACCATCCAGTCAGGGAAAAGGTACCCTGGGCGAGGACTAAACCTGAGCTTCCATTGGAAACAAGCCTAAATCTTTGTGCACGTCCGCTATTGATTCCTAATTATCGCCAGGAGATGGCGCTGTGCATTAGTAAACATCCGGCTTAGAAAAGTTCACGGTTTCCGGGAAAGAATCACTGGGGAAATGGTAAATGAGACAAATGTTTGTGAGAGAAAAAATACTGAACAGCTGACGCAGGACAAAGGCACATTTGTGGGATTTAGAAGATGGAGTATAAAATTGTGACTTAATTTTTTAATAAGGCATGTAAAACAATTATTTCACTGTTACTTTTTAGAATATTGTTGGTGAGTCAAATCAAACAGAAATTGTTCTGTTCAACGCAATGGATAGGTGCTCAGTAATACAGGGGAATGTTTGCACTCTGTTGACATCAACCTAGCTCTAGAAATGTTAAATGATTATCCAGTTATTTCCCAATCCGACAGTTCTTTCTTCTTTGTCCAAACTGCTTACTCCAAGCTGTTTCAGGTATGAAAGCAACCTTTGTCTCTTATGATCATCCTCCTTGTGGTTATTTTTATATGTAAAAAATTTTAGGCTCATAGCCTTTTATGAATTTAAGAAAAAAAAATTGGTCTTTTTATGTTACTGTTTCAATGAGAATGAAGGGTTTTCACATCTTACAGACTTAGAGCCCCTCGATTTCATCAAGGCCTTGCAGTCTGAGGGTCTAGCAGTGTTGTAGTTTCAGTTTCAGATATACATCTAAGATTTTTTATTTTTGAGATCTCATAATCTTGCAGTATTTATTCGTTGTTACTTAAAAGAAAGTCTTGAACAAGTGGCCAAGAAATTTAAAAGAAAGTTAAAACGAGTCTAATTAAAGCTGAAATTACTGAAAATTCTGATAACATCAAAATTTTAGCATTTTAGTGGCCCAGATATTTGGGGGCTGAGCCAAAAAGAAAAGAGACAACTACTTTGATTCCTAGTGATTGCATTCTAAGACCTGCCAGATAGATTAAAGTCGCCACATCTCTACAAACATTTCAAATTCTGCTTGAAGCAACAAACTGATCAGTCCTTTACTCTAGCTACCTAATAGAGGAAAACAGAGGAAAGTGGATCACTTCTTAGAGAAAAAGAAACAAATAAAACTATATATATATAAATATATGCAGTATATATATTTTATGCATAATATATAATATATTTATATATTATATAGTATATATAGTATACTACATATATGCTATATATAATAGTATGTAGTATATACCATATATGCAGTGTAGTATATATATTACATATACTATATATACTGTAGTATAGATACTACATATACTATAATAATATAGTGTATATGCTACATATACTATATATAATACAGTATGTTATATATAATACATATATATATTCTTCATATGTATACTACATATATGTATTACTTTAGTCTTTCCTTTTATACACTATATTAGCATAAAAATGAGAATTATAAAACATGAATGAGTAGGAGAATATGACCTATGGCAAGGAAATATTCAGTAAATAAAAAGACATTTAACAACCAAGCGTTTGAATTATTAGACAAGAACTTTGAAACAATCATATAAATCTATTAAAGAATTTACAGGAAAGGACAGATATGATGAGTGAAAAAATAGGACATTTCAGGAGAAACTTGAAAGCAACTACAAAAAATAGAAAATCTAGAGCTAATAAATATAGTATCAGAAATAAAATTACTGAATGTGATTAAAAGCAGATTAGACATAACAGAAGAATGTATCGTGAACTTTCTATTTGTTGAGTCAATAGAAATCATCCAGTATAAAGCACCCAGAGAAAGAAAATATAGAAGAAAAGGGACAAAGTCTCAAAGACTTCTGAGAAACTATAAATTAGTCAAGCATATGTATAAATGGAGGGTTGTAAGGACAGAAAAGAAGACACTGAACAAAGCAACATTTGAAGAAATAATGGATACAAGTTTTCAAATGTGATTCTTGAAAACACAATTTATAGATTCCAGACCCTCCAAAGACAAACTCCAAAGACAGTGAGTGCAACACACAGAAAAAGCTATACTTAAGAATTTCCTAGGAAAGCTGTTGCAAACTAAACGTTAAAATAATACAGTCATGCATCACTTAACCATGGAGATACATTCTGAGAGATGTGTTGTTAGGTGATTTTGTTGTCATGCGGAACTCACAGAGTGTACTTACACAAACCTAGATACTATGTCTACTATGCACCTAGGCTATATGGTGTAGCCTATTGTTCCTAGGCTGCAAACCTGTACAGCATGTTACTGAACTGAATACTGTAGGCATTTGTAACATAATGGCAATTATTTGTGTCTCTACACATATTTAAACATGTAAAAGACACAGTAAAATACAGTGTAAAAGGTTAAAACATGGTACACTGAATAGGGCACTTGCCATGAATGGAGCTTGCAGAACTGGAAGTTGCTCTGGGTGAGTCAGTGAGTCAGTAAGTAAATGTGAAAGCCTAGGACATTACTGCACACAACTGTAGATTCATAAACACTGTACACTTAAGCCACACTAAATTTATTATAAATGGTTTTCTTTTTTCAATAATAAATTAACCTGAGCTCACTATAGCTGTTTTACAGTATACACTTTTTAGTTTTTTTAACTTTTATAATAACACCGAGTTTAAAAAACAAACACATTTTATAGCTATATATAAATATTTTCTTTCTTTATATCCTTACTCTTTGTTTGTTTCTACTTCTAAATTTTCTTTTTTAAAACTTTTTTTTTTTGTTCAAAACAAAAAAAATGTCTATTAGTCTAGGCCCACACAGGGTCAGGATCATTATACCACTGTCGTCTATCTCCACATCTTGTTACACCGACAGTCTTTAAAGGCAATAACATGCATGAAGTTGTCATCTATGATAACAGTGCCTTCTTCCGGAATATCACCTGAAGAACCTGCCTGAGATTGTTTCACAGGTAACTCTGTCTATGTATCTCTCTCTCTCTCTCTCTCTCTCTCTCTCTCTAATTAGAAGGACTACACTCTAAAGTAAAGATAAAACGTATAGTATGGGCCAGGCGCTGTGGCTCATGCCTGTAACCCCAGCATTTTGGGAGGTAGAGGTGGGTGGATCACGAGGTCAGGAGATCAAGACTATACTGGCTAACAAGGTGAAACCCTGTCTCCACTAAAAATACAAAACATTAGCCTGGCATGGTGGCATGCACCTGTAGTCCCAGCTACTTGGGAGGCTGAGGCAGGAGAATCACTTGAACCTGAGAGATGGAGGTTGCAGTGAGTTGAGATCACCACCGCACTCCAGCCTGGGTGACAGAGTGAGACTCCATTAAAAAGAAAAAAAAAAGCATAGTATGATAAATACATAAACTACTACATAGTCACTTATTATCATTTTCGAGTATTATGTAACGTACAAAATTGTGTGTGCAATATACCTGGAAGCAGAGTTGTCTTCTTTACCCTAGTGATCCACAAACACAGAAGCATAGTATTGTGCTATCATGTTACAATGGCTATGAGTTGGTCAATAAGTGATAAAAATTTTTCACTTCTATTGTAACCTTATGAAACCGTCATTTTATATGTGGTTTGTTGTTGACAAAAACATTGTTATATGGCACATGACTGTATTTTAAAAGAAACTAGAGAAAAAGAGACATTTATATAGTAGAACAATAATAACAATGACAAAATCTCATTAGAAACAGTGGAGGTTAGAAGGCAATGACAAAAATATATAAAGTGCTGAAAGAAAGAAACTGTCAAACTCAATCTCTATGTACAGAAAAAAGAATTTTATAGATAAAGTTGAGGCATTTCACACAAAGAAAGCCTGAGAGAGGCGGGGCACAGAGGCTCATGCCTGTAATCCCAGGACTTTGGGAGGCTGAGGCGGGCGGATCATGAGGTCAAGAGATTTAGACCATCCTGGCCAACATGGTGAAACCCTGTCTCTGCTAAAAATACAAAAGGTAGCTGGGAGTGGTGGTGTATGCCTGTAGTCCCAGCTACTCGGGAGGCCTAGGCAGGAGAATCACTTGAACCTGGGAGGCGGAGGTTGCAGTGAGCCGAGATCATGCCACTGCACTCCAGCCTGGTGACAGAACGAGCCTTTGTCTCAGAAAAAAAAAGAAAGAAAGAAAAGAAAACCTGAGAGAATATACTGCAGTAAGACTAACACAGGAACATAAAAGGAAATTCTTCAAGCTGAAGAAAAATTACATCAGATGAAAGCCCATTTCTGTAAAAATATATGAAAATAACCAGAAAGTGTACATATGTAGATAAATACAAAATATCTTTTAACTCTGTCTATCTAAACACACACTCACACACTTCTTATAATACCTGTGCTTATACAAAAGTTATTAGGGGTCTATAACATATAGAATTGAAATACATGTTAACAACAGCACAAAAAATATGAGGGTCAATGAAATTATATTACCGTAGAGGTTTTAAAGTGTTTATGAAATAGTATGACATGATTTGAGGGTAGCAGTGATCAGTTAAAATTTAGAAATATATACCAAAACAAGTCATGATTGACCATACAGAAGACTGGACATGAGGGTCTGACATATTCAGAAATACTTTTTTAAAAAAGGGGAAATACTTTTTTAAAATCCAAGATGGTTAAGATGGTAGACTTAAAAATATATACTTAAATATAATTAAACTGGTTTAAATATTCAGTGTGAGAGGCAAAGATTGTCAAACCGAATATGGAATCAAGAAGAATAATATGCTGCTTACAGAAATTACCTTTCAAATACAAATGCAGAGGCAGGTTAAAAGGAAAAGTATGAGAGATAATATACCATACATATTCAAACATTTTAAAAGGTGGCATTTCCATATTAATATCAACCAAAATAAATTTTAGAACAAGAAGTATTACCAAAATTAAGGAACGGTATTTCAAAGTGATGAAAGAATCAATTCATCAAGAAGACAAAACTGGCAAAACTGAAGAGAAAAATAACCTGTTATCATAATTGAAGATTTGAACATCATTTTTAGTAATTGATAGAATAAGTCTAGAATTAATAGAGCAACAATTTTAATCAACTTAATCCTGCTGAAATGTATATGGAGCTTCATCAAATAATAGTAAAACACATTTATTTTACAGTTAGTCTAGTTATTTTAAAGTGAATACTTGTGCAGTGTAGACAGATAGCCTTCAAAGATGCACACATTCTAGTACCTTGAAACTATGAATGTGTTATATTACATGGCAAAGAGTTATTAATGTTGTTAATTACTGGAACTTAAAGTTGGGATATTATCCTCTATTATCTGAGTGGGCTCAAACGTAATCACAAATGTTCTTAAAAGTGAAAGAGGGAGACAGAAGATTTAGTGTTAGAAAAGGTGTGACAATAAAAGCAAGATTGAAGTGGTGTAGGGTAAGAACTTAACCTGCTCTTTCTGCCTTTGAAGGGAGAAGGGAGACATGAGCCAAGAAATGTGGGAGCATCAAGGAATAGGAAAAAACAAGGAAATGGATATGCTCCTAGAACCTTCAGAAGGAACTCAGTCAGTTATCTTTTAGAGCTATGAAAAGTAAGGAAAAATACATTATGCATATCCTTTTATTTGTTTTATTTCTAGTACTCTTTGTTTTTGTGTCTATGTGAATATCAAATTTTCTGATTCTATATATCTTCTGTCTCAAGAATTTTCTTCAGCACTTCTTGACAGCATGCCAGGAATCTTGACAATCAATTATCTCAGTTTTGGTTTCACTGAATAGGTCTTTATCCACTTCAAAAGAAATTTGCTTAAAATATAGAATTCTGGGTTGATAATGATTTCCTTTTAGTGCTATTAAGATGACACTCCATTGTCTTCTGATTTGTGTAGCTTCTAATGGTAAGTCTACTGTAATTCTCGTCCTTGTTTCTCTCTATATAATGTGTCTTTCATTCTTTAGTTGTCTTAAAAATATTTTTTCTTTGGCTTTCAGAATTTTGTGTCTGGCCTGTTCAAGTTTATATGAGTTTGTGTGGTGGTTCTACTATTCTTGCAGATCAATTACATATATAGTTTGTTGTTGGTGGTTTTTGTTTTGTTTTGTCGTTGAGACAGGGTCTTGGTCTGTCAACCATGCTGGAGTGGAATTGTGCAAACATAGCTTACTGTAACCTTGCACTCTTGGGCTCAACCAATCCTCTTGCCTCATTCTTCCAGGTAGCTAGGACTACAGGTGCACACTACCATACTTATTTAATTTTTAAAAACAATTTTTGTAGAGAGGGGATTGAACTCCTGTCCTCAAACAATCCTCCCACATAGGCTTCTCAAAGTGCTGAGATTATAGGCATGAACCACCATGCTCAGCTCAATTACATATATGGTAAAACTTCAGATATTTTCCAAAAATTCTGAGAGGCTCCATCCTGATTTCTATTTAAACAAGTAAACAAAACCAAAAGGTTTTATTTTCCCTCTTTGCTTTTCAACTTGTGTTATTTCTGTTGACTTACCTTAAAGTTCATTGATTCTTTTTTTGACCATGTCAAGTTTACTGATAAGTCCATTGAAGAAATCCATTATGTCGGTTACTGTGTGTTTTACTTACAGCATTTCCATTTTATTATTTCTTTTGTTTTCATCTATCTGCTGAAATTATACATCTGATTGTGCATAGTGCAAACCTTTCTATTACAGTCTTCAGTAGATTAATTATAGTTATTTTAATTTTTCTGTCTGATAGTTCCAATATCTGTGTAACACTTGAGTTTGGTTTTGTTGATTGCTTTGTTTTGTAACAGTGTGTTGTTCTTTCTTGTTTATTTGTGCATCTCTTATTTTTGTTTTTAGGCTAGACATCTTTAGCAGAGCAGTAGAGACTGAATTAAGTTGTTTTTATGCCTGGAAATGGGCATGGTTCTCCACCTTTTCAGCTTTTGATTACTCAACCTAGTGAGAAGTAGATTTGCTTTCGGGTTTTTCAGTTGTTATGGCTACTCTTCGTGCAATACGGGCTTTAAATTCCTCCAGTGTTACTTTTCATTCAGAATGGAGATGAGTTTTCCAGAGGGTTTTCTTAATAGCTATTCTACTCTGAGTTTTGTCTTTTTTTTTTTTTTTTTTTTGGTTCTGTACTTCAGAGAATGCCTTCATTCATGCTGTTTCCCTCCCTCAATAGTAGAGAGCAGTTACTTGTTGTCTAACTCTTATTAGCCTGGTTCAGAGGAGGTTTGAAAATATTCTCTGTTTTTAATTTCCTTTAGTCTTAGATAGGCACTGTGTTCCTGGGTCTTATGAGAGGTGCTATCTTCTCAGTGGTTGTACTGCATTATAAATCATAAGTTTGACCTCACTAAGTATTTATGACCTTCTCTCAATGAGAAATAGATTTATTTACTGTGACGTTATCTAGCTACAATATGTTTCCACCAATGTCTTAAACTTAACAGAATACATTATCTTTCTATCAGTGGTGCAAGTATTTTGTTCTACAGGAGATTTACAGGAGAAGAATCTAGGTGGACTTTGTGCTTTCCCTGCAGCAGCTACAATCACCCTTCCCCATATCTGCATCATATGGAATGATTGCTCATATACCTTGCCCTGCTCCAATCTTTCTTGCTGAGCACCCACTTAGGTCTGTGGACAAGAGCCTGTGAGTCAGTATTAAATTTCTTCACAGGTTTTATTTTTTTATTTTTTGCTACCTCACACTCAGCCTTTAGCAAGTTTATGTTAACAAATTTAGCCAAATTTTTCTCACCATGGCCAGGAAGATTCTGCCTCAGGTAATCTCCGTTGCTGCTTATCTTTTCTTAGATTTTTGGTTAGTTGTTTGTCCTAACGCATGGACTGTCTAATGCGTTTAAGTAAAGTTGGGAATTTGAAAACTGGCCACTTTTTGCTATTCTTGTGAGTGTAAGAGTAATACCCTTTTAAACTTTTTACTTCCCTAGAAGAAGCTGGGATTTCTTATATATTTACTTAAAGTGCACATGCAGCATCTATCAACATTGATGATAAGCCGGGTCGTAAAACAAATCTTACTAAATTTGAAAAGATTGAAATCATATAGAATATGTTCTCTGATCACAACAGAACTAAGTTATGAACGAATAATAACAAAATATCTATAAAAGCATCCCATACTTAGAAATTTAACAACAAAACAACTCACCACCACCACCAATAAAAACACACACAAATAAATGAAATAATAATTTAAATCAAACCATGATAACAATTTAACACATCAATATTTATAAGGTGCACATAAAGAATGTCAAAGGAAAGTTTATAGCATTAAATACTTATATTAGAAAGTAAAAAGTATTAAAGCCATGAAATAAGATTGCAACTTAGGTATGTAAAAGTAAGAGTAAATTTACTTGCTTGATCCTGCTAGTAACAAAATAGAATAATTTTTAAAAATAAAATTTCAAAAGAGTAAAAGAACACCAATCAATAAAAAAATTAATTAAAAAAGCTGAATTTAAAAAAATATTAGTAATATTGATAAGTATCTAGAGAGACTGCTCAAGGGGAAAAAGAAAATATTTACTACTAATAAAGAAATGAAAATAAGACATATCTACAGATCATATAGATATTGAAAATATAAAAATATTATGAAACGTTTACATGTATAAATTTTACAACTTGGAAGCAATAACAGATTTTCTGAGAAACACAATTTACCCAATCTGACATTATTAGTTTTCTAATCCTGTATTAAAAAATATCCACAAGTGCACAGGCTTAGAATGACATTGTCTAACATGTCTGTAGATCACCAGTCCATGCATACCTCAGCTAGGTTCTCTGCTCATAGTCTCACAAGGCTGAAACCAAGGTGTTATCTAGCCTGTGTTCTTATCTGATGCTCAGAGTCCTCTTCCAATTCTTCTAGTTCTGGTAGAATTGAGGATGTTAGGTCCTTGAGGTCATTCAGTATTCCCTGAATCTCTACAACATGAAAATTTGCATTTTTTAAATCAACAGGAGAATCTCTCTTTTCAACAAGAGGCAGAATCCCCCTTTCAGTTGTTCCCTGATTAGGCCAGGTCTATCTGCAAGAATCCTGCTTTTGATGAACTCACAGTCATCTGCTTAATAACATAATCGTATGATAAAATGCCATGGTATGGGATTTTGCAAGTCCTGGTATATTGTCCTTGAAAGTGGAATGGACATAATAAGATGTTATGAGTAGAAAAGAAAAAGAAAAAGAAAAGAAAAGCTGGGTGTGGTAGCTCACGCCTATAATCCCAGCACTTTGGGAAGTCGAGGCTGGTGGGTCAGTTGAGGTCGGGAGTTCAAGACCAGTCTGGCCAACATGGGGAAACCCCATCTGTACTAAAATAAATAAATAAATAAATAAATAAATATTCTTTTAAAATTTGACTACTCATAACACTTTACACGTTCATCCCACATTCAAGGAGAATATACCAGGCATGCACATTAGAAGGAAGGAATCTTGAAGGCTATCTCAGAATTCCTCCCAGCATACTGACCAATAAAAATATCAAATCTGAATATTTCTGTATTTATTAAATAAATTAAATGCATAGTTTTAAAAAATTCTATTTATACGTTTTAAGCTTAGACCCACTGTTTGCTATACAAAATATTTAGGAAGAATTAAACTAGTCTTACATAACTCATTCAAAATATAAGAAAGAGGGAACAAGTCTAGACTTGCTTTATGAAGTTGGAGTAATCGAGATATGAAACTCTAGTAATACAAGAAAAAAATTAGACCAATCTTCCTCATGAACATAGACATAAAACTCATCAACAAATTATTAGCAAGTCAAATTCAACAGTATCTGAAAGAGACAATACATAATGATCAAGTAGATTTTATCCCAGCAATACAAGTTTGACTTAACATTAAAAATTAGCCAATATAACACATCTTAATGAGCAGTAGAAAATAACATAATTATCTCACGACGTGCAGAAAAAGATTTCGACAAAATTCACATCTTTTCATGGCAGAAATGACCGAGAAATAAGAACTAGAAAGCAGTTTCCTCAATCTAATAAACAGCATCATAACAAAATGAAGCTCACATCATGCATGCATCATATGTCATGGTGAAATATACAAATTTTCCCCACCAAATTCAAGTAAAAGAAAAGGATTTCTTTTAAATGGAAGATGTCACAACCTCTATTTAACATTTTTCTAGGACTCCTAGGGAATACAATGAGTCAATAAAAATAAATAAAAGTCATACCTAAATCAAAGTGAGATTTAGTTTAAACAAAACCACCCCAAGACCTATTATAATCAAACTATCAAAAATCTGACAAAGAGTAATCTGAAAGCAGCAAGAGAATGAAGCAAATAACATATAAGGGAATTCCAATATGACTAACAGCTGAATTCTCAGCGGAAATCTTACAAGCTAAGTGAAAGGGAGATGACGCTCCAAGTTCTGAAGGAAAAAACTCCCAACAAATAATGCTGTACTTGGCAAAACTGTTCTTCAGCAATAAAACAGAGAAAAAGATTTCCAAGACAAAGATGTAGAGAGTTTATTACCAGCACACCTTTTTATAAGAAATGCTGAGGGGAGTTATTCAAACTGAAAGGAAAGGACACTACAGGTATACTCCCAAAATATTGTGGGTTCAGTTTCAGACCACCACAATAAAAGCAAATATTATAATAAAGTGAGTCACACTGGTTTTTTTGTTTGTTTGTTTGTTTGTTTTTCAGTGCATATAACAATTATTTTTATACGATACTGTAGTCCACTAAGTGTGCAGTGGCATTATGTCTGTAAGAATAATATGCATACCTTAATTTAAACATAGTTGATCATTTGAGCCCAGGAGTTCTGAGCTGTATTATGCTCTGCTGATTGGGTGTCCGCACTAAGTTTAGCATCAACATGGTGATTTCGCAAAGCAGAGGACCACCAGGTTGCTTAAGGATGGTTGAGCCCACCCAGGTCAGAAATGCAACAGGTTAAAACTTTCATGCTGATTAATATTAGGTCCAGAGGTAGCCAGCCCAGAGATTCTGGACAGGCCATCTGACATGGCATTAAGGCAGCATTCCTGCTGGAGTCTGGGCTGGCTGCCCTGGAGCCTGGGTCAGCAAGTAGGTGAGCCTTAAGCCTGGATACATTTGATCCAGTTGATTTAGTTGGTTAGGGGGGGTCTGGAGTTTGTATTCCTGGATCCTCCAGAGCTTCCCTGGTTCTGGTGCAAGACTGAAGCCTGCTGCCACTAGAGTTCGCCTCATTATAATCTGAACCTGAACCCCAGGGTTGCTAAGTCGAGTTGGTGAAGGGGCAAACCTGGAAATACTATGGCAGGTGTAGCATTGTAATGGGTCCGCTAATAGCCTGTGAGTAGCCACTGCACTCTAGCCTGAGCACCACAGTGAAACCTCATCTCTTCAAAAAAAAAAAAAGAAAGAAAGAAAAAAGAAGGAACTATAGAGGATCGTAAAAGCCTACAGCTGCCTCTTGAAAAACACAGGGAATAGGGGGCAATGATCCACAGCACAATAAAAAATCTACATTTAACTTTTGGCATCCCAAAAATTTAACCACTGATACCCTATAGCCTACTGTTGATTAGACACCTTAGCAATAGCATAAACAGTTGATTAGCATGTATTTTATATGTTTTATATATCTATATATTGCATATTTTATTCTTACAATAAAGTAAGCTAGAGAAAAGAAAATATTATTAAGAAAATCATAAGGAGGGTAAAATATATTTACTATTCATTAAGTGGAAGTGTGTCATCATAAGGGTATTTTTCTGTTGTCTTCATCTTGAGTAGGCTGAGGAGGAGAAGGCAGAGAAGAGGTTAATCTTTCTGTCTCAGGGGTGGCAGAGACAGAAGAGGTGGATGAGGTGGAATTAAAGACAGGCACACTTAGTGTAACATTTATTTCTTAAAAATCCATATATGAGTGGACCTCCACAGTTCAAATCCATATTGTTTGAGGGTCAACCGTATTATAAATAATTATATGCTAACAAATTGCATCTAAAAGAAATGGATAAATTCCTGGATAAATGCAATCTGACAAGATTAAATCACAAAAAGATAGACAATCTGAACAGATCAATAACAAGTAAGGAGACTGAATCAATAATCAATAGTCTTCAATCAAACAAAAACCCAGTACCTGATGGCTTCACTTCTGAATTCCCCCCCGAATTTAAATAATAATGAATAGAATAATGAATATCAACTCTTCCCAAACTTGCAAAAAAGTGGAAGTGCAGAGAAAACTTCTGAACTCATTTTATAAGGCTAGCATTATCTTGATAGGAGAACCAGTAAAAGACATGACAAAAAAAGAAAACTATTAAATAGTAGCCAGTATTCCTAATTAGAGGCACAAGACTCTTCAAGAAAATATTAGGAAACCAAATTCAACACTGTCCTTTGAACAGAAAAAGAAAAAAATATACATAACTTTGGTTGCCTTTTTCCATGTTGCTCTCCCCTTTTCTTTATGGTTTTGTGATAACATGTTATGTGTTAAGTTTCTGTGCACGTGGAATAAAAAGACACTCACCTAAGATTTAGGAGACCTGGATTCTCTCATCCCCACTACCTTCCTGCGTAATGATGGTCTTCCCTTTTTTAAAGAGAGAATCTGACCAGATAGACATATATTCTCACACAATCTTTTGCTACCGTAATTGGTTTCAAATTCAGGCTAGGTTGTTAGTATATGGAGGTTTAGCATATAAGCCACCCACATACTGTGGGGTCATATGTGCTGCTTGAATGTATATAAAATCAGCACAAACAAAAATCAAATCAAATGGATGATTTCTGTGATGATAAATGTACCGGTTAAACTTCAGATGCCGTCATGTCATTATATATTTCCCTATCATTCATGTACAGATAATATTTTTAATCTATGAACTCCATGTAGGTGTTTGACATATTCAATAAGCTTGGTAAAGCAAACAGACTTAGAAGTAGATAACCCTGAGACATATTTCATATTAGTAGTAACAAAAAAAGAGCCAAATGTGGTGGCTCATGCCTGTTATTCTAGCTTTTTGGGAGGCTGAGGCAGAAGGATTGCTGTGCCCAGGTGTTCAAGACCAGTCTGGATAACATAGCGAGACTCTGTCTCTACAAAAAAACTAAAATATATATATAGCAGAGTGTGGTGGCACATGCCTGTAGTTGCAACTACTCAGGAAATCCCTTGAGCCAGAGAGGATGAGGCTGTAGTGAACTGTGATTGCTCCACTGCCCTCCAGGTTTGTAACAGAGTGAGACCCTATCAAAAACAAACGGAGAAAACAAAACAAACAGAGAAAGAGGCTTGGAGCAGTAGGCAACATTAAAAGTAAAAATTAGCAAGTGAATCAAATATGAATGAAATATGGCATTACAGAAATGAGGGGAAAATCGAAAGATCAATTTTCCACATCAAAGCAAGCATAGGGTGTAAAAATACGTTTAGTCCCAGCATTCTAAACTTAGCTGCTTGCTGAGGTCTACTACACTCTGCCATTCTGTATTTCCAAGATTCTTTTCCGTATGTTCACTTTCCTTTTCCATCAAGTCGTGTTTGTGGATTACTAGAAGAGTCTGGGTGATTCAGCCTATGGAGAGAAGTTAGAGTGCAGATGCTGCAGTCAGATTTTCTGAATTCAAATATTGAATCCACCCTTTCCTAACTGTGAACTCTTGGGCAATTCACTTGTCTCTCTGGGTCCTACTTTCTCATCTGTAAAAGGGCAGGATAGTAGTGATGACTTCATTGTGTGATTTTGCAATTACATTCATTAATATATGGTAAGCTTTTGGACCTGTGACTCACCTATGGTAAAATAGTCAATCAAGAGTTGCTATTACTATTTTAGTTCAATTTGTAACTGCTAAAGATAGATATTTTATGCAGTTCTGTCTGCTTCTCTTCCTTCCTTTCCTTTTTTCCCCTTTCCTTTCCTTTCCTCTCCTCTTTCTCCTTCCCTCCTTCCCTCCTTCCCTCCTTCCCTCCTTCCTTCCTTCCTTCCTTCCTTCCTTCCTTCCTTCCTTCCTTCCTTCCTTCCTTCCTTCCTTCTCTTTTCCTTCTGTCTTCATCACCTCTGTCTGTACCACCTTATGGTCTTAGGTGTGTCTTAGGAGACCTTCACTTAGTTACCAAATGCTTTGGGCACATCCTTCTTGGTCAAGAAGGCCACGTACCAGTCAGCTTGCTGAGCCTCTCTAGTGTCCAGGCTATGCTCATTGTAAGCTCCCTCAAGCTGCAGAGAATGCCAGACACGGATTTCATTAATCCTACCATCAGTAGGTCTAAATTCATTGCAACTAATACAATACTTGTTTCTCTAACCATGCCAACATTTTCTTGACATCAGGTATGACCTCCTGTTATTTCTCAACAAAAGCTGGCAAGCACAACCTGGCTGGGGAAGTAAAACAGCCCAGCGGGCCACAAACTGCTGAGTGCATCCATGCTTAAATGAACAGCACATTCCAAAGAGATCCAGAGAAGCTCAACTCAGAAGAAAAAATAAAAGAATGCAGAATCCCTTACAGGAGAGAGTAATCCTCTAGGCCTCTAGACTTCTATATTTATATTTTCTACATTGAAAACCAGAATGACTTCTACTAAAAAATCCTTGACCATTCCTATTGTACTACCATGCTTTGAAATGTCATTCTCACCTTTCCCTACCAGAATTTACCCTCACAAAAAGAATCACAAATGTCCTCTTGATGGAACAAGTCTCTAAACTCTTTAAAGTCTCTGCCAGCAACACCAAAAGAGGAAGCAGCATGCCATATGTGTAAGTAGGTTTAGTTACAGCTTAGCTTGAACTAAAATCGCACTGAGAAGACTGCTACGTAGTAGGATTAGGTTGGTGCAGAAGTAATTGCAAAAATTGCAATTAAAAGTAATATGCAAAGAAAGGTGGTTTGCTTAATTTCAAACACTTTAACTTCTCCTTTATGATTTCTGTGAAAACTGGGTATTTTAAACCAATTTTTATGATCTATATCAAACTTTTCTATGAGCACAAGGTGAGGTTTTTGTTTGCTTCTAAAACATCAGATTTTCCTTGAAGTCTTCTCTGACAGAATGATGCAACAAATGTTAATGGAAAGAAAGACCATTGGCACGAACACTTTAGATGTCCCACAGTCTTTTAAGACATAACTGTTGAACAGTACTCTTTCTAATCACTATCATAAGACCAAGGGAGGAAGATGAACAATATCAAGAATTTCTGGCCGGGCGCGGTGGCACACGCCTGTAATTCCAGGACTTTGGGAGGCCGAGGTGGGCGGATTATGAGGTCAGGAGATCGAGACCATCCTGGCTAACACGGTGAAACCCCATCTCTATTAAAAATACAAAAAATCAGCCGGGCGTGGTGGTGGGCGCCTGTAGTCCCGGCTACTCAGGAGGCTGAGGCAGGAGAATGGCGGGAACCCGGCAGGCGGAGCTTGCAGTGAGCTGAGGTTGGGCCACTGCACTCCAGCCTGGGCGACAGAGCGAGACTCCGTCTCAAAAAAAAAAAAAAAAGAAGAATTTCCCTGCTCTCAAGGAACTCACACTCTAGTGAAAGTGATAGATGTTAAACAAATTGATAACTATATAATGTAGGAATTGCTGTTAAGAAAATGTTTAAGGTTTTGTGGGAGAGAAAAACATGAGAATCTAGTATAATTTGAGTGGCATAAAAGAAAGACATAAGGAATTTCAGAGGAAAAGGTCGTGTTCAGTTGCAATCTATAAAAAAAGTAAGTCTAAAAATTAAAACTGCCATATGGCATTATTAATACATCTATGTATGAGTATGACATCCACATATTTCTTTTTTTTTTTTTTTTTTTTGAGATGGAGTCTCGCTCTGTCGCCCAGGCTGGAGTGCAGTGGCCCGATCTCGGCTCACTGCAAGCTCCGCCTCCCGGGTTCAAGTCATTCTCCTGCCTCAGCCTCCCGAGTAGCTGGGACTACAGGCACCAGCCACCACGCCCAGCGAATTTTTTGTATTTTTAGTAGAGACAGGGTTTCACCATGTTAGCCAGGGTGGTCTCAATCTCGTGACCTTGTGGTCTACCAGCTAGCTTAGGAGGGGATCAGGAAAAATAGCTAATGGGTACCAGGCTTAATATCTGGGTGATGAAATAATTCACACCACAAATCCCTGCAACACACATCTACCCAGGTAACAAACCTGTACATGTGCCCCCGAATGTAAAATAAAAGTTTTTTTGTTGTTTTTTTTTTAAAAAAAGACTATCATTTAAAGAAAAGCTAGTTTAAAAGAGGATGTAGTTTAATGTGTTTAGATTTAGTCTTCTGAAGAATCAGAGGAACTTCTTGCTGTTTACTGAGCTACCAAAGGATAACTACTGACTATTCTCCTCAAGCCTGCAGAGGCCAAGCTGTTATTTTACATTCTAATCTCTCCTGGTGTTCTTCACTGCATTTAGCATAGACTTCAGCATAGAGTAGGTATTAACAAATAGCCGAATGATAGTGAGGACCGGTTACAAATGCTTGCACAAAGCTAGGAAAATAAGTTTAAAAATAAGAAGTGACATAAGTTGGCTCAGATGAAAAAGGATTAATTCATGAGCTGATGATCAGGCTTGAAAAGGAACTTTTCTTGAAAACTAATTCCTGGATCTGAACATTTACATTTTCCTGCATTCTGTAGCCAGAGAAGGAAAATTTGGGTATCTGGCCCTCGTTCCTTTTGTGAATACAGAACACTCACAGAGGCCTGTCATGAGTATTAATATAGGGGAAGTTAAGGCTTCTTTAAAATGTGATGTTTATAATAAAATGTTGTCACTAAAGGATAATGGACTTAACCATATAAAATACTATGAGTCATAAGGCATTCATAAGCATGATAAAAATGATAAATAATGATACCGTTGCAACCTGCATCTGGAAAACTAGGTCTGTAGCTGTGCGCTTTGGTCAAATAACTTAATTTTCAAAGCTGAAGTTTGTTCATCCCTAGTTGAAACTTCTAACATTCGAATTGTTTTTATACATCACTTTTTACATGCAGTTCCTCACCTAATTCTTGCAGCAATGCTTATGACAGATTTTTACTAACCTTATTTATCGATAGAGAAAATGAAGACTCCGACTATTTACTTGTTCAAGTTCATCTAAACAGAAAAAACGACAAAGACAGCACTCAAATTTTTATCTTCTGATTCTAAATTTCATTCACATCCCAGTATATCATACATCTTCTGAATATCAGTTATACTGAATATATTTGAAAGTATTTGCTAAATGGTGATATGTTGTATACATAAGAGGGACTGTGTAATCACTGAAAATCCATTTCATAATTAATCTATTGATTTTTCCTTTAGCAGTCCTTTGCTAAATGCCGCTAAACGTTTTCATCACTAACCAAGGTGCTAGAGGAATAAGAGGAACTACTTACTAGTGCCTCCTTATTTCACTGTTACATTTGATTGCACCCATTCGAATAAAAGTAGATCACTGTACACCGGTGTGCACTGACCTGGTTAATATACATGTAAATGACAGCTTTTTCAATGGAGTCATTTAAAGATAAGCAGCAAATATTTATATTCCTTTAAAGTATTGTTCCAAAAACGGCAGCAACAATTCACAAAAATAAGGCAGTTATTTGAGTTTAAAGCTTTGCTTTATTACCTGGACTGCATATAACTATAAGTTCACTCTTTGATGTATTTGCAATACTACAGAGTCTATTGAAGAACTCCAAGGGAAGGTGTTTGTTTGCATATGGGCAGTAAAACTTCTCTGTCCAATAAAATCTGACACAGAGCTTTTAAGTAACAAGCACACTGTTGATTAGGTTGGTTTGATTTTCTAATGATTACCAGCCTTATATTTGGACTAAACTCTAACGTGTATTTAATGGTTAAAAATGATCTGAATTAGCTGTCTATGTTGAAATTAAACAGCATTATTTTACAATCGAGGTAATCAGTCTCAGAAAAGAAATATTTAATTATTTAGTATCAGATGTAAAGTGGTTACTTCTAGCTCTTTGCTTATACACTTTGCTTGCCAGCCTAATTTATTGAGCACTTTCACAGATATTTTTCCATAAAAGTACATTACATGCCTATTTAGATAGATTAAATCATATAAAACTAAGAATATTAGACCATATTTATCTTATATAAATTTTAAATGGTTCAACTTGATAGATAATCCTGCTAATGGGAGATTTGAAATGTACTCTTCCCTTTTCTACCTTTAATTAAATCAGTGTTCGCATATTTTCAGGTGGCCTTATCAAACTTTTACATGAACTCATCCTTCTAACCAATTCATGCAACAAAAAATATTTTTTGAAGGGGGATTGTGCTGAGATGGCAACATCAATTTCCTATAAATGTAGTAATGGGTAATGATATAGAAGACTCTACAGTACAAGATTAAGTATAATAGATAAAAATTCCAAATTATAAAAGACAAAGATACATTCAAATAGTTACTTAGATTTCATTAAAATACAGTATTTTGGTCAGATTATCAGCAGTATTGTGAACCCCCAAAGACCCTGACAGTCAAAAAAAATAAGCTTAGAGATACTTAGAAGGTATTATTAATCAGTAGTACTGAGTTTAGTATTTGCCTATTTAATGTCTTGTCATATTTAATTTTATTTATTTCATTTTCAAAAGCTATGTTGAAGTTGGCAAAATTGCTCATCTCTGCAATGATTATTTTCCTCTTATGACTATACTATTAATATTTCATGAGGCTCTAGCTTGGCCTAAGTAAGTGACAGCCCAAAGAATTCCGATCTTGATAGAGCAATTTTTCTGCCCTTCTCTGCCGATCTTATTTCTGGCAGCATGGAGCTATTTCATCTTAGATGCTAAGGCTTGGTACAACGGGTAATGCTCATGAACTAAAATGGAAATCAATGGACCAGGGCTGGAAAAGATGATCCATGACCAGACTGTTCTGACCTTCCGGAGTACTGTCTGCTGACCTACTTGGCAAGTTGAATTAACTATTCTCATTCATGCATAGCTGCGATCACTTAAACATTAAAGGGTTGGAACTCATTTCCTTCTCATTTTTTGACCTGAGTCAAAACTCTGTTGTTATTCCTTGAATATGTGGAATGAGGGAATGAGGGAGGATATGTGGGTAAATACATCAGTGTAAATTGGTGTGTGTATACATATGCATGCCCGAAGTTGTGTGCATTTTAAGTGATGATTTATTTTATTTTATTTTATTTTATTTTGATTTTTTAGACAAAGTCTCACTCTTGTCCCCCAGGTTGGAGTGCGATGGCGCAATCTCAGCTCACTGGAACCTCCACCATCTGGGTTCAAGCCATTCTCCTGCCTCAGCCTCCCATGTAGCTGGGATTACAGGTGCCTGCCACCATGCCCAGCTAATTTTTATATTTTTAGTAGAGATGGAGTTTCACCGTGTTGGCCAGGCTGGTCTCGAACTCCTGACCTCAGATGATCTGCCAGCCTTGGCCTCCCCAAAGTGTTGGGATTACAAGTGTGAGCCACTGTGTCCAGCCAAGTGGTGATCTATTTTTAAAAATGGGGCCCAGTTCTATGTTTCTTTTTTCCACATTCTATAGGGACATATGAAAATGGGGAATATCAGCTTAACCTGCAATCAATAAGCACCCATTAAGTCTTAACAGATATTTAGCTCTTGCATATCCTCTTTCTATGCCTTGAATGCCTTGTGTCTACTCTTAAAATATTTTTAAGGCCTGGAGCAGGAAAGGCTGGAGAGAGAAAGAACGGAAAGAGGAAGGTTGGAGAGAGAGAGGTTAGAAAGGGAAAGGCTGGAGAGGGAGCAACTGGAACAAGAACAGCTGGAGAGAGAGAGACAGAACGGGAACAGCAGGAAGTCCTGAATCGGGACAGGCAAGAAAGACAAGAAAGAGACAGGCTGGAGAGACTGAAACGGGAGAGGCAAGAAAGGGAGTGACAAGAACAGTTAGAGAGGGAACAGCTGGAATGGGAGAGAGAGTGCAGAATATCAAATGCTGCTTCCCCTGCCTCCGTTGAGACTCCTGTAACCTCTGTGCTGGGAGACTCTTCTGCTTCTGACCCAGGCTTGCAGGCAGTCTCTCAGCTGGCTGAGACTCCAGCCCAACAGGGCATTGTCTTGGGACCACTTGCACCTCCACCTCCTCCACCACTCCCACCAAGGCCTGCACAGGCTTCAGTAGCACTCCCTCCTGGCCCAGGACTCCCTCCACCTCCTCCACTCCCATCTCTTTCCCTCTGAGCTGGCTGTTTTTCTCCGGCCTTTACAACAGAATGGAAGAGAATCATATAAGAGTTCCTGTAACAGTTATGCAGAAAATACTAAAACCCATCAGGCAAGATCGCTGCACATTGAAATATTTTCATGTCAAGATAAAATAGCACATTTTCCACAATTCATTGCTTAAATAAAGAGGAGGAAGGCTTAGGAAGTTTTTTGCAGAGAGCGCTGATAAAGAATTGAGCAAGTTTCCTATTGTATCGTAATGCTTCTCTCAGGTTTGCTCTTCCTATCATGTCTGATATTCCGTGAATAATTGAGATCAGCCCTATGTAAGTTCAGATCATAATATGTGGAACAAATGGAATTGTAAGTGCTTTCAAAGGATAATATTTAGAAGAAAGTGTCATAAATTTGTTCAGCTTGAGGGATTTTAGAACGATGGAAAGTCTCTTGAGTTAGCCTTCATGCAATTTTGTAAATTAAAACATAAAATTTGTCCAGAATTTAAAGATTTAGATGCCTTCCTAAATTCTTACAATGCTTTACCACATCTAAAGACTTCTACATAACACAAACCAGTGGTCAAATGTAAACACTATATTGCAGACTTACTGTAGATTTTCCACCTTTTTAGATTTATGCATGTGGGCATTTTTATAATGTAATTACAATCACCACGAAGTGAGCTTTTTAAATTGCAGACAGTAATGCATGTGACACTAATATGTAGTGGCCTTTTCAAGGCCTAGTTCCAGAGAAAACATGTTGTAGAGTATGGGGGGGGGGGTGGGAAGAAGTGGAGAAATAATTGTTTATTTGAAGTTGATTTCTGCGCTTTTTCTCAATTACCTGCATGAATAATAATGAGGAATATTTTGTGACTTTAATTGGTAAACATGTTACAAAACCAAGTACTTGATCTTTTACTTCGTGTCTTCAGCTATTTGTATTTTATTTATTTATTTTATTGTATTGTATTTTTGAGACGGAGTCTCGCTCTGTCACCCAGGCTGGAGTGCAGTGGCGCGACCTCGGCTCACTGCAACCTCCACCTCCTGGGTTCACGCCTTTCTCCAGCCTCAATTTCAATGGTCTGAAACATGATTTTGAGCTTCACATAATATCTTACTGTGGAACTCAAAGGTTTAATCACTGAATTTGGCAGTTGTTACCTAGGTACTCCTGCTGTTACACAGGTGTTTAGACACGGGTTCCTGAATGAAGCTGCTTTTGAATTCTGTTATGTTGAAATATAAGAAATAACAATGATGGTAGCAATTAAGGCCACAGAAATCATTCGGTAAAGGAAAAACCAATGAGGAGTTCTGCAGTTTTCTTTTAATAAGTAAAGTGAGACTTGGGTTGTGGGAAGAAAGAATTAGACACTCTACCTGTCACCGTGTGTGTGCACTCGTGCACATGCTGTCTATATGGCAGCCACTCCCTTTTCTCTCCTTTGAAACTGGTAAGGTTAAAATAGGGGAGAAATCCTATACGTGGCAATGACACCTTTTTGGAAAATTTAATAAATCAAACTCTCCGGCCAGGTGGGGTGGCTCACGCCTGTAACCCCTGCACTTTGGGAGGCCAAGACAGGCGGATCATGTGGTCAGGAGAGCGAGAACATCCTGGCTAACATGGTGAAACCCCGTCTCTGCTAAAAAAAAACAAAAAACAAAACAAAACAAAAAAAAAACTAGCCCGGCGTGGTGGCGGGCACCTGTAGTCCCAGCTACCCGGGAGGCTGAGGCAGGAGAATGGTGTGAACCCGGGAGGCGGAGCTTGCAGTGAGCTGAGATCATTCCACTGCCCTCTAGCCTGGGTGACACAGTGAGACTCTGTCTCAAAAATAATAATAGTAATAATAATAAATCAAACTCTCCATGCTCTCCATCTTGATTTATGCTTGAGTTATGTGCCATATTTGCTTTGAACTCTGATTATCAGAAGTTTTACTAAAATTTTGAAGAAATGATTCACTTTCATCTGCTTTCTAGATTTGTACATCTCGGTTCATAAAGTAAAGCTTGTTGATAGTGCAGTTTTCTAAATGCTGCAATTTTGCAGCCATTACCACTACAGAGAAGTTTGGATAAGGGATTTTTTTCCTCTGTTAAAATAGCTCCTGTTTCTGTAGAAATTTCATTTTTAAATCAAACTGTGATGGATGAGCTATCATAATTCAAGTAAATATTTCTTTTTTTTCTATCAGATATTCATTGTCATGCAGTAGTAGTAAAAACATCAAAGATGCACCAAGCTTATGAAGTACTACTTTCTAAAAGAAATAGGAGGCATTTTCATCTTTATTATTGTACTTTCAGTTATGCAAACATTTTGCTAATATAAACAGTTATGTCCCCTATAAATTTGGTCTTTTGATTTTGTTGGGTTTGTTACATAGTAGGTACAGCACTGGGTACAAGTGGTCCAAACTAAGATAAGAGGCCAAAATAAAATTCTAAATCTTAAAAGAAACTGGGTTTGTGCACAAACATTTTGTGCCTTGATCTAATATTAACACGACGTCTGTGTAAAATGACAAAAAGAACCAGTGATGGATCACGCTATATTTTCCATCATCCCAGATTGCTAACTGTGTTCTTTCCAAGAAGTCTGAATGAATTATTATATACATTTGCCATCATGTATACATGACAGTTGTTTCACTATTAGAGATTTCAGGAATTAAAATGGGAAACAGAAGCTTAAGTTATTTTCCTTATCAAAACTATGTTCCTTGGAACCACAGTATTATAATGATTTTTGTGCCCTTGTACATTGGATGGCATAAGCTGTGTATAGTTTAGGGGATCCTTCTTAATTACAGGAAGGTATTGCTTTCCTCATCACTGTGTTCTGACCTGTGACAAATCTGTACTATCCACTATGTACATGGCTCACAAGTCAATTATAAACAAGCTGAATGGTGCTGGTGCTGAAATCTTAGTGCAGGTGCTAAAATCTCTTCAGAATAGTCGTCATGATTTAAAAGTTGGTTTAACAACTTGAAGGACTGTTGAAGGGCATGATTGTGTTTTGAAATGTGAGGATATGAGATTTGGGAGGGGCCAGGGGCAGAATGATATGGTTTGGCTCTGTGTCCCCACCCACATCTTGCCTTGAATTGTAATTCCCATAATCCCCATGTGTCAAGGGCAGGACCAGGTGGAGGCAATTGAATCATTGGGACGATTTCTCCCGTCCTGTTCTAGTGATAATGAGTGGGTCTCACAAGATCTGATGGTTTTATAAGGGTGTGTCATTTCCCCTGCTGGCACTCGTTCTCTCTCCTGCTGCCCTGAGAAGAGGTGTCTTCTGCCATGACCGTAAGTTTCCTGAGGCATCCTCAGTCATGCAGAACGGTGAGTTGATTAAACCTCTTTTCTTTGTAAATTATCCGTCTTGGGCATTTCATTTAGCAGTGTGAGAACAAACTGATACAAGTGGGGAAGGTAAAGTGAAAAGTTCTGTCTGTGTTCCTCATCTACATCCCTAGACAAGGTAATACACCAAAACCTCCCTATAGGAGTGGACATGAAGTGTGAAAGTTTGTGGTTTTTTTGAAAATTGTATTACAAGTTAACACTCATCAGAGGAAATCTACGGTTGTAGCAGTCCCATCGACACTGCAGGGCAGCACAATGGGCTCATAAGTGGAGTAGGCTTGATGGTGGAGATGGAAACTTAGACTGTCATAAACCCAGCAACATGGGCTTCACATTTCTAGCTGTTGCTTAATATCAACCTGCTATCAGCAGAGGCCATATGACTCTGCCCCATTTCTTAAGCAGATCAATCATTTTCTTTTAAGATGTTTACATTGAACCCCTTACATCAGAAAGGAACAGCAATTCATTTAGACTGAAATAGATAAATATTGAAGAATAGGCCTGCCTTCCAGTTCTCAGGGTTTTGACCAGCACCACTATTTAAGAGTTTATAGAGTTTTGATGTATCACTTGTGATTCTGCATAATACCATCTCAGAACAAGGAAGCTACTTTACACCAAAAAAAAAAAAAAAAAAAAGGTATGGAAGTGGGCATATCACATGCCCTCCCATCCTAAATCTGCCAACTTGATACAGTAGATGCAAATAAGGCACCAACTTGGAGATGATAGCCTACAAAGATGATATGCTATCCTCCAGGATGGAGTTTACACCCTAAATCAATGACCATTTTATGGTACTACACCTCCATTACATAGGATATGTGAGTCCCATATCAAAAATGGGAGATAAGAGCGGCCCCACTTACTCCATTAACTCACTTGGAGGATTTGTGCCTTAGTCTCTGTTGGCCTAGCTACCTTATTCCTGGGGAGAATCTCCTTTATCAGCACCACAGTAACAGTCCCATAGAACTTTGAGCTAAAGTTGCCACCAAGTCATTTGGGCTCTTTATGCCAACAGAGCAGCAGATAAGGAAAAGGATCATTACACTGGCATAGTAGTTGATCCTGGTCATCAGGAGGAGGATTGGCTACCATTACGTAACAGTTATAAGAAGGAAATGCTTGGCATTTCTTTGACCCATTGAAGCAATTCTTAGTACTGTTTTGTACAGTTTGATGGTAAATGGCCAAGTGCATAAGACACAGCCTGCAAAGATCATGGTGACCAGGGCCTCAGATGACAACAGGGTTATTACTCGTGTCACTACCACGTAAGTTACCTAGACAAGCAGAGGTGTTAGTTGAAGTTAAGTGCGCCTAGAATGGATTATGAACGAAAATAATGAGTATCACTTGCAGTCTCAAGATGAACTGCCACGTGGGCCCTGCTGTTTGTCACATTAAAATTATTCTTACAGTTTTCTCCAGAAAAAAAAAAAAAAGACCAACCGGAATACTGCAAGAGTTGCTCCCAGGTGGGATGAACTTACTACTGAAGTAAGTAGAGCTGAGAAGCTCACAGAGTGCACTACCAGGAATATTGTAAGTGTTGCACCACCTAAAACCCCTTTCATGATGAAGGTACTTATTCCCTCAGATGCCGGGCGTATAGACTCCTGAACCCTTCTTCAGGAACCGACTTCAGTTTAAGAGAGCTGCCCCGCTCAAGGTTAATCCCACTTTCAAAGTCAGGATCCAAAGCCTGGCCCTTTGCCTCAATTCCAAAGAGCCATCTCAGTTTCAGAAATCTCCATGGAGTTGGCTGAGGGCTTTGTTTTGACTGTATCATTGATCAATTTTTCTCTTTTCTAAACTTGCCCACATTCCTTCAGATACGCTGTTCCTGAGAGCACACCTCTGAAAATCTCTTGCATGTTTATCTCTGTATCTGAATCATTTTTCCTAAAGAAGATAACTTAGGACACAAGGTCACACAGCATATAAGTGACAACCAGAACAAGAACTCAGACCTACACACTCTCACAGCAATATTCTTTTCTCTATATCATACTGCTAAATTCTCTCAATATGTTTCTTATTTATGCTACTATGGGATGAGATGTGAATTATCTGTTTGCATGCCTTTGTCCCAAAGTAGAATATAAACTCCTTGAAGACAATGAAATGTATTATGAAGGTATTTATTTCCTATGCTGAAATTATTGAGTGTCCTATATTAAGAACCCAATTAACATTATATTTAAATAAGTACAATGATAGATAAATAATTTTAGCTTATTTGAAAATTATGATTATCATGAATTAATTTCTTTACAGAAATTAGAGTTGTAGACAAGGCCATACTGTCTTTTCTGACTTTCCTCTCTATTACCTCTGCCTATGCAGGATATTCACAAAACCCCCTATTCCACTTCCTTCTCATTGCCGCCCTCCATTTATTGCTGTCTTTATCTTCCTGAAACATAATTGCAAGTAGGTAAGCCTTTTGTTCATAAGTCTATATGCATTCCTGTTTTCTAAAGGTGAGTTCAAACTCAGTACTTTTTTTCTGGATGAATAGAAGTCTCTGTGTAATTTATTAATACCAAATTTTTCAATTTTATTTACCATTTATTTATTTAATTCACCCTAAATTTCTTCCTGTATTATTTTGACCTCACTATTTTCTTTCATCTCAAATGTTTTTCTAGGCTCCATTATTCAAAATTTTAAGAATCTTTTAAGAATCTCCAGATCAATTGCTACTTTTTCAGTCTTCATATTTTTCTAATAAGTACCTCACCCATGCTGAAAGTAAGCCCTTTCTACATTAAATCTTCATGCTTCTATTCTTTAATTCTCTTCTGGAATGTATCTTTTAAAAACATGTATATTATGCACATTTGTAGTTCTCTTATCCTCAATACTCATTTTTTTGTTCTTTTTCCCAGCTATGTAGCCTTGTACATGGTAGTTACTAAGTAACTTTTACTGTGTGGATGAGATACAAATGGATGTTGACAATATATTAGTTGAATGACCAACCATGGAACTGATTTGTGTTCCTTAAGATGTGTGTGTCGGCCGGGCGCGGTGGCTCAAGCCTGTAATCCCAGCACTTTGGGAGGCCGAGACGGGCGGATCACGAGGTCAGGAGATCGAGACCATCCTGGCTAACACGGTGAAACCCCATCTCTACTAAAAAAATACAGAAAACTAGCCGGGCGAGGTGGCGGGCGCCTGTAGTCCCAGCTACTCAGGAGGCTGAGGCAGGAGAATGGCGTAAACCCGGGAGGCGGAGCTTGCAGTGAGCTGAGATTCGGCCACTGCACTCCAGCCTGGGCAACAGAGCGAGACTCCGTCTCAAAAAAAAAAAAAAAAAAAAAGATGTGTGTGTCAAATACATTTAATTACAGATGGTAAGCAGAGCAAATATGAGGAGAGATATTAGGGATAGAAAATATTTCAATATTTTTGATTAATATTGATGTAAAAATTCTCAATAAAATACTGACAAACTGAATACAGCAGTACATCAAAAAGTTTATCCACAATGAGTAAGTAGGCTTTATCCATGGGATGCAAGGTTCAACACACACATATCAGTAAATGTGATTCACCAAACAGAACTGAATACAAAAACCACATGATTATCTCAATAAATACAGAAAAGACTTTTGATAAAATTCAACGAACATTCTTGTTAAAAACTCTCAATAAACTAGATACTGAAGGATTATACCTCAAAATAATAAGAGCCATATATGACAAATCCACAGCTGACATCATTCTGAATTGGCAAAAGCTGGAAGCATTTCCCATGGAAACTGACAAAGACAAGGTTGCCCTTTCTCACTACTCCTATTCAACGTGGTATTGGAAGTTTTGGCTAGGATAATCAGGCAAGAGAAAAAATTAAAGGACATCCAAATAGGTAGAGAGGAAGTCAAGCTATCCCTGTTTGCAGAAGACATGATCCCATAGCTGCAGCATCCCGTAGACTCAGCCCAAACGCTTCTAAAGGTGGTAAATAACTTCAGTAAAGTCTCAAGATACAAAATAAATATGCAAAAATCACTAGCATTTCTATACACCAACAATAATCAAGCCAAGAGCCAAGTCAGAATGATCTCTCTTTCACAATTGCTACAAGAATAACAAAATACCTAGAAATACAGCTAACTAGGTAGGTGAAAGATCACTACAAGGAGAACTACAAACCACTGCTCAAAGAAATCAGAGAAGACACAAACAAATGGAAAAAAAAAATCATGCTCATGGATAGGGAAAATCAGTATCATTAAAATGGCCATGCTTCCCAAAGCAATTTAAAGATTCAGTGCTATGCCTATTAAACTAGCATTGACATTCTTCAAAGAACTAGAAAAAAACTATTTAAAAATTTGTATGAAGCCAAAAAAGAGCCTGAGTATTTTTAAACAGGCTACAATGCCATTTTAATGATTAGTGTTAGCTATAATTTTTGTTACAGATGACTACCTTTTAGGGGTGTAGAAATGTTAAGATACATTTCTGGCATCATGATATGTATTTTATTTGAGTGTAATTAAAAATACAATAGAACACAATTAGTACTTACATAAGTGATTTGATACTTGGAATGCAATTTTAGGGACTGATTTCAGCACCTTGGCCAGAGCAATGTGATGGAGGATGTTTTTGTTCACTTTCTGCCCCTTGGATTCAACAGGACAATTACTGCTTCCTCATACCAATAAATATATGTTCTGGAGTGAATTGCCAGGAGGCTGAGACAGAAGAATCACTTCACCCTGAGAGGCGGAGGTTGCAGTGAGCTGAGATGGAGTCATTGCACTCCAACCTGGGTGACAAGAGTGAAATTTCATCTCAAAAGAAAAAAAAAAAAAGAATGAATGGCAAAGAGATGTAAGAGCCAACTATAATCATTTTGTAAGTACCCACTAAAGTCTTCAGACAGTTTTACTTTAATAACCATCCTTTTAAAATAACTAATCAACTGTAGAGCCTTAGGGTTGAAGAGAACATTAAAAAATTACCTAATCCAAAACTCCTTTCTCCCGTTGCCCAGGGACAAATACCTGTGCTGAAGTAATTTTTTTTCTGATTACAAATTTGTCCATAAATTAAAGTTCTTTTTATCATTGCAAATATGCTTGTTAAAAATGACATTTTCTTATACAATAGATTATTTAGTAGAAATTATCAGGGGACCAATGTTCTATATCTAGTTTTTTCATGTAAATGGGACTAAGTAATACTGAAATTCTGGATGTAAGATTTTTTGTTTCATAAAATGAAACAAAGAGTTGTAATGATACTGATGGTACTATAGTTGCATGTATATTATTCTTTTATGAAAGTAATGTGATCAAAGTATGATCAGGACTCACAATCTGTTAAACTGCTTACAAAGGCATACCCTTCCTAACTGAAAAGACTTAGGATCCTTCCTGAGAAGTGAGGTTATTCTCAGTGTTAATAAACCAGAGAAGAAATGTGCCTCCTTGGACTGGATACTTTAGTGCTTTCCAGTTTGCATATAAAAATATGTTATTTTTAGTCTTGCTCACACAAGAGTTAAAATGTTTAGGAGGGAATTTCTGAATGGTACATGTTAAAGTGGTACCACTCGTAGAAATAAAACATTAGTGCTAGGATTAAGTAATCCAGTCTATGCAAAAATAAAAGACAGTGGACTGCCTTTCTTTTCTCTATCATATCCTCCTTCTTTCCCTTATTTTCAGATTTATATATTAATAATAAATTAAAATACAACATGCACCAGAAATATTGAAAAAAGATAACCACAGAAAGATAAGAAATATGTGTGCTGTAAGCCAAGTTATTTTACCCTTCTTTGTGTTTATTTTCTTTTCTTCTATCTTGGGATTGCCAACAATTTTAAGAGTTATGATATATAATAAAATAGCACACAATGCAGTCACAAAATAATAATAGTTATATATGTTGATATTAGAACATGCATAATGAATTCACATATTCAAAAACTAGTCAATTCTGCACAACAAACAGCCAGTTTATTTAACAAATCAATGCTATATAGAAAAGTATTAAATAAGTTTGGCTATTATAGAATAAAAGAGCCTTACAAAATAAAAGTTTTACTAAGAAGTAAATATTAAACTATATTAAGGAATTAATGTTAATTTTGTCAGACACAATAAGGACCTAGTGGTTACTTTATAAGTTCTTATTAATTGAACATATATATTACAGTGATTTGGGTGAAATGGCATGATATCTTATGCCTGTTTTTAAAAACTCAAAATGGTGATCATAATATAGTAGTGGTTCTGAACAGATCAAACAAGATGTGAAAATGTTGATAATTGTTGAAGTACATGGGGCTCATAAAGGATTTTCCCTATTTTTAGACATGTTTGAAAACTTATACAACAAAAAGAAAAGAAAATCAGCAGTTCCCAAAGTCGCTACGCCCATTTCAGTATACTTCACACCTTTTCTTCTACACATCAAAGTGTATTTTAAACAATACTTCTCATCTCTGCTTCTATACATAACTGTGTGTGCGTTTTTGCTCCATGTGTATTGCTCTGTGTGCTTAGTTTTGTTTTCTAATTTGTATCATACAAGCATATGTGATTAAAAAATAGACCAATGTTTTGTAAAAATAAATGATTATCTTTCTCTCACAATGCTAAGGGAACAAGAGTCTTATCAGATATCATATATTGAAGTAAAGAACGTGCCTTATGGGTCCAATATATATATTGATGGCAATAATAATTACAGGGAAAGAGATCAATTCAAGAGCAAAATGATACCATGTTGAAGAGTCATCGTAGCTGATTGACCACAAATTTCCACTCTCAGCGTCTCTGTCAGTTGCTAAACTACCTACTGTCTGATAGTACTTTTCACAGGAGTTATATTCAGTTGATCTATGTGGTTTAGAAAATCTTTTTCAGTTCTCATAATTTGCATTTCCAGCCTTTCTTGTTCTACCTTGATGTGTTTCTTTATAGATGATTATAATAGCAGTGATTATAATAATTAACATTTCTGCATCTTACCTAGTATATGTCAGGACTAGTTCTAAATATTTCAATGTAACTCATTCAATCATTGTGTCAAAACTTGAGTTAAGCACTATAGTGTTGCCAATATTACAAATGAGGCAAAGTTCTGAAGAAGTTAAATAATCTGCATAAAGCCATGTAACTGTTAAGTAGAAAATTAGCATCTATTCTAATTAGTGTGGATATGAGCCTTTGGGGGAACTTAACGACTGATTATCTTACATTTGGGTTGAGTCTAGGCACAATGGGAAGTCTGCTTTAATCGGCCTTTGTAAAGTTGAGGGCTAAACGCTTCTAAAATCATTCAATATGTCAGCATTCCTCAAAATGTTGGTTATAACAGACTCCAAAGCCTATTGATTAAATTTAAAATCCATGGATAAAATGATTGGCATAAACATATTCTTAGTTTTTTCATATTTAATAAGATTAATATTATTCATATGGTAAAAATGCTTTTTTCTTTCATCTTTTATGTATATGCCTTTATACCTAGACAAGCTGAGCCAGCCATCTGTCACATGGTATTGGGGTTAAACTGTTACAGTAGTCGTACAAAGGAAAAAATGTTTATCAATATTTTGCATAGAAGTAATTTTTTGACAGTCTCTATTTTGCCAAAATTATATTGAAAATATCTGCCCATGATGATGGAATGAGCATCAGGAAAAATAGACATTGTATAAGATTTCTAGATGAGCAATAACTTTATCATCTTATTAGCATGTAGAGCAAGCACGAAGAGAAATATTAAAGGCTTCAAATATATACAATAAATTTGAATACACTTAACAGAAATTACTGCTGTTTGCATTTTCCAATTATTTGGAGGAAAAAAGAGGAAAAGGAGGGATTGATAAATTAGCTTACTTTGTTATCTGCAATATGTAGGATATTCCCTCTTTCTCTGATAATAAATTACCCTATAAAATATGATCCTTGGATAAAATAGGTATAGATTATATCTATAATGAGAAAATAATGTACATTATTTACAAAGTAAACCACTCAACTCAAATACTCAAAATTCAAGACTCTCATCAATTGGCAGAATTGACGAGAGAGCTTAGGAGACTCAATGACAATTTTTTAGCAAAGAAAAAAAAAATAGGTGTTAGCTCTGTTGATTGCAGTAATTTTATTAACTTAAACTTCCAAATCAACCCTGAAAATTCATATGTCTACCAGAATTTTCTTGAGTTTTATTTTCAGAATTTTCCTGGATTTTATTTCAATACATGAGCGCTATACCAAATTTAGGTTTGCAGATGTGTTAATATCAAATGTAAGATTTTGCATCATGAGGCAACAAATTATTTAAAGGCAGTGCATTAGTCCATCCTCACACTGGTATGAAGAACTACCTAAGACTATGTGACTGCAGAACTGGGAGTCAATTAAACCTCTTCTCTTCATAAATTAGAAGTCCCAGGTAGTTCTTTATAGCAGTGTGGAAACAAATTAAGAAAACAATGATAAGGTCTAGGGCTTTTTTTCTTTTGCTATTTATTTTGAAACTTTTTTTTTTTTTTTGAGACTGAGTCTCGCTCTATCCCCCAGACTGGAGTGCAGTGGTGTGTTTCTTGCTCACTGCAATCTCTACCTCCTGGGTTCAAGCGATTCTCATGCCTCAGTCACCTGACTAGCTGGGATTACAGGCATGTGCCACCACTCCTGGCTAATTTTTGTATTGCTAGTAAGGACATGGTTTCATCCTGTTGGCCAGGCTGGTCTGGAACTCCTGACAAGTGATCCACCTGCCTCGGCCTCCCAAAGTGCTGGGATTACAGATGCGAGCCACCGCACCGGGCCTCAAAACTCTTAAAAGTGTAAATACTTTTTTACAAAACAAGTACAGTTTCAGGAAATAAGCAGTGAAAACATGTAGCCATAAGAGGTTCCCACATTATATATATAATGTATATGTATGTACATTATGTCTGTATAGTGTATATGTATATGTATGTATAGTTACGTTATATGTAATAAAGAATGTTGCGCTGGGTGCTGTGGCTCATGCCTGTAATCCCAGCACTTTGGGAGGCCAAGGAAGGTGAATTACCTGAGCTCAGGAGTTCGAGACAAGCCTGAGCAACATGGAGAAAACCAGCCTCTACCGAAAGTACACAAATGTAGCCAGGTGTGATGGCATGCACCTGTGATCTCAGCTACTTGGGAGGCTGAGGTGGGAGGATTGCTTGAACCCAGGAGGTGGAGGTTGCAGTGAGCCAAGACTGCATCACTGCACTCCAACCTGGGTGACAGAGTGAGACCCCATCTCAACAACAACAACAACAAAAATAAATAAATAAATAAAAGAAAGAAAAGAAAAAAGGAAATTGGAAGTAACTTTCATATGAAGAGGTAATTAGTTAAATATGTTATAGTACATTCACAAAGTTGCCATACCATGCATTAGTTGAAAATCATATTGCAGAAAAATTTTAATAACCTGAAAATATTATAGTTTTTTATGAAAAATGTAATTATAAAATTACTGTTTGATATGTATATATATATATACAGATTCACATATACCTATGTGTGCATATAAAATTTATTACACATTTCAACACCGTTTTACAAAAATTTTGTAAATTCATACACAAATATCTTAACTGAAGTAATATGTGGAAATTTAAAGTTGTAAGCTTTGACATATTTATTTGGTGATTTATGACTTGCTGATAAGCACCTAATGATTGCTGAAAAGAAGTTCATAGAAACTCTAATTTGTTTTACTGTACATTTGTGCTCCAGTTGATCTCAAAAAACCTACTCTGTTTATTTGTTCAACTAATTTTTCACTCTCAACAGACACTTTTGAGTCCATTTATTGGGAGACCTCAATTCATTGGAACATTAAGATAAATTAGCTTTATTTTTCCCTTTGGCTGATTTTAGCTTTGCTATGTTGAATTATACTTTCTATTTTGAGGTAAATATCATAAATATTATGTCACTCTTGTCCATGAAACTGAGTCCATGTGTTTTAAACTTTAATCTTTTAACTGATTGGACTGATAATATAACTGATCTCCCTCTTCCAATGTGGGTTAAACGTGTGGTCCAAGGCACTTAAGAATGGAGGAGAAGGTCCATTGTTGACACACTTTGTTTTCGTGTCTTATAATTGGATTCATATCTAGCAAATAAAATGAAGTTTAGCCTATTCTTACTCATGGTTGCTGCTTCCCTGGATAACATGACTAGCTATTGATGTCCTTTATCTGGCAGAAATAAAAATGCTGTATTTTCCCACATATTGTGGACATATGTCTTGGTTTGTTGACAAAGACCTAGGGTTATATCTATTGCCCCAACATAACTTCCAGTTTAGTATTTGTCACTCTAGAAATGTCATAGTTTGGACAATAAATTATATAGTTATGCTCCTGGTGTGATATATTTGTGGGGTCTTTCTAGGGACCTGAAAAACTTCTACATAGCTTTACCTTGACCATTTCTCACAACTCCTTCTGCTAACTTCAGCTCACACTATCAGATGTCTAATCTACAGCCTCTTGCAGCTCAGATCATTGCCTGAGAGATGGGTGGGGAACATAAAGATGTCTCAAGTTTATTGAACAGAAGCTTCTGCTGAACTTCTGCAGTGCTTCATCAACCACAGTAATTATTTTGTGTTGAAAAATGTTGAGAATCCAGGTTACTCTGCTGTCTCCTCTTTCACTGCCCTGACATCCAGGTCATGTTGCTGCAGCCCATGACTATATGAGGAAAAAAGATTACATTCCCTTTCTTGCCATCATACCTCATCTTCACATGACTCTCTTGCATACCTCCATTTGCCTGCAAAGGAGAAGTTTCCTCCCCCTCTTCCTCTAATGGGGAAAGGGTAAGGACGGTTAGGATAGGCTCTTTTCTCATTGTGTGTTCCAGAAAGATGATGCCCATTACCGTATACTCTCCCTAGTCCTCATGTTATACATACAGCACTGTTAAGATCTTTACAGAAGTATAGGAATATCATGTTTAAAAAATGACCTATAATTTTGAAACAAAACTGGTGGATATGCATCAAGAACAGCCAGTAATTTTCACTACCTACATTCCCATAATTTTGTCTATAAAGGGTATGGCCGCCTCAGTCTTGAAAAATTGAAAACCTTTAAAAAGGACATCTATGAAAGTTGGATACCTTTAATAGTTACCATACTGATACTAGTGTCAATCAGCATGAAAACTGATGCTTTAAGGTTACAGATAACATATCTAAGCTATTGTCTTCACTCCTTTGGATTTGATATACACTACTTCCCTTTTATTATTGATAAAACATTCATAGAAGCTGTATGTTTCATTGTACAGAAGCTTCTGCTGCATTTCAAGAATATATACACCATTTTATAAAAATCCACTCTGTAGTCAACTGGAAAAGTTACCGTTCTCTACAAAGGCCCCACACTTTGTGCTGTTGAGCTTTTTGTTCTACCTCTACCTCTACTTGTTGCAATTATAACTTTATAACCAATGAATGTTTCTGATATCATGCCATCGGTGAATCCTTTCCTAGTTTCCCTCCACTTACCAATTGGTAAACTCTTTGAAGACATGAACTATAGTGCCTAGAACATAAAATTTCACTTTGAAGACAATAGGAAAACAGTGGGCATTTGTTGAATTGAATCCGTAAAAATACCTCTAACTGATTTAATAGTGTTGTATTTTATGAAACGTGAAGCTTTTCATTTGAGAATTAATTTGAAATGGATTTTTACTCTATATGAAGGCAAAGATTGAGGATATATGACAGAAATTTAACATATACACAGTCCTTAAAAGTTATAAGATTATCTCACAAAACTGGTAAACATATAGGGCAAACATTATTATCTCCATTTTACATGTGGATACACTGAATCTGAGAAAAGTTAAATTAATTTCCAAGATTGATAGTTATGAGTGGAGGAACCTACTTTTTGTACTGCAGTCTTTGTTTGTCCATAGTATCACTGCGCTGTACAAAAGGCAGTGGGAATCTCTGTATTCTGATCAACTGACATAAATAAATCCTAATAATTACTATACATATTAAATGGTCTTCTAGAAGCCCATTTCCAGGTCATTGAAAGGATATTTCTATTCATCATCTAGGGCTATTCTGAGCCACCAGCCATTTTTACTCTTGTTGTTAACAGGATGGCTCCCAAGAAACCTGATTCATCCTTTATCATTTCAAAAGGAAGCAGCATGCTGATAACAACTATTGTCTTTGGAGGGAGAACAACAGGATGGGCTAAGTGGGACTAGTCATGGTTCTGAAAAACAATGGAAGAAAAGGCTAAGGCCCTGGCGATACGGTGCTCTAATTCCCCAAGGAGACTGAGATTCCTGGGGTGCGCACACAGCTCTATTCATGGGAGGGGCCACCTGGCATTGTGCAGATGCCACTTCCAGGTTCCACCCAAGACTCCCTGTGGGCCAGGGGGTGGAAGAAGAACTCTGTGGCTTCTGGAATATGGCACATCCTAGGAGAGCAAAATAAAAGGAAGGTGTGTGTTGCCTTTTGCCTGATTATAACAAGGGATTCTGAATTCTCAGTGCATACTCATTACAGAGCTTTTCTTGCTCTCAACTTCACAGCAACTGGAGGGCCCTGAGAGAATCTTTATAAAGCTCCTGAGATAGTTGGGCCTTGTCCCTGAGGGGCTAGTCATTTGGGATTAAGGACTCTCTTGAAATGAGAAATTACCTAGAAATACCCTTCCTATGCCTTATTATTTCAGATTATAAACTTGGCGTAGAAATAAGAAACAACAACAAAAACATCAGTCATGTTCCTGACAAGGTATCAATTAACCCCTGATTTCCAAAGTGTGAGGATAGACTGTCTCTAGTGTGTTAGAACGAGTCAGCTTATAAGTATGACTATTCACTGTGACTATTCACTGTTTTACTTTCCCTTTGAGTTATACTGAAAGGGAATGACAGTAAAGGGAGTAATGCTATTACTTGAACAGGTATAACATTTATTTTCTGTATTAAAGGAAGAAGAGAAAGACTTTCATAAGGATCATTTATACACTGCTACTTTAGGATTTAATATTAGTAGTGGTAATTGAGAAAGAGATTTATTTCCCTTCACTTTATTTGAATTTTTTTGTTTAAGAAGCATATTAATACTTTCGACCATGATAACCTACCTTTTCCATCCTACTCTCCTCATCCAAATTTCTGAAATGGGTTTCAATGTGTACACTTCTCTCTTTTGGAATGATGGAGGATGAATTAGGTTTCTTGTGAACAAGCCTGTTAGCAATAATGAGATTCTTCACACCAGAATATCCCTCTGTTGAAAGTAAGCAAAGGTTTAAGAGCTCCTCCATACTTTACACTGCTCTCTCTGAGGTTTGTAGTAGTCTCTAACAGTCTGTTGACTGTAAGCATATTTGTTAGTGCCAAATATTATCATTATGTATGATAGTGATAGAGACAGGAGACAGCCAAGTGTTCCCAGTGAAACCCTGCCTTCAAGCCTAAAACAGCCTGAAGACTGAAAAACCGGACTGCTGGTTCTGGATGAAGCCTGCCCTTTCCCGACTGATTCTGTCTAAATAATGCTGACCTGGGCACTGGGAGGATGGGGAAGAGCCTGAAGAAGTTCGTGTCCGTTTGCAGGAGTGAGGAGCCGGGCCTCTCCTGTTCCTGTGTGGTGACCTGGGATTTCAATATGTAAGGCAGGAAACCTGCCTGCAGGACTCTTTGCTGAAAGTTATTTTTCCTTTTTCCTTTTTGCCTAATAAATTCCACTCCTCACCCTTCTATGTGTCCACGATCCTAATCTCTCCTATTGGTGTGACGAAAAACTGGTTTTAGCTGAACAAAGGAGAAAGTTCCGCAACAATAGCAGAAAGGGTATTAGACCTAATGTCAGCACCAGGGTTTATCTTGGGCCTCAACTATTATAATGTGGCCCATATCACACTTAGAACCAGTTTTCTCATCTTTAAAATAGAAATAAAGACATGAAACATATGGTGATAATATATTTGAAATAACTTATATCAATGACATCCCTATTCAAGGATTATTTAAAATGAGTGAAGTTTATTCATAATTTTCTCCAAGGAAAGAAAAGTACCACTGTAAGAAAACTAAATAAAATCCAGGTTATCCATGACTGATAACAAAATAATCTCCATGTAGAGAGAGGTTACTGCCCTGAGATGCAAGTTCCAAATCACCGTCTCTTGATATTAATCTTTCCTTGAGGAAAATATGGCTATATACCTATATAGTGGCCTCAAGATAATCCTGTTCAAAATTTTCATATGTGGATACCCTAATCTTTTCATAATTCCTCATGGTATAACTAAAATCAATCTGGAACATTTAACTGAGGCTTTGCTCATTGGAGGTGGAATTTCACAAAACTAGAGAATATTTATGAGATGTTGATTGCTATTTAAGCTCACAGACCTTATCCCATGTTGGTTTCTGTCACGCTTTTGTAACACCATTTAATAATCTATTCCTAATCATGGCCTTGCTTGAAATCCCAAACCAGATTGCTGACATTTTTTGAGCACATAGATCCAACTATTCTGGAAATATAAACATCAGTGATGAGAGCCAATGATTCTCTTGCTTTGATTAAGCATGTTTAAATTATGTTCCTCTCATTTATAGCCAAGTTAGTTTTAACACATGTTTCATCTTTATATCCTCAGCTGAGCCTGACCCTGAGTCTGTATCTCAGCTGAGGCTGTATCTGTTGAATAAATACCTCCATTATTAATCATACTACTATTTCATACACTTGAAAATTGACATGCTTTTTCTTTCTGTGGCAAAATTTACAGAAGAAATGGGTACAGAAAACTTTTTCTTGGTTTGTTGCTCCATTCACTAAAAAATGTTTCCAAATTAAGGGCCAAAAGTAGGATGAAGTAAGTTTTTGTCATTATTTATTAGCTATAAATTCATTACAAAATTGACTCTTACATATCATTAGAAATATTTCAAATCATATAGAAATCATATTATTTAAAATATTAAGTGTTAAATTATATTTAACAATTGCAGGATATTCAATAGAAGAATTAAAACTGGATGTCTGGTTATCTCTATAGAACAAAAAATATAGATAAAAATATGAAAAATAGGTTGAGAAACATACACTATATATTTGTAGCTTGAAAACCAATTCTATTTGGTTTAGTGAAATATAAAGAAAAAATCAGAATTTAATATTTAATCTTATGTGAATCTTTTGGTAAACTGAAACACAGGTAAAATTATATACCCTGACCTTACAAGCAAGATGTAATATTTATCAAAAACTTATCACTGGATATATTAACGCTATACTTTTCTCCACATCTGTCCTACAGGTGAGTTGTTAAATCCATTTGTCATACTTTCTTTAAAAAGTCATTTTCTTGAATTAAGTCAAACAGACAATTTCTTCCATTAATTCACATTGTTCCTTTTCCTCAGATTTTTCAAAATTAGAGGTTAGCATCACTGAAGTCTTGAATAGTCTCATTTTTTAACATCACCTTCATAGCTGAAGTTTAACAACATCCTTTTTTTCCAGATACTAGTGAGATACAAGTATGATTTATCTTTCAGATGGTCAGAGGACATTGGAAAATTTAACAAATTTTAAAAATCGATACTGGATTCTAATTTTTATGTGTGGCTAGTTAAGAGAGTAGTGTATCCAGCAGGCACTGGACTCTAAGCCACTTAACATTTGAAAGCCTCATTAATGTACCCTAGAGAAGGCAAAGAACCATTAAGCCCTAAATGCTGAAGACATTAGTCTGACCATAGATATCATACAAAGAAATGCAAATACACAGGATTATGGTTACAAACCAGGAGAAGAAAATCTACTATTAGGGAATGTTAAGCATAATATAAAAATAGTTATCACAATCACGAAAGACTTCATTTCTATTTCCCACTGTCGCTTAAAATACGAACTGCGGTTTACTAGAGAGACATGGTGAAGCCATACAAGTAAAACATACACTCAGGTGAAAGAAATGTTTAATTTTCAAACATGAACAAAATAATTTCCTATACATAATTTAAATGCATATTAAATATTTATAGACATGATTTCAAAAACATGTGGTAATTGTCTTCCATAATATCATCCATGATATAAACCAGGAAAACTTATCACATTTTATCCCAAATGTTCTGTAATATCTTTAAACTGGGCCAAAATTAAGTTTCACTTAAAAGCTATCAAAAGCTATGACATTTTGTGTAGTTTTGTTTTATATACCAAATGCATTGTGCTAAGCCTGGGTGTATCCTCATGGTACTTAACACATGATAAGGCACACAAGGAATGCAAAATAAATATTTGTTAACTGATACATTTCCTTTTACAGCTTGATTATCAGACTTTCAAAATTAGTTATATTACTTTCTCAATTCCTAGTGTACTAAAGTACAGTAATTCCAATTCTTAAATCTCTTATTCTAAAAAGAGACAAATTTCACCAACCGGGGCACAGACACCAGAATGCAAAAGGCACAGTTATCAGTTATTTATTTTATTTTATTTTTTAGAAAATGGAATGTGTTCTACTTATTAAAGTACTCCAGAGAATAATATTAATTACTATATTGGATTTTCTTCTAAATTATTTTTAAAAGTGGGTGGTAACAAAATTTTATAACAGACTTTTGCTTACATCACCAAAATAAAGCAACAAGCAAACAGCAACAACAATGAAAGGCAGGTCTTTGTTACAAAGAATCCTAACCAACACACTTGACCTATGAGATATTGATTGTGCAAGATGACTTATTGAGATGTGGAAAAGAGAAAAATGAAAACAGGTTTCAACATGAAGGATTTCATCATTAATTGAAGTTTGTCTAAAAAACATAGGTGCACACACAAGATGTGCAAATTATTCTGGCAATGATAGGGGTTTTGAGAGATGGGAAAGAAGAAAACTAGCACAAGCACTAAAAATATATGGTTTCAAATTTAGAAATATGAAGTCCTTGATAGCAATATTTATATTCAATCTATCCACACTTATTTAAAAATTAATATGTATCTATTTTTAGATGCAAATTATTCTCACATAGTTAGACTGAGTTAACTGCAAAATGGGCTCTAGAAAAAGAGTACTGTGATCAGAGCAATGATTTCCAATGTTAACTTCAAACGACTTATATTTTTGAATTTTATTAATTGTATGTAAAGTTTACCCTACATAATATTCGCAGTGCCTATCCAAAGACTTCTCTTTAGTTTCTTCAATGACCTGAAATTGCCATATTGGAGTAAATCTGATAGGACCCAGCCTCAATTCATAGAATATTAGTGATTATCTAGTCCAACTTCTGTATTCCACAGATGGGAAACTGAACCTTCACAAAAGGGAAGTCATTTTCTCAAAGTCATAACAGATGAATAGGTCTAAGTCTCATGATGGTGGTCACAGTGCCTAAATTGCTTGTGTTTTATCACTATCACACAGCATAGTGCCTGGTACAAAGTAGGCATTAGGTATTCTACAGATATCTTGGGTGGACTGATCAATGAAAAAATAAATATGTGAATGAATGAATGAATGAGACAATGGCTGAGCTAGGTTAGTCTATTTTCAGCAATAAGAGTTTGTCAGTATCTGGGTAGTCGCAGACGATGACAAGATTTGTTACCACAGTCCCTCAAAATGCTCTTCTTGGAGTCACATTGGTTAAAGAAACAATGCTGGGCACATATAAAAGCTGATACATCATGAGGCATTTAAAACTAATTTAAATTCTTTGTAATTTTAAAGTTTATCTGTGATATTGATTGTTAGTGAAGTTACAGTTGTTTTAAGAGACTTTGTCAATGCCACCATGGGGCACTGAACTTTTTGAACTGCCATGAACATAACAGTACACACATCCATATCATGTCTTCAGTAGTAGTGGTGATGGGCAAAGACACTTGTTCTACCCCACCCTCAGCTATTTGAACATGCAGTAGTAAGTACTTGAAGCAAAAATAGGGCTCATTCTAAAGGCAGTTTTCAGAAATGACAAAGGGAGAAAAGTAAAAGGGCTGTGAATATTTCAACTACTTAAAAGAGGAAAATCTGTTAAACTGGTTACAATTGGAAAAATGTATCTAGGTCTTAAAGGAATATAGAAGCAAATGGAAAACACCTCTTCAAGTATAGGGCAAAGGGAGGATGTCAATAGCAGGTATTGGTGTGTAAACAAGTCAAATTTAGGTGAAAGAAGCGCGGACATGTTTCATTATGGATTCTTGGAAGCCATTCCCTGCAGATTTAGGTGGGTAATTGAGAGTGACATTTAAAGTGGCAGGAGACAGTCTAAGCAATAGCTTCTGTATTCCACATAGTCAAATTCAAGTGCAAGAGAGGTCTTTGTAAACAGTTCATGGCAGTGCTTTGTGATAAAAAAGAGGGGTCACTAAGACTGCTTAGGGACCCAGGTAAACTTCCAGCCTCCCTCCTCATCTCGACGCACAAAGGCTTGTCCCTGGTGGAAGGAATGAGTTTTCACATTACAATGAGGGCTCAGGGATGTGGAAAATGCCATCTCTGTCTTGTTGGGTGACACATTAGCAGTATAGTAAGGAAGAGTTTTCAGCCCCACTGGGGGATTTGAAAGTTGAGAAAGGCTGTGGAAATCTTCTCCATGAGTGGCAGTGCTGTGCAAGGGGGTTGTTGTGTCACCTCTATAGTCAATTGGCATATCCTCTCTGGGGACAGTATTATAATCAACTGCATCATCCGGAAATTGGGAAAATGTGCTGGCGACTCTTCTGGGACGAGATGCGAGGGCACTGTAGTTAGCTGGTAAGGTGTCATCGATAGTGTCAAGGTCTTTTAACCCAAGTGTTTGAAGGACCCAGGGATCCACAGGGGGCCCAACTTGTTCTTCACAGTTAGCAAATTCACTAGAGAGGTTTCTTTTGGCATTTTTGGGATGGGGAATCTCAGCAGGAGAGTATCTTTGTTCTTTGGATTTTCTCTTCCCCTTCCTGAATTTTCCACATGCTTTGGAGAACTCATCAGATGAGAGCAATTTCTAGGGAAGTGATATTTGAAAGTTATACTTTTTTCATATATTTACTAGTTAACTAAATTATTTCGAAAAAAATGATTAAGTTTCTCTTCACACACAAGTAAGATGGATTGGATTAGCATGTTTGTAAAGTAAAATCTGTGATGACAAATTACTGCCTATAAACTCTAAATCATATTTTTTGCTCAGTTTTCTTAAATGTTGAAAGGACCAGATGATATTTTTAAGATTTCAGCACAGGCAAGTTATTATTATAACAATAATAGCACTTTCACTTATTAAGTTATCATTTATAAATAAACAATCATTTTAAAAATAAATACTATAAATAACATTTATATTTATTTATAAATATTATAAATTATATTTATATCTATTTATATTATTTATAAATTTATATAAGTAAATATTTATAAATTTATATGAATAATATTTATATTTATTTATAAATAATATTATTTATAAATAATATATTTATCATTTACAAATAAACTATCACTGACTATAATTTATAAATCACTGATTATATGTATTATCTCATTGGATATAGATGTTATTAAAATCTTCATTAATGAGGAAACTAAGGCACAGACATATTAATGGCTTGCTGAGAATGATTTAGCTTGGACATAAACCTAAGTCACCCCAATCTAGACAGATCCTCTGATTAAACACTATACAACACTGCTGCTTCTTATTTCATTAACTTTCAAAGCACTTCTGAGATATATTATTCTAAATCTTGGAAGATTATTAAAAGCAACAGATCAAACTGCCTAGTTATTATCACTTAATAATATAATAAGTGTCCTTTTATGGAATGGTGGCTGGAGTTAGGAGCCCAGGCCAAAAACAAAGATGTATTCTCTTTTTAACAAAGGCAACTGAATTGTAAAGAAATCAAATCTAGTGTCTTCTGTTCTCCGAACTGCTCTATTTAGTAACAGTAGCAAGAAGCATCATCAATTTAGACCAAATAATATCAAATAATGTAGCTTGTCTAGAAGTACAGAAGAGATTGATGATGAAAGCATTAATGATAACATAATGGCAAATAGATAATAAAAAATTGAAAGGCAAAGAATTGAGCATGAACAGAAAAAGACTATAGGCAAGTTATTTATCCTTGAGTTAGAAATAGCTCATTTTAAAAGTGGAGAAAAAAATGTGAATTAAACAATAAGGTAATTGTATATGCCTAATGTAATTTGTAAATGCCAAATCAAGAGATTTGGACTCCGGCAATATTCACAGCATTTTAGATCTAGCAGAATTTTTAAAGGACCTTTTAGACCATCCATTACAGATGAAGTGAAATGAGGATCTAAGTAAGAATGATTTGCCTAAAGTCAAACAGATTATTAAAAGAACTGAGTGTCTTTTAGATCTGCTTCCCATACCAGTATTCCATCCATCTAATTCTGCCTTTTGATTAACCCTGATTGTCTCAGCAACCCCCACCCCCAACTAGCATTTGATTTTTAAGCAACTTCTTTTGTAATATATGACTGACACCTGCAATCTAGATACTTCAGAGACATGATAGATAAAAATTCTTGTGAAAGAGCCATATTTCCTTAAGAAAAACCATCCATCTCATAAATGCATATCAAGATACCCTGTTTAATCAAGGAGTCTGACATACATCATTTCCTTTCTCAAATCACTGCTTTGTTCTTATAAAGTAGATACACACGTACCTTGGCCTTTTCTTCAAGACATTTAACCAAAGCAGAATTCAGGTATTGCCTGAGGTGATTGTTCTCTTCATGTAACCTAGCGAGTTCTTCTTCCTTCTGCACCAGGGTATCCTGCAGCTACAAAAAGCAGGCAGTGGTGAAGGCTGCTCCACTGTACTGACTCTGTAACCTTCTAGTAATGCCACTGCTCCTTCACTTGACTAGTGTTTGTTGTGTGAGCACGAGCACGGGGAGCCCTCATCCTGAGAGGCCTAAATTAAACCTACGTTCCCCTAACGCCCAGTTGTTCAGCTTTGTGCTCTGAATTCTCATTCATTGCAAAGCGTTTGGAGAGATTATAATACTTTTAAACTTGTAATCACAAGGGAATCAGGTAGATATGAAGGAAAATGAGCTGCAGGTAACTGTTTAAATACCGAAAATGATGTTTAGGAAGATGTGGCTGGACTCCTTCCTTGCACTTTAAATAAATAAATAAATAAATATAGAGGTGGGTCGGCTTTTTTCATCCTCAAATTGCCCTGTCTGTATGTCCACAAGATTAAATTAAATATAGAAAATGATGCCTTGCATGTTTAAATAAATACATAAATAACAGAGGTGGGTCGGCTTCTTTCAGCCTCAGATTGATCTGTCTGTACGTCCACTAGATTAAATTAAATATCGAAAATGATGTTTAGGAAGATTTTGCTGGACTCCTACCTTGCATGTTTAAATAAATAGATAAATAAATAAAAACAGAGGTGGGTCGGCTTCTTTTAGCCTCAGATAGATCTATCTGTATGTCCGCTAGATTAAATTACCCTTCGGGGCAAAACTAACACAACATGAAAAAAGCAATCTTAGGAAAATATTTTATAATCATTCTCTTCTCCAAGTATTAGCAAGATTTTGCTGGACTCCTCCCTTGCACGTTTAAATAAATAAAAAATAAAAACAGAGGTGGGTCGGCTTCTTTCAGCCTCAGATTGATCTGTCTGTATGTCCACGAGATTAAATTACCCTTCACGGGCAAAACTAACAGAACATGAAAAAAGCAATCTTAGGAAAATATTTTATAATCATTATCTCTTCTCCAAGTATTAGCGATGTTACGGTTTAAAAATACTGTCACACTCATTATATCATTTGATCTTTTCAAATTCCCTCTGAGATAGGCAGCACAAGGATTACAATTCCATAAATGAGGAAAAGGCAAAGGATTCAAGGTCATACGGCTAAAATGTGTAAAGTGGGAGCTTGACTGCAGGCCTTTCTAGAGTGTCTTGGTGGTTTTTCTTTTCTCTGACATTGATCATCTAATTTTGATCTCTCTGTGGACACACAGTCACTTTGGTTCTAAACTGAGTCAGCATGAATTTCAAAAGGGAAAAAAAGCAAGATATTAACGGTGGGGAACGGACCACGCAGAACATGACCAGTCTCAATTCTCTGACTTACACATACCTGCTTGTTTCTGTAGAGCTGAGAGGAAAGCTGAGCCTCTTCCCATGAGCACAAGTCCGGAAGAGAAAAATTTGAGTCACGGAATGAATCTGTGAAAATACAAATGGATAACTGAGAAAATAGTCTTGTAGTTTCTGTGTAATAAAGAAACGTATCAAATCAAATCAGAAAGTTTAGTAGGTTCAATTGTTTTTCTTAAACAGCTATTGCTGCCATACAGGAAAACAAGACATTTAAAGTTTTCTAGAAAAGGCAAGCAAGCTGAGAGAAACAAATATTTATACATAGCAGTTAAAGAGGTAAATTTTTATAAGCAGGAAGGGGTCACATTCTTGCCTAATATATGTATTCCTGCTGGATAAATTAATAAAGACTGTCCAGTCTTTGTCATTAATTTATGCACATATTACTGATCCCCCCCCAAACTCGGCATAACATTGCAATTCCATTATGTTTTTCTAGTTTTTATCTTGCTTTCTAAGCTTGAGCACTTGATAATATATTGTTTGGCTCTATAATTAAATTCTAATCTGTAATGCTACTAGTTTCTCTGCCTGTCTGCCTGCCTGTTTTAATCTAATGGACTGTATTTATTTGGAATTTTATGTGGTGGCACTTTCTACATTAAAACTATTTGGACCTTGCTTCTTTGAAGATCTTAATGAAAATCTCAAAACTGTGCCCAGACCTTATCTGTTTCAACTATTTTAATCTGTATATTTTATAAATTTTTTTTTCAGAGTGGCTTTTCCCCCCATATTTGACAGTTAGCTCTATCTATCAATAAAAAACTATGGGCACACTAACCGGGTTTACTTTTACTTTCTTTTCTTCATCTAGTACAGTTTTGACTCTTGCCCTTCTCTGGTTATACTGTGGATACTGAAATATTTTTGATTAAAGTGAAATGATGAGTAAGGAGATAGGAATAAAACGGCATAAGTAGTTTGGGTTCACACTCTTGGGCATTTTGTTTTTACTGTTGCTTGTAGTGGAAAGTTAATACTCAACAACATCCTCTGTGACATTTAAGCGTGCTTTTAATTTTTTGAGTTCCTTTGTTTGTGTCTTTTTAAAAAATAAAACGAATCATGTGGCAGAACCAATGGTATGGATATTTAATTCTAGGGTGTCTGAGAATTATTTAAGAAACCGGAGTGTTTAACACAGACATTTCTTTAATACTTATAAATATTGCTCGCATGCCACAGATCAAAATTAATATGTCATTTTATGTCAATGCTATACTTCTCTCCAAAGTTGAAGCTTTTTTTGTGTGTAAAAGGGAATCCTTTTTCCACTTCTAACACACTATCCATGGAACTTCCTCTATGAAATAAAAATTAAGCTAGTATTCCTTGCTTTTCTCTCAAACTCAGGGAAACTTTCCTGAATTCCAAAAGAAGTGTTCCAACTGGTATCCTCATTCCAAAGACATTCTGCTGGTGTGTTGTTTAGAAAACTTTGATCCAGACTCACACTCCCACAGTGAGATAAGACTCTCCAAGAACTATAAAGTGTAGGGAGAAATACATGCTATCCAGTGGGCAAGGTAAAGAATCCCATTTTCACCATTTGGCAAGTGTAAAACAGCAGGCTTTCTGACTGTAAAAATCAGGAGTCCTTGGGTTTACTTAACTTTTCCATATTGTCCCTTATTCTAGAGTCCTAGCCCATGATGCTCTGTAGCCACGGGTATGGAAAAGAGCTCCAGATCTGTCAGGGAAGCAGAAGAGCAGAACTTACCCTGTGCCTGTGGTGCTTGTTGGAGCTCTCTGTTGTCCAGGAGACCAGCAGCCCAGAAAGAGACCCAAGTCTCCGTGGAAACGTCAACACTAGATTCTGACGTTGTAGTGGAATACGGGCAATTATAGCTCTGGCCTCCTACAAAGTACTGGTCTTGGCAAGGCAGAATGGTGTTCTGTGAAATTCAGAATGGGGGGAGTGCAGGGTCCCAGGAGATGGGGTGATGGAGATTTAAAAGGGGGAAAGGGTGGGAGAAGTACCGAAATTATATGCAGTGAAATATAAAGAAAAAAAATCAGAAAAGGTGTTAAGTATAGATCCATATTAATTTTGGGGTGGTCAAATTACAATTACTAAAAGGGAATGAGTTTCTTGGTTTACCCAGAATTTCCCTTAAGCCCTTTGATCAAAAGAGCAGACTAGCATTGAATGGGTAAAATTTGTACATATCCAGAAGGATTCTCTGTTGCAACGTCCAGCTCATCTAATAGTCTACCCAAGATCTAAATAAAGGGAATTCTACTTAATGATGCAAAAACATAAGAACTATTTGGTTCTTTCTAGCAAATACCTTAATTATATTTCTAAAACTCCTGAAGGACAAAGAACGCAGAATGCTAAAGCTGAAATGGATATGACATAATATAGACTAACCTCTTCATTTTTGTTTCTGAATCATACTTGCCTCATTCCTTCCTTTCTCTTCCCTCTGACCTAACATGCTGCTAGCTGAGTCTATGTATGTATGTATGTATGTATGTATGTATGTATGTATCTATCTATCTATCTATCTATCTATCTATCTATCTATCTATCTATCTATCTATCTATCTATCTATCTATCTATCTCTGTCCCGGAGATAATTAAAACATTTTGCTCCCAACACGAGGCACAGGAGCATAAAGTCACTCCAAGTAAACATATAATCAAAGCTGAAAGAAGTTTGTTAGCAAAGACAGCAAGCTCTAGTTCTGTCCATCACTAGGGCTCATGCTCCTCCAAAGTTATCTTGTCACTAACTGGCATGTATTCTCCACTGTGTTCTGATCCAGTGAACACTCTCCTGCCCTCCACTTCTTGAACCTCAGACACACAGTCTTTCCAAATGTCCAGGCAGGGGCAGGTATGCAGCCTTCCTGGGTTAATTGGTACAACACTAAATTTAAATTATCTGTCAATGCTTAATCAGGTAAAAACCATTCATTTTAGCAGAGCCCAGCTTTGGGAAAACTCTTTTTGACTACTACAGAGCTTCTCTGGGCATTAACGTAAACAGAGAGAAAACAAATAAGAAGAAGAAAGAGAAAAAAAAGTTAAGTCAATTCAATCACACTTTGTTAATGTTCTCAGTAATTTAAGTTTTGAAAAATTCCAGTTCTGAAGCAAGTCCAGCTTGGGCAGTGCAGACCAAAGAAATTCAGCCAAAAGTTTATCAAGTGCAATTTTCTTTTATTATAAAAGTGTGTTTGCAGACTCCTTCCCTGAGATTTTTTTTTTTTTTAAATCAGAGCTAAGCTATTATGCAATTGATACCTGAGAAGAAAACAAACCCCAAATATCCCTAGACAAGTTCATGTCCAAGTGTTTGCAAATATATGCATAATCTAGAGGAAGAGGTGGAAATGAAAAGAGAGTGCAGGGGGAGGAGGAAGTTGGGGAGAAAGTAAGGAAAGTAGTAATAACAGAGGGAGGCAGAGAGAAGAGAGGAGAGAGAGAGGAGAGGGAGAGAGGGCGAGAGACAGGGCGAGAGAGACATAGAGAGAGAAAGCAGATAGAGGATACGAAAAGAGAGGGCAGCAGAGAGGATCTGTTTTAATTGGTGGGTAGCAGAGAAATCTTGCTCCCAACGTGGAATAAATTCTAAATGCAAAGCTCATTAACTTCCAGAGACCCACGTTTGCCAGCGGACTAGCTAACGCCAGTTCCTCACTTACCATCTTGCAGTGGAAGAAAGCGCTGCAGAAACTGAGCCCACTCAAGTTTTCAGGAAAACCAGTGGGAGCTTTAAATGAGACTGAGGGGAGGAGCTAGGAGAGGCGAGTTCTAATCTGCGGGAGCTCCCGGTGACGCCCAGAGCTCCCGGCGAGCGCCGCTCTCTGATTTGGTGAGAGGCTGTCAAACTGGTGACGTGAGCCAGGAGGCACCCAGCAGAGGACAAAGTCACTCACGCTCTGGGCGACCACCGCGCCGGAACCAGGGACCTGCCGAGCTGGCCACCGGCCGTGGGGCAAAGGCAGGACCTCCGGCCCTCCGCCTCCGGCGGCGCTGCTTCAAACCCGGCCCCAGTGTGGACTTGCCGCGGGCGGGGAGACGGGCAGCGGAGGTTGGCGGCGACCCCGGAGCCGGTACCTACGCGAGGGCCGGGCTCCCTCCCGCTCCACGCGCGGCGCGGGACAGGGCCGAGCCGGGCCGGGCGGGAAGATGGTCCGGGTGTGTCTGGACGTAGGGTAAGAAAATCCCAAACCGGCATCACAGGGATCAAGGGAGCCTTTAGGGAAGCCCATCTAACTAGCCCCAGAGTTAGTATGGTTCCTGGGTATTTTTTTCTGGCTACGCGATAGCAATATTAACTTGCTTTATGAGGTTGTCAGTTGACTTTTTTTTTTTTTCCCTATTGGGTGTGTCTTACTTTCCCCTATTTCTGAAATGAGTGTTAAACGTGGAGGTGATATATATCCATTCTGGAATGTAAGCTTCACTAGAATAACAATTCCTGTTTATTTTGTTCCCTGCTGTCTCCAAAATACCAGGAGCACTTTCTCACCTGTAATAAGTGCTCAACAAAGATTTGTAAAAATAATTAAGCTACAAATTTATTGTCGTTTTGTATTGTACCTTTCTTCACATTATAATAAATGATTATAATTAAGAACACTTGGTGTATGTTAATATCTTTCAATTAAAGAATTTGATTTCCTCTGTCTTTTACCTTTTATTCTCACAGTTCCTATTGTGTTATATCGAGAGGAGAAAGAGGAGTAGCACCATCTTTAAAACCACTTAGCCACCACTAATAGCCAACTTTTATTTCAACTTCCTAATATAATAGATACAAAGCAATTTACATTAACCCTGAGAGGTAAGTACTCTTATTGTCTGGTTTAACAGGTTGACCGATGAAGCACTAACATTAAGACATTTCACCAATGATTATACAATTAAGAAGTATCAGACGTGGGATTCGAACCCAAACTGGCTGAAGCATCCATGCTCCTAGCTCCATGTATGTGGTATCTGACCTACCTTGGCTTATGTCCACTGCACATTATAGACATTTATGTAATGGTTATTGTTATAGGTGGGTTGTTTCCCCAAATTCATATGTGGAATCCCTAACCCCAAAGTTACTGTAAATGGAGGTAAGGCCTTTAAAGAGGTAATTAAGTCTAAATAAAGTCATACGTGAGACCCTAACACAGTAAGACTGGTGCCCTTATAAGGGACACCAGGGGTGGCACACACAAAGTCAAGGCCATGTGGGGGAACAGTGGGAAGGCACCCGTCCATCTCTAAGCCAAGAGGAGAAGCCTCAGGGGAAACTAACAACCCTGCCAACGCCGTGCTCTTGAAATTTCAGCCTCCAGAATAGTTTTTCCCAAAATAAATTCTTGTTCAAGCTATCCCGTCTATGGTATTTTGTTATGGTAAGCCCAGCAAACTAACCCCAGACAAGGAGGAGGAATTGAGAACACTTCTGATCCTGTTCTGCACAGCTCTTTCTCTACAATAGTTTCGACTGTTATTTATTTTTCCTTGAACTATGCTTATGACCGACAGCACTTAGCAAGGTGGTTAGCACACAGCAGATACTTAAGTGCTCTGTGTCCAAATTTAAGAAAAGAATAGATGATGAAGAGGAAGAAGGTGCCAGACTTGTTTGGGCCCTTTCCTCTTGTTCCAATACTGTTTATTTGCAAGGTTTTCTTTTTTTGTTTTTTTGACGAAGTCTCGCTCTGTCCTCTCTCACCAGGCTGGAGTGCAGTGGCACGATCTCAGCTCACTGCAACCTCCGCCTCCCAGGCTCAAGCGATTCTCCTATTTGTAAGCATTTTTTAAGTGAACAGTACCAGGTTTGGGTGTCACTGCCTGGAAAATAGGTGAACCGGCCTATTCTACATGGACTCATTTCAGAGAGTGACGTGAGTGAGTGGGCCCCTCTCTGCCCTCACTGCATATTGGGCAAGATGCACTGGCAGTACCACCCTGACATCAGAAGAGGAAACTGATCAAAACCCACTTGAGTTGTAAGAATCAGCGATTTTGTTCAGGGCAAAGAACTCATGTTTGTAGTTCTCCCAACACAGAGTCTGTCTGGCAAAACCCCAGTTAGTTTTGTAATGAGCACCAGGAGCAGAAAAAGGAGGATCCAGTTGTTTTACTTTTTTAGAAGCTGTCACAAATCAGGCATGAGCCTCTGAGAGATATAATTTCTTGGGCATGAAAATGATACAAAATGGGCAATTGAGCAAACACAGTATGAAAACAAAAACCATAGGCTTTTGATCCAAATATACCTGGATTCCAATTTCTTCTCTACTCTCTGAAATTGAATCACCTGGAATTATATTAGCAAAGACCCTAAATCCTCAGTTAACTCATCTGGCAAATTAGGAATGCAATACATACCTGAAAGGTTTATTACAAAGCTTACCACTAATGCTTATAAAATTACTGTTTTACTGCCTAAATTATGTGTTCATTATAGTAGCTATTCTTACTATTAGATATAGGGAATTCTGCCTTTGATTATATGCATGCTGCCGTGCTTTTTTGTTGTTGTTGTTAAAAGTAACTATAAATGAAAGGTACATTTGTAAAATAAGGTTGTTTTTGTTTGTTTGTTTGTTTGTTTTTTAGGGCTAGACATAGTTTTCAAGAGTCTTTGATTACCTTTAAGCACACAAGTGTTTTACAAATCATTAACTACCTTGGCTTAGTAGAAGTGGGAGTACAGATAGTGATTCAGAAACCCTGAAGTTAAACAGTGAAGAAGTGTTAACAACTGAAAATAAATCAGAAGACAAACCTTCCTTAAAACCATAACAGATGGAAAATATTTTAAATTCTGAAAGTTTGATTTATGTACATCTTTTTACTTAAGATCTACTGCTTAAGTATAAGCCTTATTATTATTGTTGGTTTGACAATTTTTTTTGAAAAGTGCATCAAGTAAACAATAATGTGAAATCTTTTGGCAGTTTTGTTTTCATATGTATGGATGAAGTGCCTCTTTCTTAATGTGTAGATGTAACCCATATAGATGATTTTCTTCTACGAACAATAAGATCAGTTAAATACTGCCTTTTGCATTGTGTCTAAAGGGGTGGTGTTAAGGGGGAGGTGACTAATAACAACCTAGTTGTTGAGTCATCGTACTGCCCCCTGCCAGGGCAAAACTATATTAAAAGAAAATAGGAGGTAATTTGACCTGCACACAAACCAAGTCTGCAGACAGGAAAGGGTAGAGTGTGATCAGAGGTGGACTGAGGAGATAAATAGATTGGCATATGGACTGTTCTTTCATTTCACCCCTGGAGAACTTTATTTGATTACCCATTACTGGATTCTGTAGCAAATATAATAAAGAACAATTTTTAATTTCTCTTTACAAACATGGCTTTCTCTCATAGCTTCAATAGCTGAAACTCCAGGCAAAAAACAAAAACAAAAACAAAAAAACAAACAAAAAACACAGCATTTCTGTTTTCACTTGTAGGTGAAGAAAAATGTATCCTTAGAGAAAATTCAGTGCAGTAGATGGTTTTCATTGGAAGATTTAGCATTTGCATTGTTTAAAATATCTGGAGAACCATGACAGATTCAGTTTGTTAACCCATAGTTATTAAATTTACCCCACCAAAGTGATGTGCAGAAATCAATCATGCTGATATTGATAGAGACTTGCCTACTACCTACTACTACCTGCAAGTAACATAGCTTTCGGATAGCCTTCATATATGTAATTATTTATGCAGTGGTAACAAACTGTTTCTACATGAACAAAAGCCATGAAAGAGCAAGGCAACTGTTAATTCTGGCAATAGAAAAAGTCAGGAAAATGATATTAGGTTATTAGCCAGGAAAGAGACAGACCTTAGGTAACTTAAAAAGTGATATCTTCCATTTGGGCGTAATTCAGATTAGCTCTCTATGGAAATGTGATGTGTGTATGTGGAGATTTATAATATTGTTTTATTGGATGTTTCAGTGAGAATGCATTTTAAAAGCTTTAAAACTATCTGGTCCTTTATTTATTGACTCATTAAGTGATTGCTTAATTTTTTCAGTTATATTTTATGGCATTTTATTAAGGAAAATGACATACTATAGTGATATTCACAACTTTCAAGATTCTCAGTCTAAGGGTATATATTTTAAATATCACCTATCTACTTTATATTTTTCTGGAAAATGGATACAGATCTATATTCATTGAGCAAAATTAAGCAAACCTTTACTGTAGTTGGTAGCATTGCTTTATGGCTTTTCTCGTAAGATAACACTTCAAAATAATATTTGCAGACAAGCTGGAGTAAATAGTTGAGGATTTTCCTGCCTGTTGACACCCATGTGAATCCCCTAAATCTTACCAGGCCAGCCCCAAGGACAGGAAGAAACAGTATATCAAAGGCCTGTAATCTACTCTGCCTCACTGCATCAGTTGGGAAGCTCTTCTCTGTATAATATAACCTATCTGGCCAGACTGGAAGAAAACAATCTCAATACGACTATGAATATACATACAAAACAGTAAAATTTAGTTTGTATTGCCACAAGGTTAAAGATGTGGAAATGGAAATAAAATAAAATAAAACAAATACAGTTCCACTTCCCTCACTTTATCCCAACTGCATTGGAAAATAATTAAAATAAGGCCAAGCCTGGTGGCTCATGCCTGTAATCCCAGCACTTTGGGAGGCCAAGGTTGGCAGACCACTTGAGAACAGGAGTTCAAGACCAGCTTGGACAACATAGTGAAATCCCATCTCTACAAAAAAAATTTAAATATTAGCCAAGTATGATGAGGCACACCTGTACTTCTGGCTACTTAGGAGGCTGAGGTGGGAGGATCACTTGAGCCCAGGAGTTTGAAGTTACAGTGAGTTATGATTGTGCCATTGCACTCCAGCCTGGGCAACAAAGCAAGACCCTTCCTCTAAATAATGATAATAGTAGTTGTCATAATTAATATACATCAGAGGTATGCTAGTCCAATTATAATTTGAAATAAAATGAATTTCTGCTTCCGGAGCACCAGTATTTCCACAAAGTTGGTTTTAGTGCTTTCATTGCTCATGAAATCGTCTTAGGGATTTTAGATGGACAGATGAATGGATAGATTACTGACAAAGCATTAAACGTCTGAAAGGTACATTGGCACTGGACATGTCATCCAATTTTATTCTGAAGATAATAGAAATGAAAGGGTTACTGCCTAGTTTCTTTAAAAAACAACAACAAAAAAACTTAATTAAGAGTATAATAGAAAAACAGGACAACTGGGACCTAGTTCGTCTAGCCCTGAAATTGTCAGAGAAACTGAAAAAAATGTAACTTCTCTCATGAAAAGAAGACAAAGAAATACATTTAAATATAAAATGTTAAGCTATACTGAAGCTATAGTTTCATGTTTTTCAATCTATAAAATCTATGAAGTATTAACTGAATTTTAATTAACCTAATAATTTGTGGCAAAATTATCTGATTTACCGACTAAAACAAATAAATTTACTCAAAATTGTATTAGATTAGTGAAACTTGATAATATCTCTGTTTTCTACATTTATTTTTCACAAAATGAAAGCATAATGCCAACCTGTAGCCAGAGGAAGTGTTTGTATATTCTAAAACAATATTAGAAAAATATATGATTGCTGTGAAATTCATAATGCTAAATGTCATTAAGATGAATAAAAGTATCATAATACAGTACTCTGTCAACAATAAAGTAAAACTCCAGAAAGCTCTATGATGTTAGATAAAGAGGGCCATGATGAAAACAGTACATATAATCCTTTTGTTTTCTTTATCCAACCGGAAGCTTTTCTGTGGCCACCTTTGGAACAGCGGTATTAGCACTGCATAACCAACTCATAGCGAATAATGTTAAACTAACAAATGCATTTCAACAGCTTCATTTATAGATAAGAGGGCCTCCAAAGACAGGCAAGCAAATTGACTAAGCTCTTTTAAAAATGGTTTATTGCCCTAGAACACAATTGGGAAAAACTCAAATTGCACATTATAGAATTGCGTATTTTAAAACATTTCTATTAGCTGTTATTTTTGTGTATTCTTTAGTATCAATTTACACGTATCGCAATATGTATAAATATATGTGCTTATACATTTGCATGTATACATGTGCATGTATATGGAGTAATCAGTGAAGTTCACTGCCTTGAAATACATACAGATGTTAACGTACGGATGTTGGGAAACGAAGACTACTCTCCGCACCTAATTTTCCTATAAAGGGCCAACAATTCCTCGGAGAACAGATTTATTTGATTGGTGAGATTGAAAGAAGAAAAGGAACAATTTGTTTCCCATTTTAATGTAATCGTCTACACGGCACATGCTTTCTCTGCTTCTCCCGAGGAAAGCTTACAGAGTAGGCTCTGTCCCAACTGCAGTTGTGTGTGGCCACCCAGTGTCTCCATAATAAAGTGAGTAAATCTATTTCTATTCAGAAATGCATATTAGGTAGCCTATTAAAACTGTGTGTGTGTGTATATATACATGCAGTGTATGTGTATATATATATATACACACACACATATAAGTAGTATAGTATATAAAGTATATGTGTAAAATATATGTTATAGTAACTATAGTTATGTATGTTATAGTAACCACATATGCAATGGTCCTGATACATACATCAGAAACAAAAGCAGTGGTGAATAATAGGACTGGAGTGACAGGTTAAGACTAGGTCACGCAGGTGCTATGCTCTATCCTATGAGCAATGGAAAGTTAGTGAAGGGTTTTTAACTAGGTGTGCGAAGGCAGATTTGTTTTCAAAGCATCAAATAATTGGTGAAATAATGGTCTTTCAGATAAATACAAGAGTCTACAAAACTGAGGCATTTTCTCCATTCAAGTACTTTGGACAATACAGGTTCCCATATGCTTCTGCAGAACCAGCTCTCATTTATAGTAACTGTGTGTGTATATATATATTTAGTAGGCTATCTTATACGCATATGTGTGTGTGTGTGTGTATACAGTTTTAGCAGGCTACCTAATATGCACTTATAGATATGTTGTGTTTTATAGTCAAGCTTTTTTTTAATGGTAAAGATAACTTTTATTCCCAAGTATCTGTCTTTTGTGTCTATTGCTTGTTTCTTAGCTCAGGAGAGAAATAAGTGCTATGAGTGTGGGTTTTTGTGTGTGTGTGTGTGTGTTTGTATATATCTTTCTTTATATATGAAGAATCATATATTTTGTCATAAAACAAAACAATCAAGAGAAAAAACATACATATAACATTCATCCATACGCAAATATATTTCAAAACTTTAAAATATTCATATCCTTTAAGCCAGTAAGCACAAAATAATTTATAAAAGTATACAAATAATACATTTCAGCAAAAATAATGTACAACTTTGTTTATTAAACCATTTGCTGAATATTTGTGAACATTTAAAAATGTTCAATAAGAAACTGGTTAAATAAATTACAATATATCCATAGTATAGATTGTGTATTTACAGAAAATCTTTTTGAAAAAAATTAAAGACATAGAAAAATGACATTGTTACTTATATTAGAATGTATGCAAGTATATTCATACATATTAAAAAGCAAAGGGAAAATATACCAACATGTTAATAGTGTTTATTGTTTTGTAAGAGAGATGTTGTAACAAAATTATTGAAAAGATTAACTAGAACTAGTTCCAATAGTTACAATTAACAAATTGCCTGATTTCAGGTTAAAAAACAAAGACATTTGTAACACTCAGTACTATGTAAAGATAGAACTTGATACCCTGTAAGTGGTGAGCTCTTGGTCACGAGAGGAATTCACTAAGAGGGTGGATTACTGCTAGCCTCATATGGTTTATATTATACTCATACACTAATAGTGCCAAAAAGATATGCTCCTTACAATTATTTCTAATTCTCAGAACTCACAATTTAGTATGATTTTGAGATTAGAAATCTGTCTTTGTAATTCATTTCCATGCATATCTTTAAACAGATATGTTCTGGCTCTTTTTGCATAGGGATAACTTTGCTGAGATTTAGTAGAACTTCCGTGGCCATGAAGGGTGATCAGGAAGACAGGAAGAAGCAGCAGTGAGTGAGAAGGCTGAAAGTAGAGTAGAATCGTTGCTAATCTCCACTACTATAGTATTCTTTCTTTCCTACATTCTGAGTCACTAGGTTCTCAGAACTGGTCATGAAAAGCAGGGAAGTACATTGAGTGAGAGGATATATTGAGTCTATCCCAAATCTTAAGGGTTTAAGCTTTAGGAAAGCAGAAAAGAATTTTGAGTGCAGGACCTTCATGGGCCATGTTACTCTAAGTCGTAACTTGTCAGGGTTCAAGGGGAAGTTAAAAATCACCAAGTTGAATCTTCCTCTCACATTGATGTTTTGATTATACCTGTGGGAACTTCAGAGTGTGAGCACACCCAGATTTGAAGAAAACTGAAAAATACAGTTTAAAGGGGCCTATAGGAGGGTGGAGAGTGAGAGGAGGGAAAGGATCAGGAAAAATGACTAATGGGTACTAGGGTTAACACTTAATACCTGGGTGATGAAATAATCTGTACCAGAAACCCCCATGACACAAGCTTACCTGCATAACAAACCTGCACATGTACCCCTGAACCTAAAATAAAAGTTAAAAATATATATAACAAATAAAAACAAAGAATATGAGAGAAAATGCATCAAAAAGTGGACAATCGGAAGAAAAGAATGTGAAGACAGCTTCAGTTAAATGTTTGTTTCACTGAAGCTAGTAAACCACAAATGAAATATTATACTTTTGTTCTCTGTAGAACAATGTTTTGATGTCTTACCTTTTGCCCTCCTTTAACTACCATCACCCTGTAGGCATCAGCTTGCACTGTTCCTTCTGCATTTGAAGTGTGACTATGCCCTAGATGCAAATGTATCTACTAAACAGAGAAAACACTACTTAGTTGATGGAGCTCAAGAAGTACTTATTCTACGTAAAATCAGAGTCTGAAACAAAAACACGAGGCAAAAATTATAGGGCCACAGATTGAGGGTCAATAGTTGTAGTTAATGGAATTGTCAAAAAATAAATAATTTTTCTTAAGTAGTGGGTTTTCCATTCCTGAAGGTGTTCCATCAAAGGCAACATAGCAGACTTTAGTGAATACAAGCGGGAATTCATTCAAAGAGTGAGCTCTTCCTCAATTTTATTCTACATTATGTAATTACTGTGGATAAAGCACTGAACAGAAGAGACATGGCTGTCTTGATGGTGTTTATACTTGAGGGAAAATATTACACACATACGTATGTAAACTGAAATAGCGATAAGTGCAATGAACAAGGAATTATCAGTGTTGTGGATGTGCTGACCTGTGCTCCTACCCATCTGACCTGGAAGAAGGAAGCTGGGAGTAGACTGAGGTGTCAAGGTATATTTTTCTGACTAAATGACATTTTACCAAAACTTGAAGAAAGAGTAGGAATTAAACCAGTGGAGAGGGAGAGGGAAACATGCAACAGAGAGGACAAAACACAAATGCAATGGTTCTGATACATACATCAGAAACGAAAGCACTGGTGAATAATAGGGCTGGGGCGACAGGTTAAGACTAGGTCACGCAGGTGCCATGCTCTATCTTACGAGCAATGGAAAGTTATTGAAGGGTTTTTAACTAGGCATGTGAAGGCAGATTTGTTTTCAAAGCATCAAATACTTGGTGAAATAATGGTCTTTCAAATAAATACGAGAGTCTACAAAATGGAGGCATTTTCTCCAGTCAAGTACTTTGGACAATACAGGTTCCCATATTCTTCTGCAGAACCAGCTCTCATTTAAAAACAAGAAAAACGTCTTTTAGAATTGGTGCTCTATTATTCCGAAGGATGTAGAACTTTGAGTTCACAATTTTTAGAACAGGAGAGGACTTTCAAGACGATCCCATCTGACATTCTCTCATCTCCTGAGACCCGCCTGGGAAGTTAATGGAGTTGCTAAGGACCAATTTCTAAGTGAAGAGCTAAAATCAGAAACTGGATCTTCGAACTCCCATCTAATCTTGCCATTAGTCAATGTTGCTCTTTTGTAGATAGTTAGCAATTTTAATAATTCTTCAGTGTTTATCAGGTATTGTCATTTTAAAAATGAGATCTTGGGATATTGTGTTTTTATTTTACAATAATTTAGAACAATTAAAAAAGTCATTCGAAAGTCTTTCTTTGTCACAATAATTTAGAACAATTAAAAAAGTCATTCTAATGTCTTTCATCCTTTCTAAATACCATGGAAAACATTTACCTAGTATTCTGAAATTAAATTACTACTGTAATAGCTCTATTGTTTTACATGTTTAAGCACCATTATTCAGGATATGATATTCACATTATAGAAAATACCATGTTCTTAGGTGGAGAATAATACATAATAAAATAATAAATAAATGACTTAGGAAACTCTAAAAATTACAATTTAAAAATCTGCAATGGACATGAATGCTCAAGAAGAAAATTAATAGTTACCAATGTGTAAAATTGTTAGCCTTACCAGGAATTTTTAAATGGCTAGGTATAGTTATAGATAATGTTATAGAAATCATTTTTAAAATTTGTATCTCACATTGTTGCATCTACAGCAGATTATATTTTTCAAAAATGGCTACAGCAGTATTTCCATTCCCATATGTTCTTTCCCAACCTTGCCACTTCCATCAAGAGGTAGAATCTATTTCCCTTTCTCTTGAAACTACAGGGAGACCTTATAACTGCTTCAACCAAAAAGAACAGGCAGAACTGTGTAATCTCAGAGGCTGGTTCTTAAAGGCGATATGGCTTCTCTTTCCCCCAGCCCCACCCCTGCCTCCTTCCTCCACTGTCTCTCTCTCTCTCTCTCTCCGTCTCAAAGCTCAGCTTTGGAACCTAGCCACATTGTTAAGACAAAAACCAGGCCACATGGAGAGACTTCATTTAGAAAGTTGATCCAGTTGACAAATTTTACAAACTCATCCATACTGGCACACATGCAAACACACACACACACACACACACTACTGAAAATACTTAGAACTTAGCAGAGTGGAATCGGACCTATATGAAAGATACAAACAAAGACACACACACATTCACATGTATGTACACACACACATACTTAGGAAAGCAAAAAAGAAGTTTGAGTACAGGACCTTCACGGGTCATGATACACTAAGTCATAACTTATCAGGATTCAAGGGGAAGTTAAAAACCACCAAGTTGAACCTTCCTCTCACACTGATGTTTTGATTATACCTGTGGGAACTTATACATATATAATCTGACATACATTATATATATATGGCATGTAATATATATGTGTATGTATAATCTTAAGAGGAATATAAAATATTCTGAACAAATTAAAAAGTTGTATGCTACTAGCTGAAATGTGAGGTATTGAGGACAATCTAAAAATAAGCAATCTGGCAAATAACATCTGTTAAAATTATAAAACCTTTAACCCAGCAAATATTCTCCTGGAAAAATATTTCTAAGACACTAATCACCACTACATAAAGTTGTTAATAGAAATATTTTATTATTTAATGTTTACAGAAACAAAAATAATGGATATAATTTGAACATCCATTAAGAGAAGAATTACAGGATATATTATGTAATAGTATATAGCCAATATAAGATTTGAGTCGATGTATTATTTTATAACCAATAAAAAAGTTTTAAAATTGTTCATTTATTTGATTTCTACAAGGTATTGAGTGAGAAAATAAAGATTACATAGGCAAATATACATATTATCTTTTCATACCTCTGTGAAATGATGTTAAAAATAGTCCTATATGCTATGTATGCATGTATTATGTATAAATGTTGTGTAGATTTAATTACATGCGCTAGTTAAATTCCCTAAGTGGGGACGTTGGTGGGGATGATATCCAGGGCAGGGAAAGACAAGCTATTACTGTAACTACATAATAGAGAATGATAAAATTTAATGGCTTAAAGCAGTAATTCTCAACTGGGAGTGATTTTGCCTACCAAGTATATTTTTGATTGTCAATACATATGTGGGGTTGCTACTGGCAGGAGGCTAGGAATGCTCTTGAACATCCTATCCATGCATAGGATAACCACATATAAAAAAGGATTGTCCTGTCCAAAAGGTCAGTAATACAGTGCCAAGAAACCCTGGCTTAAATAAGTGACAATATTTATTTTGCTTCCAAATCTGCAATTTGGGCAAGGCAGGGCTGGTTGAGGACAGCTCAATTCTGCTCTGCTCAGTGTTAGGCTAGAAGGCTGGGCCTGAAATCATGTGAAGGCTCTCACAGGTTTTCCTTTTAATATTGGTAGTTTCTTATCATTCTTATTTTATTTGGTGTTATTGTTAGTAATGGCTACTGAATTTTATCAAATGCCTATCCAATATCACCATCTATACATTTTCTGATCATGAATATTCATCCCTTACTTTAATATACCTGAAGTACATACTTTTTATATATTTAATAGAAATTACCTGTGAATATCTCTGTTCCTTCAATACTTTTCTAAGTGATCATTTCAGATTTTCCACTTATTTTTCATTCAATTGTGGTAATTACATATTTTGCCCCAAAATCATTCATTTATTTTGGTTTTCAAATGAGCTGCCATAGAATTGCATATCATAACATATATTATTCTGTAAATACTCTCTGTAGTTAAATCTTCTTATCTCTATTCTTTTCTATTTTACTCCCTTTCTTTTGTCCTTAATCAAGCATGTGAAGGATTTGTCATTTTTATTGGATGTGTCAAAAAAATAACCTTTTGACTAATATTGTTTGTAGTTTTTCTCAATTGTAAATACAGATTATAATTGTGTTCAGTTCACAGCGTTATTATTGTGAGGATTAAGTCAGTTAATTTTCATGACATGCTTAGATTTACTCAGATTTCAAAAGAAACATACGAAATGTTCTTATTCAAATTATATTTTCATCAAGTTGCCAATGTGATATGTAGTTCTTACTTTTTATATTGAGCTGCTGTAAGGTGTCATGCAAAGCTCTATGACTGCAAATCTGCTTCACAAAATGTGACTTTTATCAGTACATGTTAGCCTATTTTATTTTCTGTTTAGTGCTTTCAACCCTGAAGTCCACCTTCTAACATTAATATTGTTATTTATCCTCTCTCTCCTCCAACCTCTCTCTCGCATTTATTTTTAGATTTTCATTACTTTCTTTTTATTCTGATTCTTGCAAATAGTATAAGCTAGATTTTATTTTTATTTACTTTTAAAATTTATTTTATTTTTTATTTTATTTTATTTTATTTTATTTTATTTTTGAGACGGAGTCTCGCTCTGTCACCCGGGCTGGCGTGCACTGGCCGGATCTCAGCTCACTGCAAGCTCCGCCTCCCGGGTTCCCGCCATTCTCCTGCCTCAGCCTCCCGAGTAGCTGGGACTACAGGCGCCCGCCACCTCGCCCGGCTAGTTTTTTGTATTTTTTAGTAGAGACGGGGTTTCACCGTGTTAGCCAGGATGGTCTCGATCTCCTGACCTCGTGATCCGCCCGCCTCGGCCTCCCAAAGTGCTGGGATTACAGGCTTGAGCCACCGCGCCCGGCCACTTTTTAAATTTATGATTGACAGATAATAATTTCTTGTGTGTGTGTGTGTGTGTGTGTGTGTATATATATGGCACAATATAATGTTTCGGTGCATGCATACATAGTATAATGATCGAATTAGGGTAGTTACCATATCCATTACTTCAAGTATTTATCATTTCTTTGTGGTAACGACATTAAAAATCTTATCTTCTAGCTACCTTGAAATATATTTGTTACTGCTACAGTCACCCCACTGTGTAACAGAACACTAACACATATTCTTCCTGTCTCTCTGTAACTGTGTGGATTTTTCAAAATCCAGTTTAAGAACATAAACCTTTTTTTTATGGGAAATTATAGTCCATACCCAATCTCCATAATGATTGATAAAACATCTTATATCTTTCATTTCATTTTATGTTTTCATTTTTCTGGTCTGTTACTTTTAGCATGTTTTGCAGAATATATTTATTTTTTATGTTTATTGACATGAGTCTTTTCCAAAATCAAAATATCAGAAGAATTAGTCTTTATGTCCCCTCAGCAACTTGCTTGTTCTATGAAGTTAGCCATTCCTTTTTCTGTAATCCTTAAAGCATAACTAATACCTGCCTTTGATTACCTCTTAGGATTACTACAATGATGAAATAATCTATATGTATTTTATAAACCATTTATTTGCAAGGTGTTGTTAATACTTCAAGGAAATATTAACATATAAGTAACTAACGATAAAAGCTAACAAATTTATTATGTTACATAGTTGACAAAAATCTGTTGTTACTAAATTGTATATATAATTAATATAAAATTTCTAATATATATTATAAATTTCTGCCATGTTATCTCTCACTTTTTCTCTCTCTCTGTATATATATACACACACACACATATATACACATACAGATATATATACAGATATATATATACACACAGACATTTCTACAATATTTTTATAATTAATAGCCTTTTTTTGGTACTTTTAGCTTTACAGAAAAGGTGAGTAGAAAGTACAAAATTCCTATAAACTCCCTTACCCTCACCCTAGGTTTCTGCTATTATTAACATCTTGCATTAGATGGCACAGTTGTTACATTTCATAAACCATTGTTGATACATGCTTATTAACTGAGTTCCACAGTTTGCGTTAGTGTTCATTTCTTGTGTTGTACTTTCCATGGGTTTTGACAAATGTCTGATGACCTGTAGCCACCATGACAGTGCCATACAGAATAGCTTCACTGTTCTAAAAACACCTTGCTTCACATTCTGTCTTTCATTTTTTATTTTCCATTTTTATTTTCTTAATTTTAATGCTTTTGTATCTTTTTTCTATTCGATCTTTATTCTTATGTGCTTGATAAAGTTGGTATTCATTCCATTTTTTCACCTTGTTAATCTGGAAATCATACTTTATTTTTATTATTAAGTAGCTGTCTTTCCTTCTGGATGTTCATACTGAGACACATTTCACTCTATTGCTATGAATAAAAAACTGTTACAGTAATAATAATAATATTTATCAAGTATACACTGTGTGCCTTTTTGAAGTGTTAGGAATCTATATGTTTTTTATTATAATTAATAATCTATAATAATTTGTAGTGTCTAATTCAGTTCTCTCAACATCCCTATAAGATAGGGATAATTATCATATCTAACTACTGAGGAATTGAAGCATTTACCTTATGTTATGCAGGTAGTAAGAAGTGGAACTAGTATTTTTGAAAACAGGTGGATCAAGTTTGGTCAAAGCTTTGGTACCCTATTTTGTATACTGACTCTGATAAACTCAATTAGTTATCTCAGGGAAGCATTCTAGTTTTTCATTCTTTCCTTCCATCCAATAAGATTATATTTTAAAAATATTTTTAGCTACCTCTCTCACTCTCATCTGCCCCTCCCAAGATACCTTTAAAATGTTTTGTGCTCTATTTTATACACTATTTTATGCTCTATTTTATGCAGTTATTCCTATATTTTGCTGAGATAATTTAGAATTTTTACTTCTTACTGTTTTTCTTACCAATTATTTTTACATCACAAATTAAAATGAGATATTACTTTTCCTAGTAGAAAATAAAATTAAAGGTATAACCCAGTGTTGTCAAAACTACAGTCACACAGCATACATTAATAAAATATTTATGTAAAACACTTTGGTAATAGATATAAAGAATATTTACTTGTTAATACCTATTTATTAATTCTACTCTAGGACCATAATGTAAGAATATGTGAAGAAATGAAGACATAAATTCAAACAAAATTACATGTCTCACATTTATAGCAAAACATAAAATTTGCCAAAACTTCAATGAAAAACTGAACAGTTTAAATTAATCAACTGGGGTCAGAGAGCAAGCAAAGTAAGTGAGCAAAGTGATAGAAAGCTAATGGATTATTGTCAGATCATTAGACAAGGTGAAATTGTGAAAGGTATCCCAAAGCTACTAACATGTATTTGGATCTCTTTCTCTAGAAAATAGTCTAGGATTCACTTTAGACAACCTTTTGGAGTAGTAATTTATTGAATAATTTGCTGGACGTGAGGCTCTCACATGAGCAACTGAATACTCCTAGGTATGATTGTGAATGAGTAGAAGAAATAGAAGTTGTGGTGAGGGATGAAAACCATCAACTTGATTTGGTCTAATCAGTACTTTCATAACATGCCTTAGTGATCATATACATATGATCATAGTGATACATATACATATATGTAAAATTGCAGTTGGAACTTAGATCTCTTTTTGCATCTAATCTTCTACCATAGTTCCCACCATACTTCCCTATACTGAACTATTATCCAATTTCGTGAAGCCACCAACTTCTTGTTCATTACTGGAATATTTTTACAGTACTTAGGTCTTCCCCAACATTTTAGATTCAATGATATTTCCATCAGGTTTATAAAACTTTGTTAATGATATTTCCACCAGGTTTATAAAACTTTCTTAATGATATTTCCATCAGGTTTATAAAACTTTCTTAATGATATTTCCATCAGGTTTATAAAACTTTCGTAAGTATAGCTCTCTAAGTTCACTGTAATGTTTCACATAAAAAAACAAGGAATCATGTATTTTATATACTATTTTAGATACAGAAATTTGCTAAATGATGTGATGAAGATTTTTGTTAAATGCACTGATACTTTGTTTCTCTTATGCTAGTGGTTCAATAGTATTGCCTCAGGGATAAAAGTTTTTTGCAAAAATAAAATGCGATGATGTTGGAAAAAATACTAACTATAGTACATTGCACAAGTTTGGTTCTCAATATATTTAGCTTATTAGGTATTTGTCTTTATTTATGATGATGATTGTGAAAATTGAAAATAGAAAAAGAACTAAATTACTATGAAGTCTTCTCGTTTTTCAAAGTGACTTAACAGAAATTTATCTCCAAATCTCTACTATTTTTGCCTAACAAGAAACTGCTCAATTAATGAGTAAACAAGTCAGCCTTGAGGAGTTTTGTTATTACATTCCATAAAATGATGTAGCATAGAAACTCAGAAATTCTCATCTACTTACTTGCAATTCCCCAGCATACTCAACACTTTTTAAAATTCCACACTCTCATACTGCATTATTCCATGTGGAAGCTTCTTGTCTAACACATTTTTGTTTGTCAGAGTCCCACTCCAGCTATATCTTCCTTATTCACTCACCTCCTACACTGGTATTGTTGGTGAAGAGTAGCTCATGTATCAAGTATCCTTAGTACCTGACAGGATGTATTTGGTAATAATATCTCCAGAGCACTCAGCATCACATTCCAGAATTCCTAAGATGTAAAAAGTGCTGAGAATTGAAAGGTATTGGAAACCATATTTTCCACTTCTCTTCCGTACCTTCCTGTTTTCCCCACCAGACTATGACCTGTTGGATGTACATCTCTATACATACAGCACACTCTCACATTAAATACTCGTTAAAAAGAAATAGTTGAATATATTTTTACAAACTAATTCTCAGAAATGGTATGAAGACAAAAGTCACACACCCAAGAATAAGGCAATGAGGCTGTTTACAGTTGTGTTTCTAAAGGAAGATAATTCTTAGAGTTTTCTCTATAGAGGAATTGTCCTTTGTATACTTTGGCAAAAGGATGGGGAGACCAAAAGTTGCACACACGACTTAAGGATAATACATCATGGCTGTTTGAACTAAAAACCCCGCTGCCAGTCCATTATCATGAACTAGGATAGGGCAGGAAGTCAAGGTTTATTGTCTTGCTTTGGCATTTTCATATTCTGCATTGTGAGCAATCTCTACTGAGAGAGGTGACAAGAAGAGAATAATAGTTAATAACAGATTTTAATAAGTGGGGAATTAGTAGCTAAACTTCATTAGTGATCTTAAGACCCACAAATAAAATTTATATTTTTGCAAATGCTCAATTTAAGAATATTTCCAATCATCTATCCATAAGCTCTCAAGTATGTTAAATTTTAACTCATTATCTTAATCACCCTGTGTCTGGGTTCCTGTTCTTTATTTTATTTATTTATTTATTTATTTATTTATTTAGAAGGAGTCTTACTCTGTCGCCCAGGCTGGAGTGCAATGGCATGATCTCGGCTCACTGCAACCTCTGCCTCCCAGGTTCAAGCGATTCTCCTGCCTCAGCTTCCCAAGCAGCTGGGATTACAGGCGCATGCCCCAATATCCATCTATTTTTTTGTGGTTGTTGTCTTTGTAGTACAGACGGGGTTTCACCGTGTTAGCCAGGATGGTCTCGATCTCCTGACCTCGTGATCCGCCCGCCTCGGCCTCCCCAAATGCTAGGATTTATAGGCACGAGCCACCACGCCCGCCGTGGGTTCCTGTTCTTTAAACGTATAGCTATGATTCCCTAGCCCTTTTTGTTAATGTTAACCTTGTTGTTTTCTCCTTTATCCCAATGACTGTTTCCTCATCCCTTAACTTCTTCAATTAAAAAATCTCATCTTCTTAAAGTTTTCTGCTTTTATTCTGCTCTGGGCCTGTTTGTCCCAAATCCAAGTCTACAGAGTAGAATGGAATGTTTTGTGGAGGACCTGACTTCTACTTGATATACCACTCACTAACAGTGTAAGCTTAAACAAAGCATTCTCTCTGGACCCCTAGTTTTCCCATTTGTAAGAAGAATGGGTATTGGAGTTAATAATCTCCATGCTCTTTGAGCCAGACATTTTAAGACACTAAAATTCTCATGTCTGTCTCTCACAAATCCTTTGCCAGTGAGCTGTTGCATCCTTCAGGCACTAGAGGGAGCTTCTGGGAGAGTTTTCTAATACGTTTAGAGTGAAGTAAGGGATGAACGTCTTTAAAACAATTCACATTCTGATTGAAAAAATGTAATTTCACTTTTTAATTTAATGTAAAATAAATAAATGTTGCAGCAATTATAAAATTTTGTATTATTATGACTCTGTAGCATGAAGTTAACTTAATTCGCTTTAAATAACAATCAGTCTTGAATTTTTTGTCCTCTATCTTTAAATTTATGAAAGCATGGGGAAGCACATTTAGAAACCAATGGAAAATAGTTCAATTATGTGAGTAGGATTCTTTTTAAAAGCCACAATTCTCAACTGAGATAATTCTCTGCTTGATGATACTGTAAAAGAGAGTTATGATGCCCCTGTGTGCTTTTTAAGAATAGGCTTTAGAAAGTAGACAGATGCAATTTGACAAAGACCTGTTTAACTATGAAATTATTATAAACTTATTTATTAAATTTCAAGGAAATCAGGATTGGGAAATTTGTGAAAAACAAATGAACATCTATTCATCAACCTGAGAATAATGTAGTTTGAGATGAGAAGTTAATTTGCATTTTTATTACTATTATTTATTAAATTATGAAAACAGTCAAAATATTCTTAGATTAAGATATGACTTTGAGTCTTTGCTTCCTTTGTAGACTATTTGCTTATTCTTTGGGGATCTCTCAGATAATATCTTTGATACTCTTACATTTGCTGTGTCTTTAGGTGTAGGAATGTTCATCTCTTGAAGGACTGAAATCCTACATAACTTTTCAATCTGAGCTTTTATGGCTTTAATTATAATGAATTCTCAGTTTTTCTTTTCATTCATTGCCTCTTTTATTCTCTTTATTTCTGGTACTTCTATTATGGGAGTGCTAATAAGTCTCTTCCTAACCTCCAATTTTTTATTAGGCTGTATCCATTCTTTTCGTCAGCTAATACTTTCTGGTTAGATTTATTTATTTATTTATTTATTTATTGAGATGGGGTCTTGCTCTGTCACCCAGGCTGGAGTGCAGTGGCATGATCTTGGCTCACTGCAACCTCTGCCTCTAGGTTCAAGCAATTCTCCCTGTCTCAGCCTCCTGAGTAGCTGGAATTCCAGGTGCCTGCCACCACGTCCGGCTAATTTTTGTATTTTTTAGTAGAGATGGGGTTTCACCATGTTGGCCAGGCTGTTCTTGAACTCCTGACCTCAGGTGATCTGCCTGCCTTGGCCTCCTAAAGAGCTGGGATTACAGGCATGAGCCACCCTGCCGAGCCGAGGTTATTTCTTATGCCAGCCATATATATTTGTGACAACAAATGTCTTTGGTTGATTCTTGCTTCCTGTTGTTCAACATGTTTATATTTTTGAGAATATTTATATCCATATTTTAAATACTTGTTTTTCTCTATTATTTTATTAGCTCTATATTCTCTAGTATTAGATATTCCATTTGTTATCCCATAGTGCGTTCACTTTATTCAGAAGCCTCAAGGATTTTTACTGGGAACTCATCTTCTTTTACATGAGGCTGTCAGCTGACTTTTCAGACTATAAGATTTCAAGGTTGGGATAGGTATAGTTTTGATGCATTTACTGAGTGTTATTCTTTATTTGTTCTTTTTCTATGTCTCTTCTGACCTATCAAAGTTCCGATGTAGGAACATAAGATGACAAGCCAACTGCCTGAACTGGTAGTATCTCATTTCCTATTCAGTTGTGCAAAGTATGTTTAAACATTTAATTTCTTCTCTCTCTCTCTCTCTTGCTCTTTCTCTTACTCTCAAAATGCTGTTTCTCTAAATTGGAGTACTATTTTTTTCATGAAATCCATATAGTTCATATATTACTTGGTGTTAGTAAATAAATAAGATATTTTAGATTGAGTTATTAATGAATACAAATATTACCAAAATTCTATTGAAAGAAAAATGCTGCATACATTTTGATTACTCAAATTTAACTAATTATATGTCTGTGTGAAAAATTATAGGGCAGGTGAAAGAATACTGAAAATAAACTGAGAATATCTGTATTTAAATCCTAGATCTGCTTTTATTAATATTTTCACCTTGGTCAAATACCAAGATATCTGGACTTGGGTTTTATAATTCATAATATATAATTCATTTCTTCTCCTCTGAATGTACCTGTTAAGGGAGCATATGCAGCATTCACAGACACACAAGAATACATCAGTGAGAAAAGTCTGTGTGTGTATGTGCGTATGTGTGTGTGCATGTGTGTGTGTGTGTGTGTGTGTATATGTGAATTTGGGTGTTTATCTAATAATCCCCAATGCAGGGGATTACTTTCTGGTAAACTATGATAAAGGAATGCACTTGACTGGATGTCTAAGTGAGATGTCTAATCCTTTGATGTTAGAATAGCTACTTTTATGGAGCAAACTCTCAAGTCCCTTTATTCAACCATTACATAAGCATGTAGGGCTGCTCTACCTTACCTTGTAGCATGAATGGAACTGAGAGAATGCAGCAGTGGCTATATTGCAAGGGTAGATGCTGACAGCTGATGGCTAGGTAAGCTTTATACACAGGAGCAGGTAGCACAAAGAAAACTACAGCACCTGAGTACAAAAAGTAAAAGATAAAGCAGGGCATTTGCCTGCTTTTCACAGAAAATAAACCTTGTCTAGTAGCAAAGCCTGCGCAGATGACTCATGTTCAGAACAGGCAAATGATCAGCTCCTCTTTCTGTGGGCAGAAACCAACAAGGCAGTGAAGACAGGAGAGATGTCCTTCTCTATGGGCTAAGGCAGATGTGTAAAGAGAAGAGGAAGTAACGCATTTTTTTCTTCCACAACAGTGACAAATGAAAAAAACAATGTGAAAAGTCTTGACAAATTGTAAGTTGCAAAGAAAATAAGAGATGTCTTGACCTACTGATTAAATGATGCAGTTATTTGTTTAAACCGCTTTGTACTTTAGACAGAAATTTTTTTTAGAGTGGCATTGTGTACGATGCTTATCGCTCCTGGTGGAGCAGAGCAGGCATTTAACACATGATAGTTTGTTGTTCGAATTTTTACCATACTTAATGTTCTGACAGCTCCATTCAATATTATCAACAGAAAAATGTATGATTCATAAAACTTCCTGAAATACTGAAATCTCAATTAGTATTACTAGTAATAATACAAATAGGAGCTCCAGTTTAAAATCCCCATCGATTTCCTAATTCAACTTCCTATAATATATTAAGTATCAATATAATTTTAAGTTATTCTACTTAATTTCATTTTTAATGACCTTTCTTCTTGATTCTCTTTTTCTCAAAATACTCTATCCTGTTATTTTACCATAATATCACACATCTCTTTTCATCTTCACTCTCTATCCGTAACTCCTCCTCCTCTGGCAGACCATTGAAATTGCTCAAGATTTTAATCTTGTCACTTTTCTAATTCTACACATTTTTTGCGGGTAAACCAATCCATTGACATTGGTTTAATGACTTTCTATGCCTTGATGACTTGAAAATACATACAGTTAGTCTTAACTTTTTTCTTGATCTCAAGAGAAGGACTTTAAATCCATGCATTATTGTTATCTCACTCTAAATACCTCACAGGCAACACAGGCACGACTTGTCCCAAACTGACCCAGTCTCTGCCATCATTCTCAATCTTCTTTGTATCAGTAATGGTGACACCATCCATTCTGCCACACAGCCGGAATCACAGAAATCATGCTTGACTCCTTCCTCATGTCAACCTTCTGCAATCATGAAGTCTCAGTCCTAAAAGCCTTTCTCAAGGCTCAAATTACTTCCTTTCCCACTCTACCACTATAGTCCAAATTCCTATCACTTTTCTGTAGTGGGATATTATGATACAGACAGTAAACATTATTCTGAAGCATTGCTGAACTCAGGAATTAGTAAGTAATCTCTAGTAACTTACCGACTCTTTAATAAAGTTAGAAATCAAGAATGTAAACCAAAAACAGAACAACTTTAAAAAATAAAAACATATGTCTAAATGTCTAAATCATTAACCGGTTAAAGAAAAAAAAAAAAGGCTGGGCGCAGTGAGTGGCTCACGCCTGTAATCCTATCACTTTGGGAGGCCGAGGTGGGTGGATTGCCTGAGCTCAGGAATTCGAGACCAGCCTGGGCAACACGTTGAAATCCCTTCTCTACTAAAATACAAAACATTATCTGGGCATGGCGGTGTGCGCCTGTAGTCCCAGCTACTCGGCAGACTGAAGCAGGAGAATTGCTTGAATCCGGGAGGCGGAGATTGCAGTGAGCCAAGATCGCGCCACTGCACTCCAGCCTGGGCAACAGAGCTAGACTCAGTCTCCAAATAATAATAATAATAATAATAATAATAATAATAATAATAAGTGTTATAAAATGTTTAGAACTATGGAAAATAAAAGAATTTGTATCACAACTTTTGACAAATAAAGATTTAGAAGATGGTTTTAGACTTTAAAAATACTTAGAAATAAAACTCAAATATTAACTAATTAAAATTTTAATCCACAAAACTGGTACAATGCAGAATAAAAAAGTTGAAAAAGGAAAGCAACAACAAAAAATAAGAGTAATTGCAAGAAAGAACTGAAAAAATAGAGTTAATAAACAAATTTTTTAAATTAGTTTTTAAGAAATTAATAAAATAGGTATACATATAGATCACTGATTATGACAAAATAGTAAAATATTAGCAATAAAAAAGGGAGACACAATATTAGATATAGTCAATTTTTAAAAAAAATTATAAAATGTTATGAATTTATTATTACAAATAAGTTTAGAGACATAGAAGAAATGATCAATCTTTTAGAAATATTAATTAACAAAATGACCCTACAGAAAATAAATAGAAAATACTACGATAAGTTTTTTTAAAAAAATATAGTCAAAATTCTCCCTTAAAATATATGCTGAGCTCAGGTGTTTTTATAAGTGAATTTTAAATCAAATTTAAGAAAAAAACTGATAATCTCAATTTATTATAAATAAGAAATGGCAAAGAAAAGAAAAAGAAAAAACATACCCCAATTCACATTACAAAGCAATTATAACCTTCTTATTAAAATCTAGACAAGAACAGCATAATAAAAAGAATTATTGGCCAATCTCTGAAAACTGTGCTTGCAACGTATTACATAATACTTTAGAAAATGTTTCCTTTATTTTCTTTTGCCTTCATATTGTTTGAACAGTTTGGCTCCCATCATTACCATGCTTAAGAAATGAATTTTGTAGGGTGCTTCTGCTGTTTGATTGAGTTTACTTGAATTTTTAGCCATTTTCTTTATACTTGACTGCCAAACTCCACAAGATACTTTTACCTTTTCTAGTTTTCTATAATTTCATTGTCTTGTAGATTCTGTTATCTGACTCTTTGCTAACACTCTTTCTACGTTCTGTGACTTTCCCTTTAGCCCTTTTATGCTGGGAGTTAAACATGTAGAGTCTGACCTATTGCTCTTCGTGATTTATATCCTACTGCCTTGAATAGCACACCCATTCCCGTATGTCTAGTAATCTTCATTCGATCGGTAACTCTCAAACTGAAAAGTTCCCCATCTGATCACTGGAACTGTAGTTTTGTCAGATACTTAGCTCTGCTGTGCACATCACTTCTTTGATTGAATTTGACTAACACCAAACTCAGCATTTTTCCTGTCAAAACTCTGACTTCTAATCTTTTTTACCTCACATCACACCTTGTCCATGGTCATATATATATATATTTTTTTTGGTAACCAAAACTTGTCAATGGCATATCATTGAATTTTTTTCTTTTTCATTAGCTGTATCCGTCTGATTCAATCTTTAATACAGCTCATATTTGTCTCTTTCTGTCCAGTCTCATTTGTACATTGTTAAACAAGTGTTTATCACTAATCTGGAATACATCATCCTCAATAAGGCTCTTGTTTTCCTCCAGGCTGCACTGCTCACACTGCTCAGTTTTCTGTTAAGCAACCTGCTCATTACAGTAGATCACCAAGGTGATCTGTTCTTCTGTTCTTCAGAAGTTCACTATTTCTTATTGCAACAGGGCTACACGATTTTAAGATTCTTCAAAATCAGTATCTAATTAACATTATTTTTCATTACTATTCTGTATATCTTCACATTCCATAAATATAATACTCATGTTTATGTTAAATTTCCTTATAAGTTCAACACATTGAAAGCTAAAATAAAGACTTCCTACTATGAAATTGAAATAAAACCCCTGGCTATGGAATCCAGATTGTATTTTTAGTTGAATTATGCTTTGTTTATTTAAAATACATCAAAGTTGAAAATATAAAGAGATTAAACTGAAAAATGGTCTATGAATGTGTGGGCATTTTTGTCAGATTATTTTATTCTTATTTTTCAAAAAGGTGTTACTTGCTTCATGGCAATTAAATTGTAAAAATTATATTTTTAGGATGGCAAGTTATCTTTGAAAGCAAGCATTTGGCTCTGGTTAACTGTTTTTTTGTGTGTCTGTGTGTGAGCGTGTGTGTGTGTGTGTGTGTGTTTTTTTTTTCTTTCCATGGAGGTTAGAGAAGACGCTTGACATAGCTTGTCTGACATTATAGTAAAGGGAGTTATTAAGAAAATTGCCTGTAACTTGTACCAATTTGTGGTTTCTGCATTTTCCCTTTGGCTTCTGTTTTCTAATTCCCTGGTCCCAAGCCACATCAGTTGTTTCTTAATTCACTTTAAGCCACATATCATCATGACAATGTCTGTTACTCAAGATCCCTGAGTCCTTTGCCAACCTCAATGGTTATTTAATATAATAGAAGAGATTATGTGATTGACAATGAAATTAGATCTTAAGCTGAAACTTAACTTGTAGGAACAGTGACCTATGCTTGGTGGATATTTACATCTTGAGTTGTTCTGTCCCTGTTCTTTGCATTTTCCAAAATTCTTAGATTACTTCACAAGACAATGTCATCTGAGTGTAAACAACAATGATAGCAACGAAATCACAAAATTATAATATTAGCATTGTTTAAAGTAATAAGCTGGTTTCTCATTTATAATAATTTCTGACACAAATTCTTTAATCTTATTTTTAATTTAAATTTCTTTTCTTGCATGTTAAGTTCACATTTTTGGTCTCATGAGTGTTATGCATAAAAACATTTTTTAACACAATTGCATTTTGTTATTCTTAATTTTTATAGAAGTTGTTATTTTAAAAGTCTATATTAACAATGTAGACTTAATTTTTGCTTAATTAGTATTCAAATCCAAAATTAATAGTTACATTAATGTATATTAATTTAGAACAAGTAGTTAGGAAAAATGAATAAGACCCAGTATTTGATAGCACAACAGTAACTATGGTTAACAATAATTTAATTACACTTTAAAAAATAACTAAAGGATAATAACTAAGTTGTTTGTAACAGAAAGGATAAATGGTTGAGGGGATAGATATTCCATTTACCATGATATGATTATCACTCATTGCATTCCTGTACCAAAGTATCTCATGTACCCCATATAGATATATACCTACTAAAAATAGAAAATTTAAAAAAGAACAGTTTATAGTATTTAACTTATAGAAAATATATTCTTTTTTTGAAGTTTAGAGATTTGTTTTCCATATTCTTGAAAGCTTCAAAACAAAAATGGCATTGTCAAATTGTGTCTACTAAAATTCAGGATCGTATATGCTTTTAATATTAAGTTTTACTCATTTAAGCATAGTTATATGAATGAATGTATTGGAGCATCTATATAAATAATCTTGTTCAGAGTAATTCATCAGTGCCTCTCATTTAAATAAAATTTGCATAGTTAATAAAAATGCATATTTTTTCAAGATATGAGACATTTCTTTCTTAGACAATGGGAACAGAAAATATTTTAGAGCTCTCACTGCCCTAGAACATTTTGCAAAACATAGTTTGCCAACTCTTTCTCTAAAGAACACCATACACTCAAATATGCATTGGCTGAAAGAGCAGATTTTAAATTTAATTTTATATGTAACACTCTTACCTTGAGATGAGATTTCTTAGCCAGCATCGTATACTGCTGTTTCTAACATTAATTTCTCATTGCCAAGTAACTTCACTACTACCTAAAAATGTGTTCTGCTGGCTCATAAACAATTATATCATCAATCCCCTCTGTGTGTAACAAGAGACCTTAACCACAGAACTGGGAAATAAAAGGAAGAATTATGCCAGAAGTCACAACCGTGCCAGCAACCTGCCTTGCAGTGATTGGCTAAATGAGGCCAACCAGTTGAGTTTCATTCAGCAGACGTTTTGAGTTAACCTACAAGCTTTTTTTTTTTTTTTTTTTTTCTTCATTTTCTCTATTTTTCTTTACTTGGGTCTCTTTTGATTTCATGCTGGCTTTTTAAATTGAGGATAAAGTTAATTCATTTAACAATGCCACAGCTGGAATTAAGTATGCCTCTTCTCTGATCGCTGAGGGGAGGGGCTGTGCTGATTGGTGGTGTCTTACTGGATGCCCAACACCCTTGAGGGCTGTTGCTGAATCAGTGGTGCCTCTAGCGACAGGCAAGAAGTAAACTAATTATGAACATATGGTTTGGCAGACACCTTGTTAGCTTGCTGCTGCGTAGGTGTTTGGAAGGAGGTGAAGGGGAAAGCTTGAGGTAGAAGGTGTGGCTAAAAGTCCCACTGATAAGCCTGGGGGAGATTTGATTGATCCTAATCTTTTTGTCAAGAATCAGCATGCTTCTGGCAGCAACAGCTTGGTAATAACAGAGATTTGTGGCCCTTAAGCTCTTGTGGTGATAGACGGCACACATAAGCAGACCAGTCAACTGGCTCCTTATAAGGCCCTCATTTAATTGGCCACAATAGTGGGGACAGAAATGAGATGTTAGGTCAAGGTACAACACATGGCCTACCTGAAATGGCTCAAAATGATCTAAAGCACAGATGTCACTCTTTACTGGCGTGATTACCATCAGAAGAACAAGAGAAGGCTTGAGAAAAGGACCGCAGGGAAGCCTGTAGTAAGAGCCACGCAAGTGCGGTATTTATATTGTACTTGAATTACTTAAAGAAAAATGCAGACATATAAAGGATTGAGAGGAGACATATTAGATTGGGTTGTGACTTGATCTGAAGAAGAATAAAGCAGGTATTCTATTTTATAAAAAATGAAATTTCTTGGAAAATTAATAGTAGAAAGTTTGAAACATTTTGTGAATTTTATGTATTTATGAAAAATTACACACACCCCTGGTATTCAACTGCATAGCTGTAAAAGTCATATATTTTCATCAGCTACATTTTTGCATATAGTACTTATTGTACAATAATATATATTAATTATATATTAATTATATAATTATATATAATAAAGTATAATATTTTATATAAGACCCTTGGAATTATTGTATAAATTTTATATACCTACTCTAAAGCCTAAATTTTTTGAATACTAAAAAAATTCCATGATGCCTATGGAAAACTAGTTTATCTAATGGGAAACATTTGCTCTTAAAAGATTTGCTAGTTTCCAATCTTTCTTCTATACTTATGGATGTTCTTATGTCAATTACTCAGGGTGGTATAGACAATAGAGACATTTTGTATATCATTTAAAATAGTATTGGATTATCTAAAATTGTATAAATAGTATAGTATTATCTAAAATTATATAAAAGTAATTATGCAGCCTGCCTGCATTAGTTCATTCTCACGCTGCTATGAAGAAATACATAAGACCTGGGAACTTTTAAAGAAAAGAGGTTTAATTGACTCACAGATTCACATGGCTGGGGAGGCCTCAGGAAACTTACAATCATGGCAGAAGACACCTCTTCACATGGTAGCGGGAGAGAGAGTGCCAAACGAATAGGGAACCCCGTTACAAAACCATCAGATCTCATGATAACTCACTTACTATCAGGAGAACAGCATGGGGGAAACACCCCCATGATTCAATTATCTCCACCTGATCCCACCATTGACACATGGGGATTATTACAACTCAAGGTGAGATTTGAGTGGGGACACAGAGCCAAATCATATCACTACCTTGCTACTAAGTGATCAATAATTAGCATATTTCCAGATGGAAGGAATATTGCTCCAGATGTGACCCAGTAGACTCACCTCTGTGTTCTGCAATTACACAGATTGCACATGAACGGTGTTGTGTGAAAGTGAATATGTGTACATGTGCATATGTCAATATGGTAATTGTTTGTTCTTCTGGAAATGGTTTGTACACATCTTCTTTTTTAAAGCAGCTACAATTCATTTTTTAAATGTTCCAAACCTTATGTCCTATTGAAAATACACCCACAGGGATCTTGGAATAGGAAAAACTGGAAGTGGGACAGTGTAGAGCACGGCTATAGCCAGATGACTTTAGGCCAGGTTCTAACACGTAGTGGCAGTGTGACCTTGGGCAAATTGCTAACTCCTTAAATTTTTGATGTCCTCATCCATAAATAACACCTGACCTACATGACCTACCACAGTGGGTTAGTGTAAGGATAAATTGAGTTAATATATGACATGGTTTGGATTCGTGCTCCCAACCAGATCTCAAGTTGAAATGTATTCCCCAATGCTGGAGGTAGGGCCTGGTGGTTGGTGACTGGATGATGGGGGTGATTTCTTATGGTTTAACACCATCCCCCTTTGTTCTGTCATTACAATAGTGAGTTCTTGTGAGATCTAATTATTTAAAAGTGTATGGCACCTCCCCGTGTCTCTCTCTCTCTCTCTCTCTGTCTCTCTCTCATTTGTGCTCTGGCCATGTAAGATAAGCCTGCTTCCTGTTTGCATTCCACAATAATTGTAACTTTCCTGAGGCCTCCCAAGAAGTCAGGTAGATAGGCAACATTGTGTATAGCCTGCAGAACCATGAACCAATTAAGCCTTTTAAAAAATATTTTATATTAAATAAACCAATATTAAATAAAACCAACTCTCAGATATTTCTTTACAGCAATGTGAGAATGGATTAATACAGAAAATTGGGACCAAGGAGTAGGGCATTTCTATAAAGATACCTGAAAATGTGGAAGCGACTTTGGAACTGGGTAACAGGCAGAGATTGGAAGAGTGTGGAGGGCTCACAAGATAAGAAGATGAGAGAAATTTGGAACTTCTGAAAGAATTGTTGAACAGTTGTGACCAATGTGATAGTGACATGGACAAAGATGGCCATGCTAATAAGGTCTCAGATGGAGATGAAGAACTTATTGGGAACTGGAGCAAAGGTCACATGTGTCATGTTTTAGCGAGGAGGCTGGCTGCATTGTGCCTCTGTTCTAAGGAATCTGTGGAACTTTGAACTTGAGAATGATAATTTTGGGTATCTAGTGGAAGAAATTTCTAAGGAGCAAAGTGCTCAAGAATGACCTGGCTGCTTCTAACACCTACACTCGTATGTGTGAGCAAAGAAATGACCTGAAACTGCTTATATTTAAAAGAGAAGTAGACCATAAAAATTCGGAAAATTTGCAGCCTGGCAATGCAGTAGAAAAGAAAAACTCATTTTATGAGGACCAATTGAAGCCCAATGCAGAAATTTGAATAACTTAAAGGAAGACAAGTGCTGATAGCTTCCAACACAATGGGCCAAAGGCCTTCAAGGCATTTCAGAGACTTCTGGGGCAGCCTCTCCCATCACAAGCCCAGAGACCTTGGAAAGAAGAATGGTTTCATGGGCCAGGACTCTGGAGCCACCAAAGCTAAGAACTCAGGGGGAGTCCATTTAACCCCCCGACCACCTACACTGGAACAGACACTTGTATCCAAGGCTGAAAGACCAATAGATGGTTCACATCACAGGAATCTGTGCAGACAGCCCCCAGTGCCCCAGTACCAGCTCAGAGCCAGGCAGGTTTGCTGGTTGGCTAGACCCAGAAGTGAGACAACAATCACTGCAGTTCGGTTCACAGGAAGCCACATCCATAGGAAAAGGGGGAGAGTAGTACATCAAAGGAACACCCCATGGGACAAAAGAATCTGAACAACAGCCTTCAGCCCTAGACCTTCTCTCTGATAAAGCCTACCCAAATGAGAAGGAACCAGAAAATTGACCCTAATAATACAACAAAAGAAGGCTCTTCAGTACCCCTCCAAAACCACACAAGTTCACCAAAAATGGATCCAAACCAAGAAGAAATCCCTGAAATAATTCAGGAAGTTAGTTATTAAGCTAATCAGAAAGGAAGGGACCAGAGAAATGGGCAGTCCAATGTAAGGAAATCCAAAAACTGACATAAAAAGGGAGAAATAGTCAAGGAAATAAATAGCTTAAAGTAAAACCAATAAGAAATTCAGGAAACTTTGGATACAGTTTTAAAAATGTGAAATGCTCTGGAAGTCTCAGCAATAAAATTGAACAAGTAGAAGAAATAAATTCAGAGCTTGAAGACAATGTCTTTGTATCAAACCAATCCAACAAAGACAAAGAAAAAAGAATAAGAAAATATGAACAAAGTCTCCAAGAAGTCTGGGATTATGTTAAATGAGCAAACCTAACAATAATCAGTATTCCTGAGGATGAGGATTATTCTAAAAGCTTGGAAAACATATTTGGGGAAATAATGAAGAAAAACTGCCCCAGCCTTGCTAGAGACCTAGACATCCATATACAAGAAGCACAAAGAACACCTGGGAAATTTATCACAGAAAGATCTTCACCTAGGAACATTGTCATTAGGTTATCCAACGTTAAGATGAAGGAAAGAATCCTAAGAGCTGTGAGACAAAAACACAAGGTAACTTATAAAAGAAAACCTATCAGGTTAACAGCAGATTTCTCAGAAGAAACCCTAAAAGCTAGAAGGGATTGGGGTCCTATCTTCAGCCTCCTCAAACAAAACAATTATCAGCCAAGAATTTTGTATTCGGTGAAACTAAGCATCATATATGAAGGAACGATACAGTCTTTTTCAGACAAACAAAAGCTGAGAGAATTCGCCACTACCAAGCCACCACTACAAGAACTGCTACAAGGAGCTCTAAATCTTGAGAAACAAATCCTGGAAACACAAAATAGAACCTCTTTAAAGCATGAATCACACCGGACCTGTAAAACAAAAATACAAGTTAAAAAGCAAAAACAAAAAAAAAAAAAAACAAGAAAATAAAAATACACAGGCAGCAAATATCATGGTGAATGCAACAGTACCTCATATTTCAATGCTAACACTGAATGTGAATGTCTGAAATGCTCCACTTAAAAGATACAGAACCACAGAATGGAAAAGAACTCACCAACCAACCATCTGCTGCCTTTAGAATACTCACCTAACACATAAAGCTCACAAAAATTTAAAGTAAAGGAGTGGAAAAAGGCATTTCATGTAAATGGACACCAAAAGCAACAGTGGTAGCTATTCTTATATCAGACATAACAAACTTTAAAGCAATAACAGTTAAAAGAGACAAACAGGGCTACTATGTGATGGTAAAAGGCCTTGTCCAAGAGGAAAAATATCACAATCCTAAACAAATATGCACCTAACACTGGAGCTCCCAAATTTATCAAACCATTACTAATGGACCTAAAAAATGAGATAGGCAGCAACACAACAAAAATCAGGGACTTGAATACTCCACTGACAGCACTAGACAGGTCATCAAGATGGAAAGTCAACAAAGAATGGTTTTAAACTATACCTTGGAACAAATGGACTTAACAAATATATACAGAACATTTCATCCAACAACCACAGAATACACATTATATTCAACAGTGCATGGAACTTTCTCCAAGATAGACCATATGATAGGCCATAAAACTAGCCTCAATAAATTTAAGAAAATTAGAATTGTATGAAGCACTCTCTCAGACCACAGTAGAATAAAACTGGAAATCCACTCCAAAAGGAACCTTCAAAAGCATACAAATACGTGGAAATTAAATAACGTGCTCCTGAATGAGCACTGGGTCAAAAATGAAATCAAGATGGAAATTAAAAATTCTTCAAACTGAATGACAATAATGACACAACCTATCAAATCCTCTGGGATACAGCCAAGACAGTGCTAAAAGGAAAGTTTATAGCCCTAAGTGGCTTCATCAAAAAGACTGGAAAAACACAAACTGACATTCCAAGGTCACATCTCAAGAAACTAGAATAAACCAAACCCAAACCCACCAGAAGAAAGGAAATAACCAAGATCAGAGAGGAACTAAATGAAATTGAAACAGCAACAAACAAAACAAAAGGTAAGTGAAACAAGAAAATGGTTTTTTGAAAAGATAAATAAAATTGATAGACCATTAGCAAGATTAACCAAGAAGAGAGAAAAATCCAAATAACCTCACTAAGAAACAAAACAGGAGATATTTCAACTGACACCACTGAAATATAAAAGATTCTTACAGGCTAGTATGAACACTTTTACATACATAAGCTAGAAAACCTAGAAGAGATGTTAAATAAATTCCTGGAAAAATACAACCCTCCTAGCTTAAATCAAGAAGAATTAGATACCCTGAACAGACCAATAAAAAGCAGCAAGATTGAAATACTCATTTAAAAATTACTAAGAACAACAAAAAAGTCCAGGACCAGAGGGATTCCCAGCAGAATTCTACCAAACATTCAAAGAAGAATTGGTACCAATCCTTTTGACACTATTCCACAAGACAGAGAAAGAAGGAACTCTCCCTAATTCATTCCATGAAGCCAGCATCACCCTAATACCAAAACCAGTAAAGGACATAACCAAAAAAGAAAACTATAGATCAACATCCTTGATTAACATAAATGCTAAAATCATTAACAAAATGCTAGCTTACCGAATCCAACAACATATCAAAAAGATCATCCCCCATGATCAAGTGGGTTTCATACCAGGGATGCAGGGATGGTTTAACATACGCAAGTCAATAAATGTGATACACAACATAAACAGAATTAAAAACAAATATCACATGATCATCTCAATAGATGCAGAAAAAGCATTTGACATAATACAACATCCCATTATGATTAAAACTCTCAGCAAAATTGGCATATAAAGTGCATACCTTAATGCAATAAAAGCCATCTATGACAAACTCACAGTCAACATAATACTGAATGGGTAAATGTCGAAATCACTCTTTCTGAGAACTGGAACAAGACGAGGATGCCCACTCGCATTACTCCTCTTCAACATAGTGCTGGAAGTCCTAGCCAGAGCCATCAGACAAGAGAAAGAAATAAAAGACATCCAAATTGGTAAAGAGGAAGTCAAACTGTTACTGTTTGCTGATGATATAATCGTTTACCTTGAAAAGGTACCTAATGACTCCACCAGAAAGCTCCTAGAGTTGATAAAATAATTCAGCAGTCTCTGGATACAAGATTAACATACACAAATTAGTAGCTCTTCACTACACCAACAGTGACCAAGTGGATAATCAAATCAAGAACTCAACTCCTTTTACAATAACTGCAAATAAATAAATAAACAAATAAATAAATAAATAAATGAAATACTTAGGAATATACCTAACTAAGGAGTTGAAAGATCTCTACAAGGAAAACTACAAAACACTGCTGAAAGAAATCACAGATGGCACGAACAAATGGAAACACATCCCATGCTCATGGATGGGTAGAATCAATATTGTGAAAATGACCTTACTGCCAAAAGCAATCTCCAAATTCAATGCAATTCCAATCAAAATACCACCATCATTCTTCACAGAATTAGAAAAAACAATTCTAAAATTTATATGGAACTGAAAAAGAGCCTGCATAGCCAAAGTAAGACTAAGCAAAAGGAACAAATCTGGAGGCATCACATTACCTGATTTCAAACTGTATTATAAGGCCATAGTCACCAAAACTACATGGTACTGGCACAAAAATAGACACATAGACCAATGGAACAGAATAGAGAACCCAGAAATAAACCCAAATACTTACAGCCAACTGATCTTCAACAAAGCAAACAAAAACATAAAGTGGGGGAAAGGACATCCTTTTCAACAAATGGTGTTGAGATAATTGGCTAGCCACATGTAGGAGAATGAAACTGGATCTTCATCTCTCACCTTATACAAAAATCAATGCAAGATGGATTAAAGACTTAAACCTAAGACCTGAAACTATAAAAATTCTAGAAGATAACATTGAAAAAACCTTTGTAGACATTGGCTTAGGCAAAAATTTTATAACCAAGAACATGAAAGCAAATTCAATAAAAACAAAGACAAATAGCTGGGACCTAATTAAACTAAAGTGCTTTTGCATGGCAAAAGGAACAGTCGGCAGAGTAAACAGGTGACACATAAAGTGGGAGAAAATCTTCACAATCTATACACAAAGGATTAATATCCAGAATCTACAACAAGCTCAAACAAATCAGTAAGAGAAAAACAAACAATCCCATCAAAAAGTGGGCTAAGGACATGAATAGACAATTCTCAAAATAAGATACACAAATGGCAAATAAACATATGAAAAAATGCTCAACGTCACTAGTGATCAGGGAAATGCAAATCAAAACCATGTCGCAATACCACCTGACTCCTGCGAGAAAGGCCATTAAAAAAAAAAAAAAACAAAACAGTAGATGTTGGCATGGATGCGGTGAACAGGGAACATTTCTGCACTGCTGGTGGGAATGTAAACAAGTACAGTCACTATGGAAAACAACATGGAGATTCCTTAAAGAACTAAAAGTAGAACTAACATTTGATCCAGCAATTCCACTACTGTGCATCTACCCAGAGGAAAAGAAGTCGTTATTCAAAAAAGATACTTGCGTATGCATGTTTATAGCAGCACAATTCACAATTGCAAAATTGTAGAACCAACCCAAATGCCCATCAATCAACAAGTGGATAAAGAAACTGTGGTATATATATATATGATAGAATACTACGCAGCCATAAAAAAGGAATGAATTAATGGCATTTGCAGTTATCTGAATGAGACTGGAGACTATTATTCTAAGTAAAGTATCTCAGGAATGGAAAATGAAACACTGTATGTTCTCAACGATTTGTGGAATCTAAGCTATGAAGACACAAAGGCATAAGAATGATACAATGGGGACTTCGGGGGAAGAGTGGGAGGGGTGTGAGGGCTAAAAGACTATAAATATGGTGCAGTGTATACTGCTTGGGTGATGGGTGCACCAATATCTCACAAGTCAGCACTAAAGAACTTACTTGTGTAACCAAATACCACTTGTACACCAATAACTTTTTGAAAAATAAAGAACAAAAAAAGATTCAAGGACGACAAAGGCCAATAATATGCTTACTTTTGAGAGAGTAGTTTTTCTCTTTCCTTTAAAGGAAAACAATCTTTATAGCCTCTCCATCTCCCTAACCTTAACTCGCTATGTGCAAAGACCTTTGGGATGGGTTGGGGTGTTTCTGGATTATGACAACACTGTTGAGAACGTTTATGATGTTTGTAAAATTTCCTTCATACATAGCTTTTTTCCCCCTCTTTGTCTTTTTTTCTGATGCCTTTCTTTTGTCTCGGTTCCCCATGAGAGTCAGGTTTCATGATGATTTCTTGGTGAACTCCCCTTTTTGAAGAAACTTCAATCCCAAACATTCTCATGTCAGAAAACAGGACAATGTGTGACTATGTCTGAGTTCATTGTAACTAGAGGAAACAAAATTGTTGTATGGATATGAAATGGGATAACCACATTGAGTATATACATTTGTTTATTAATTTTTATGTAAGTAAACAGTTGTGCACCAATCATAAAAAAGAAATTTGTGTAACTAAAAGGAAAGCAAGTGCTGAAAGCTTCCAACATAATGGACAAAAGGCCTTCAAGGCATTTCAGAGACCTTTGGGGCATCCCCTTCCATTACAGGCCCAGAGGCCTTGGAGAGAAGAATGGTTTCACGGGCCAGGCCCCCAGGGCCCTGTTGCCCTGTACAGCCTTGGGACACCGCTCCCTGCATCCCAGCCACTCCTGAGCCAGTCGTGGCTCAAAGGGATCCAGGAACAGCTCAAGTAACTACTTCAGAGGGTGCAAGCCATAAACCTTGGCAGCTACCATGTGGTGTTAAGTTTGCAGGTCCACAGAACGCAATAATTGAGGATTAGGTGTCTCTGCCTAGATTTCAGATGATCTATGAAAAGCCTAGATGTCCAGGCAGAAACCTGCTTGAGGGACAGAGCCCTTATAGAGAAGCACTACTAGGTCAGTGAGGAGGGGAAATATGGAGTTGGAGCTCCCATGCAGAGTTCCCACTGGGTCACTGCCTAGTGCAGCTGTGAGAAGACAGCCATGATCTTGTAGACCCTAGAATGGTAGATCCACTAGCAGCTTGCACCCTTGCACCTGAAAGGGCCATAGGCGCTCAACAGCAGCCCATTAGAGTGACCGTGGAGGCTGAAGCAGAGCTGAAGCAGAGACAGAAGCAGAGCTGCCCAAAGCTTTGGGAGCCCACCCCTTGCACCAGCGTTCCCTGGAGGTGGTACATGGAATAAAAGAAGATTATTTTGGAGCCTTCAGATTTAATGACTGCCCTTCTGGGTTTCGGAGTTGCATGGGGCCTGTAACCGCTTTCTTTTTTCAATTTCTCCCTTTTGACAAAGTTTTGTTTACTCAATGTCTATACCCACATTGTACCCTGTCAATAACTTGTTTTTCATTTTACAGGCTCATAGGCAGGAGGGCCTAGCCTTGTCTCAGATAAGACTTCAGACTGTGGACTTTTGAGTTAATGCTGAAATGAGTCAACACTTTGGGGGAATGTTGGGAAGACATGATTGTATTTTGCATTGTGAGAAAGACATGAGATTTGGGAGGGGCCAGGGGCAAATGATATGTTTTGGATCTGTGTCCCAAACCAAATCTTATTTTGAAGTGTAATCCTTAATTTTGGAGGTGGGGGAAGTGATTGGATCATGAGGGTAGTTGCTCATGGTTTAACACCATTCCCCTTTGGCGTTGTTTTCATGAAGTGAGTTCTTGTGATACCTGGTTGTTTAAAAGCACATGCCACCTCCCCTCTTTCTCTTACTCGTGCTCTGGCTATGTAAGAGGAGACACTTCCCCTTTGTCTGTTGCCATGATTGTAGAATTCCCCAGGCTTCCCCAGATGACAATGGCCAGCATCATGCTTCCTGTACATCTTGTGGAACCATGAGCCAATTAAACCACTATTCTTTATAAATTATCCACTCTCAGATATTTCTTTATAGCAATGAAAGAACAGACTAATACAACATACATGAAGATTTCAGCATTAGGCTTGGCAGAATTTACATGCTAAATATGTGTTTGTTAAACATAAGACAGAGAGGCACCTACATGATTCTCATATAGTTCTAGTTGTCTTTAGGTGGTCTGACACTTTAGGGTAAATTTTATAAAAGCAGTGAACCCAAAACAAGAATTGAGGATCTATCAAACCTAAAAATAGAACTTATTTAGATGCATAGGTAAAGAAACCACACACAGCAAAAAGTTTCAATAGGGTCTGCTTGGTGAGGAGAAGGTTACTTCACCCATAGTACTTGCTCACCCCACAATGGGAAGTAATGGTGACACTAGCTCACACATCAGCACTTTCTCTCTTTAAAGCTCCTAGTTTTTAAAAAAATTCTCCCAGGTGTACAAAATACAGCATGAGTTTTCATCAGAGACTATTTATGTTGCAAGTCTTACTAGCTGACTGCAGCCACTTGGTCATGATACCTGTGCACAGTGGACATTATATATTTGCTTGTATCAAAAGCCCCATTTTCTAGGCCCTTCATTCCAGCTGATGGGACTTCATTGAGCAGATCAATAACGGAACAGACCTGAAACAGTCCTAACTCCTTAGCGTTGAACCACCACCAAGTCCACCTTTTTTGTTTTATTTTGTCATGAATTATGAGATACAATTGCCTGCAATGTGTTATTTTAATCCCTGGTGACATAATTTGGTTCTCTTTTTCTTATTTAAATAAACAAACATCACTCACCTGTCTTCTGGTAGTTTGCTGCATGCTTGATTATTTGGATTAAGCCATTTCAATTATTCAGATAGTTTATTTTAAGAGGAACAATATTTATGTGGACCTTGTATAAACATAGAGGGTTTTCTGAATGTTACGAATACATATATGTTTTCCACAGAATCATGTCTAGCACTTGGATTATATCTTTTACGGGTAAAAAAACAATTAAAAAATAGCTTTTCCTGAGTATTAGCACATGTATTTTTGTTCACTTAAAACATCTGTCTTTTATTTGTCACCTTAGAAATCAGAACAGCTTGTAGCATTAAGATTTTGCCAGGAATTCATTTAAAAATAAGTAGGAATAGTAGGACCAAAGCATTTTTCAACAGATGGCACTTAGACTATCTAATTTAGCAATATATTTATTTTGTTTTTACAGAAAATTACCAGGCTAATGAGGGTGGTATAATTTTCCCAAGTTCATGCGATCGATACCAAAATCCAGAATGTCTGAGTCTGTCACGTTTCTTGTATTAAAAGTCCCATTTTACTTACATTTTTAAAAGAAACATACAGAAATAGCTAATATTCCTGCTAAAGTAAAAATCAAGTTGTTATCGCTGCAATGTTATCTAAATATAAGAGCCTAATCTTGCCTAGGGAATGTTTTGCAGTTTCAAGGTTTAACATATGGAGCCATTCTTAAATCACACTTTCTGCATTTCTCAATTGTCTCAGAATTTGGAGAACTCATGGCTAGTACAATTATTATTAAACATAACTGGGTCCCTCACATTATATTTCCTAGAGTATTTAAATGAAAGAAGTCTTTCTCAGTGAAACTTAACCAGAATTCACAAAATAATTACTCTGTGCAGATAAGTGATGCATATAATATTTACTTGGAATGTTTTCTAAATTAATAATCATCTAGACAAAAAATGGATTTAAACACCATTTTGAGGAAGACCTGGGATTTCTACAGTGAAACATTAAGGATGCAGGGGAAACAAGGAGGTAACTGAGTGGTATGGCTTGGCTCTGTATCACCACCCACATCTCACCTTGAATTGTAATAATCCCCATGTGTTGTAGGAGGGACCCTTTGGGAGGTAACTGAATTATGGGTGCAGGCTTTTCCTGTGATGATCTCATGATAGGGAATAAGTCTCATGATATCTGATGGTTTATAAAAGGGAGATCCCCTGCACATGCTCTTTCTTGCCTGCCACCCTGTAAGATGTGCCTTTCTCCTCTTTCGCCTTTTGCTGTGATTGTGAGGCTTCCTCATCCATGCAGAACTGTGAGTCCATGAAATCTCTTTTTCTCTAAAAATTACCCAGTCTCAAGTATGTCTTTATTAGCAGTGTAAAAACAGTCTAATAAAGTAACTGGGTAGTGGGGTGCTGCTGTAAAGATATCCGAAAATGTGAAAGCAACTGGAACTGGGTAACAGACAGAGATTGGGAGAGTTTGGAGGGCTCAGAAGATGGGAAAATGTGGAAAAGTTTGGAACTTCCGAGAGACTTGAAGGACTCAGAAGACAGAATGGTGTGGGAAAGTTTGAAATTTCCTAGAGACTTGAAGGACTCAGAAGACAGAATGGTGTGGGAAAGTTTGAGACTTCCTAGAGACATGTTGAATGGCTTTAACCAAAACGCTGATAGTGATATGGACAGTAAAGTCCAGGCTGAGGTGGTCTCAGATGGAGATAAGGAACTTGTTGGGAGCTGGAGTAAAGATCACTCTTGCTATGTAAATAGACTGGTGGCATTTTGTCCCTGCCTTAGAGATCTGTGAAACTTTGAACTTGAGAGACATGATTTAGGGTATCTGGGGGAAGAAATTTCTAAGTAGTAAAGTGTTCAAAAGGGAGCAGAACATAAAAGTTTGAAAAATTTGCAGAGTGAAAATGTAGTAGAAAGGAAAAGCCAATTTTCTGGGGAGAAATTCAAGCTGGCATCAGAAATTTGCATAAGTAATGAGGAGCCAAATGCTAATCACCAAGACAATGGGGAAAATGTCTGCAGGGCATGTCAGTGACCGGAACCCCTCCAATCACAGGCTCAGAGACCTACGAGGGAAAAACATGGTTTCCTGGGCCAGGTCCAAGGATCTCTGCTGTGTGCAGTCTTGAGACTTAGTGTCCTGTGTCCCAGCTGCTCCAGCTGTAGCTAAATGGGGCCAATATATAGCCCAGGCCATTGCTTCTGACAATGCAAGCCCCAAGTCTTGGCAGCATCCAGATGGTGTTGGGCATGTGGGTGCACAGAAGTCAATAATTGAGGTTTAGGAACCTCCGCCCAGGTTTCAGAGAATGTATGGAAACACCTGGATGTCCAGGCAGAAGTTTTCTGCAGAGGCGGGGCTCTTGTTGAGAACCTCTGCTAGGGTAATGCAGAAGGAATATGTGGGGTTGGAGCCCCCACACAGAATCCCCAGTGGGGCACTGTGTAGTGGAGTTGTGAGAAGAGGGCAACCATCCTCCAGATCCCGGAATGGTAGATCCATTGACAGCTCGCACTGTGCACCTGGAAAAACCACAGACACTCAATGCCAGCCCACAAAGGCAGCAAGGAAGGAGGCTGAGCCCCACGAAGCCACAGGAGTGGAGTTTCTCAAGGCCATGGGAATGCATCTCTGGCATCAATGTGACCTAGATATGAGACGTGAAGTCAAAGGAGATTATACTGGAGCTTTAAGATTTGACAGCCCCTCTGGATTTCAGACTTGTATGAGGCCTGTAGCCCCTTCATTTTGGTCAATTTCTCCCATTTGAAATGGACATATTTACCCAATGCCTGTGCCTCCATTGTATCCAGGAAGTAAATAACTTGCTTTTGATTTTACAGGCTCATAGGCAAAAGGGACTTGCCTTGTCTCAGATTAGACCTGGGAGTTGGACTTTTGAGTAAATGCAGGAATTAGTTAAGATTTGGGGGATTATCGGGAAGGCATGATTGATTTTGAAATGTGAGGACATGACATTTGGAAGGGGCCAGGAGTCGAATGATATGGTTTGGCTCTGTGTCCCTACCCAAATCTCACCTTGAATTGTAATAACCCCCATGTGTCATGGGAAGGACCCATTGGGAGGTAATTGAATCACTGGGGCAGGTTTTTACTGTGCTGTTCCCGTGATAGTGAATAAGTCTCACAAGATCTGATGGTTTTATAAAAGGGAGCTCCCTTGCACATGCTCTCTCTTGCCTGCCTCCATGTAAGATGTGCATTTCTCCTCTTTTGCCTTCCACAATGATTATGAGGCTTCCTTAGCCATGTGAGACCTCTTTTTCTGTATAAATTACCCAGTCTTGGGTATGTCTTCATTAGTAGCATAAGAACAGGCTAATATATCAAGTAAGCAAGTTGTGGAGCTTCCCTCCCTACATTCAAAAGGCCAATATAGAGCGACTTTAAGATCTGTTAATTACTTCTCTGACATTCTTTCCTTTTAGAGATGGAGCTTAATATCTCTCCCCTGGAAGGTGCGCTGGACTTAGTGAGTCACTTGAAACAAACGGAATATGCCAGAAGTGACCATCTGGGTAATTTCTGAGACTGTCACAAAAAACATTGGGGCTTTTGCCTTTCTATCTCTTTGGGATCACTTACCATGGAAAAAGCCAGTTGTGATGTCATGAGGACATTTAGGCAGCCTTGTGGAGAGGTTCATGTGATGAAAAACTGAGACCTGCTGCCAACAGCCATGTGAAAAATGATCCTCCAGCCCTAGTCAAGTCTTCAGTTTACTACAGCTCTAACCTGTATTATTAACCAAAGTAGAACCCTAGGTGCCACAGTTCCATTGACTATTAACAAATATTTCACAATAAAAATGGTTCAGTGGTCAAATAAGTGTGGGAAGGTCTGAGTTAAAGTTAAGAAAGATTATTTCCCCCAAGATTTTAAAAATTCTTTAATATAATGTATACATTGTGGCTCTGGGAATTTTAAATCTAAGAGGAGTTAACAGAAAGTTTACTGCTTTCTTTACCCTAAATCTGTTTATTTGGTAGTATGCTTTTATATTCAAGTATAACATTTATGAACCTGTTTTGTAGGAAAGAGTTCTTTATCACAAATTATGCGGGAGGACATTATCCCAATGCTTAAATGTTAGAACCAGGTGAGACTTCCAATACAGTATTGGGTTGTACATGTGTGAGTCATAGATATAATAAAATTGCCATATAGCTCTGTGAAAGATGGACGTCCTAATAATACATATTGAATTTTTCACGCTAAACAGTCTCCCATGTGCTTCTGAACAATTGAACATGTTTTATGGATTTAAAAAATTGTTTCAGGAGAGTGGTTAAGTGCTAAATACAGAAGACTGTCAAAGTGGCCTAGTGGGGAATCCAGTGTTTTTTCCATTGTACTATGCTGCCTCAAACATGATTCTGGCATATCCAACTCAAATTTACCTGGATTTCTCAACTTCTATACTCATTCTAGTTACTCCTAGCATGGGACATACCTGTACCTGTGTCTTATTTCCTGTTCTTCCATTGCCCTTCCTGAATGACTATCATCAATTTCTATCCTCTCAGAATCTTTGACTAATCAATATTTATTGATCATTCATTATACTTTCATTGCTGTCACTACTTAAGAATAAACTAAAAGGTAAATCATGTCTTCAGGATCACACAAAGTTTGAGGTTATTAGGTTTATTAGTACTTAGACCCAACTCTAGTGCTCATGCTCTTCACCACTATGCATATTTCCATGACCTACTTCCCTCCAAGTGTCACTCCTACATATGAATTATTCAACTCTTATATATTTCCTGTACCATTCACAGATCCCTATCATATAAGACCATGTTTCATTTGATAATGTGTCAGTTTCTAAGTAGGTTACAGATGAATTAAAACATAGGAATCATATCCCGGCAATATTAAGTAAGTTGGCTGATGTGATGTGATGGTGGTAGAAAAGTTGAAAGCAAAAAGGACTACAGAACCTGCCTTTGATATTTACTAAACCTGCTTTTGATATTTACTAAAACTTTCATTAAGTTTGATAGTTAGATTCAGGAAATATTCAGGAAAATGTAAAATCCTGATTTCTGTATATAGTGTTCATGAATCTTTATAATCTAGCTCGAATCTGTTTTTCAAACCTCAGCTTTCACTTCCACCATTCACAGGCCTTAGCAATTCTCTATCCACAATTTAAATTCTCAAAGTCTAACCATTCTGTACATTTCTTTGCCTTTGCCTACATAATTTTTGTTTGCTTCTCTGTCTGAAAATCTACTCATTCTTCAAAAACAGGTCCATTATTCTCCTCTTAGCTAGAGAGCAATTATTACTTCCTTTCTGATCTCTATTAGAAAATTTACAACATTGCTTGGGACTAGATACAAGTGCCTACATATCTATCTTTAAGGAAATTCCATCACTCAGAGGAGAAGAAAATCGGTAATTATTAAAAATGTGAACCTTAAGCTTAGGTATATCTGGATTCAAACTCCGACTCTGTCACTTATTAGTTACTCTGTCACTTATTAGTTACTCTGTCACTTATTAGTTATTAGGAACTTGGCCAAGATATTTAACTTTTCAAAGTCTCAATCCCCTTCCGCATAAGTAAGGATATTAATAACCTTACAGAGTTCTTGCAAGGCTGATACAATAAAATACACATAGTTCCAAGCATATCAAAAGCATAATGAATTTTGTGATATGATAATCATGATTGATAGATCTTTGTATTTCAATGATTAACACTGACTGAAACCTTCTATATACTTACATTTTTGCAGAAGGCATATATGAAAATATGAATGCTTGTATATTTGTTTTTTCATTACCCACAAATAACATATACATTATGACCATCATGAATTCTTACAGATCCAAATGAAAGACAACACGCCCAGAAGTATGTTGTCTGCTATTCTGGAAACTGAAGAACATAATTAATAAAATTAGAGAAAATTAAATATTCAAGTGACACAGGTAAGTATATCTAATGAGTGGCAAAACATAGGCCTCCTGAATGTCTGGTCCACAGAGTGCCTTTCAGGTTAGCAAAATATCCATGCAGGTATGACTGAAGATGAAGTATGGCAAAATATGGGTAGCCATGCTTTACAACAAACTAAGAATGAATAAGATTTTGCTACTTATAATTCTTATGGTTACAGATTTTCCTTATTAAGGTCTGAAGTTTGTTTCCTCTTCCTTCTCAGCATTTTACTTCCAAAAGTCTTTTTCAACAAAGACACTAAGTCAGAGACAAAAAGCAAATGAGCAAACAACAACTACAACAACAAGAAACCTCTTCTTTTTATTCATCTTTTATTCTAAGGAGAATCTGAGTGAAACAGGGATCTGACACGGGATCTTGCCTTAATCAAAGGATCATTGGATGCGTCTATTAGGGCTGCGACACTTATTTTAGGGAGCTGTGTATGTGTTCTCAATTAATTAGCAGAAAGCATTTAGACTGATTTCTAGTTCACAGTATGCACTCAGTAGGCATTGTGGTTTTAATTGGAATTCATAATTACTTCATTGTAAAATAAATTGTATCCCCATTTTGTCTTGCTTTTGCTGTTTTCTCTGAGTTTCTAGAGAAGACAGTGAACTGAAAATGCCTTTCTGAAAAAGTGTGTCTGTGGGGTGGGGGTCGGGGGGTGGGGTGTAAATGCCAATATCCATACAGTGAGTGTGCTCCCTCATGCTTTGGAAGCCCTGTATCCACCTTCCTTTAGTGATTCACAGGCAAGTGAGATTTTTAATTTTATAGTTTTGAGCTTTTTCATTATTCCTATGCTTTCTTTACCTTCAGGCTTTGTTGAATTAGAATGAGAACTTTAAATGGGAAGTTTGGCACTGAGGAAGCATCATTGGGAGACGGCTGAATACCTGCGAACCTCTGTTTGCACTCTGTCAGTATCAGAATTTTTGACAAGGAAACAGATTGCTTTGTCTTTACTTGCAATAATATAATTTTAACCTTCAAGTCTTCTTTAGTGAAAAAAAATTATTTTTGCTCAATGAAAACAATATGTGTAATTATTTTTTTCTACATTGTTTATCTCCATCTCCAAATAAATGCCTGTTGGATCCAAACCCTAACACTCAGAAGTGGTACAGAGTAGGTAAATCACCATTATTTATATATGAGATTATGAGATCCTTGAGAAAATGGGCTGTAAGTTGTTCACCTTGTGATTGCCCATGACTAGCACAGTGTCTGGGATTGTGTAGCTCACTATTAAAGTGGGGGAAAATAGGAGGTCCTAATTGTACAGAAAGAGATATGATTTTCGTAACCAATAGGTTCGTTAGATGTAAAATGAAGTAACAACTGACACCAATAGGTATAGAACACAGCTATAAGTAGCCCATAGGCATAGAATTGGAAGCCTAAGTCAGCATCTACTATGTGTCGTACACTGTACGATGTCTAGATACTTTAGATCCTTCTCCTTTAGAGAAAGAGAAGAAATATAACAGAGTTAGTGGCCTGGTGCAGTGGCTCACGCCTGTAATCCCTGCACTTTGGGAGGCCCAGGCGGGAGGATCACGAGGTCACGAGATCGAGACCATCTTGGCTAACATGATGAAACCCCGTCTCTACTAAAAAAAAAAAATACAAAAAATTAGCCTGGCGTCATGGCAGGCACCTGTAGTCCCAGCTACTCAGGAGGCTGAGGCAGGAGAATGGCGTGAACCCGGGAGGCGGAGTTTGCAGTGAGCCCAGATCGCACCACTGCACTCCAGCCTGGGCAACAGAGCGAGATTCCATCTCAAACAAACAAACAAACAAACAAACGAACAAAAACAAAAAAAAAGAGAGACAGAGTTAGTGTAACGAACGCTACTATGCTATTATAGAGGCTTTAAAAACTCTCATAAGGACCCTGTACCGAGTGTTACCCCTCCCTGAGAAATTCAAAAAAGACTTCACAGAAGAAATGGTATTTTAGCTGGGGCCTGAGATTCATTAGGAGTTTGCCAATTGAAGAAAGGCAGGTGGAATTTTAGGTGGAGGGAGGAAAACACAGATAGATTCTGGATTTAACAACAATTTTCTGTTGAAAATAAAAGTTTGCAAACCTAAAATTTTATCTTAAAGATAAAATTATCTACTGTTAGATAGTATTGAAAGTAACTTTGTAATAAGATTTTTACCATTTGTATTGTTTATAGTCCAAAAGCTGGGTCCATTGGTCCCTTTCCCGCCAAACAGGGTATTGTCATTAGGGTGACCTGCATCCTGCTGAAAGCAGTATGTCTGATGTGCAAGGCACAAAGACATTGTTTAAAGAACCCTTATGATTTTGAACAAACTGGCCCAGCAGGGAGGTTTTAACCTGCTCACCCTAACACGCACAACAGCCTGTGTTTGTAAACAGAGCCTTATTGCACTAGTGAGAGCAGACTCAGAACAGTGTCAGCTCATTAATTGGGTGTCAGCTCCCTGCTGAGAAAAAAGCTTAATGAGTCATCTCATCATAAAGAGCTGTGGCTCAAGGGAGGGGTGAATTTCTTAGAGAGAGGGGGAAAGATTTGTCCAGCAATAACTGCGTGTATAGAAAAGCTTGAAGCCCACCTGCTGGGATAAAGAGAGAGCAGCATTTGGGAACGGATGGTTTCTCTGCATTCTGCTATTCAAAGCGAAACCTGAGTTTATGAGTTTATAAATGCAGCAATTACCAGTGTGTATATTCAGATTTATTGGTAGTTTAATAAATTGAAATCATTTAAAACACATTTTTGTATAACATTTATAAGTTTTTCTTTTTTTCCCCTCAATATAAAAACTATTCTACATTTCCTCATAGAATTTCCTATGACAAAGCACACGTTAATCAATGCTTATATTGAAACTCAAATATATTCTTGACGTCAACTGCAAACATTATTAAAGGCTATCAAATTTATGCTGTATGTTTTGTAGATAGTCATAAGACAATATTAAACTAATTAACAAAATACAGCCTTAAACATAGAAAAAACCTCCTTTCTGTGTTATTATTTTAAAATCTATCCCAATATTTGCAGTAGAAAGTATTTTAGGTTTTCATGTAGTGCTCCAGGCTTATACCTAATATTCATTATTAGAACACTGTGTTCTTTTATCTTGAGTCATTGGTCTTATTAATTTGTAACATCGCTTAATATTAAATTGTCAGCCCATTGTTATATATTTTCCATAGTTTGTGTTCATATTTTAACTTTGCCTCTGGTATTTTTGCCATGAATTTGATAAATGAATTATTCTAAGTGTTTTTCCTTATGTCACTATTTTTCTTAATTCCCAAAGAATCTCAAAATCTCTATTCTTTGCTCACTGACTTCTCAACCTAAGTGGCCTTTCAGACTTTTTGATCCCTCTTATCAAGTTGCTAGTTCTTTCTCTCATCCTCATTCCACGTCCCCTCCCCAAGAAGTGTTTCAATACTTAATGCATAATGTATTTTGCTGAGAAAATTCGGGAGATTTATTTATCACTTCCATAAAAATGAGATTTTCTTCTCCTCTCTAGAATTCAGCTGCTGTGGTTTTTAAAATGTGTTAACTTCAAAAGTGTTGACTCTCCGGTGGGAGTCTCTATTCCTCCTCCTTAAATCTGGATAGGCTTGTGACTGCTTAGACAAATAGGTACAAGTGGCACTATGTAGAGGGTGCATTGACAAAAGGCGCAAAACTTCTATTTTGTTTGCTGAAATACTCCCTTATGGAGACACGAGTTGCAAAATAAAAAAATCCAGCTACACTGAGACCACCATCTTGGAGAGCCATAAGAAGAGGCCACATTGAGAGTCTCTGCAGTTACATAGAGGGAGGAAGCTATTTGAGTAATCCCTGCCCATAAACTAGACATGTGAGTGAAGATGCCTCTAGAGGTGTCAGGTTTCCAGCTGTTCAAATATTCACAGCTGAGACCCTAGATATTGTGGAACAAAGACAAGCCACACTTGCTGAGCCCTGCCCTAATTCCTTACTCACAGAATCCATGAGTATAATCAAATAATTTTTTGGAGGGTGAGTCATTTTGCAGTAATAGATAATTGGAATATCTGTCTACCATTAAGCCTCCTTCCAGTAAATAGGAAATCTTTTTATTTATTTATTTATTTATTTATTTATTTATTTTAATTTATTTATTATTATTATACTTTAAGTTGTAGGGTACATGTGCATAACGTGCAGGTTTGTTACATATGTATACTTGTGCCATGTTGGTCTGCTGCACCCATCAACTCGTCATTTACATCAGGTATAACTCCCAGTGCAATCCCTCCCCCCTCCCCCCTCCCCATGATAGGCCCCGGTGTGTGATGTTCCCCTTCCTGAGTCCAAGTGATCTCATTGTTCAGTTCCCACCTATGATTGAGAACATGCGGTGTTTGGTTTTCTGTTCTTGTGATAGTTTGCTAAGAATGATGGTTTCCAGCTGCATCCATGTCCCTACAAAGGACGCAAACTCATCCTTTTTTATGGCTGCATAGTATTCCATGGTGTATATGTGCCACATTTTCTTAATCCAATCTGTCACTGATGGACATTTGGGTTGATTCCAAGTCTTTGCTATTGTGAATAGTGCCGCAATAAACATACGTGTGCATGTGTCTTTATAGCAGCATGATTTATAATCCTTTGGGTATATCCCCAGTAATGGGATGGCTGGGTCATATGGTACATCTAGTTCTAGATCCTTGAGGAATCGCCATACTGTTTTCCATAATGGTTGAACTAGTTTACAATCCCACCAACAGTGTAAAAGTGTTCCTATTTCTCCACATCCTCTCCAGCACCTGTTGTTTCCTGACTTTTTAATGATCGCCATTCTAACTGGTGTGAGATGGTATCTCATTGTGGTTTTGATTTGCATTTCTCTGATGGCCAGTGATGATGAGCATTTTTTCATGTGTTTGTTGGCTGTATGAATGTCTTCTTTTGAGAAATGTCTATTCATATCCTTTGCCCACTTTTTGATGGGGTTGTTTGTTTTTTTCTTGTAAATTTGTTTGAGTTCTTTGTAGGTTCTGGATATTAGCCCTTTGTCAGATGAGTAGATTGCAAAAATTTTCTCCCATTCTGTAGGTTGCCTGTTCACTCTGATGGTAGTTTCTTTTGCTGTGCAGAAGCTCTTTAGTTTAATGAGATCCCATTTGTCAATTTTGGCTTTTGCTGCCGTTGCTTTTGGTGTTTTAGACATGAAGTCTTTGCCCATGCCTATGTCCTGAATGGTACTACCTAGGTTTTCCTCTAGGATTTTTATGGTATTAGGTCTAACATTTAAGTCTCTAATCCATCTTGAATTAATTTTCGTATAAGGAGTAAGGAAAGGATCCAGTTTCAAATTTCTACTTATGGCTAGCCAATTTTCCCAGCACCATTTATTAAATAGGGAATCCTTTCCCCATTTCTTGTTTCTCTTAGGTTTGTCAAAGATCAGATGGCTGTAGATGTGTGGTATTATTTCTGAGGACTCTGTTCTGTTCCATTGGTCTATATCTCTGTTTTGGTACCAGTACCATGCTGTTTTGGTTACTGTAGCCTTGTAGTATAGTTTGAAGTCAGGTAGCGTGATGCCTCCAGCTTTGTTCTTTTGACTTAGGATTGTCTTGGAGATGCGGGCTCTTTTTTGGTTCCATATGAACTTTAAAGCAGTTTTTTTCCAATTCTGTGAAGAAACTCATTGGTAGCTTGATGGGGATGGCATTGAATCTATAAATTACCTTGGGCAGTATGGCCATTTTCACGATATTGATTCTTCCTATCCATGAGCATGGTATGTTCTTCCATTTGTTTGTGTCCTCTTTGATTTCACTGAGCAGTGGTTTGTAGTTCTCCTTGAAGAGGTCCTTTACATCCCTTGTAAGTTGGATTCCTAGGTATTTTATTCTCTTTGAAGCAATTGTGAATGGAAGTTCATTCATGATTTGGCTCTGTGTTTGTCTGTTATTGGTGTATAAGAATGCTTGTGATTTTTGCACATTAATTTTGTATCCTGAGACTTTGCTGAAGTTGCTTATCAGCTTAAGGAGATTTTGGGCTGAGACAATGGGGTTTTCTAAATATACAATCATGTCATCTGCAAACAGGGACAATTTGACTTCTTCTTTTCCTAACTGAATACCCCTGATTTCTTTCTCTTGCCTAATTGCCCTAGCCAGAACTTCCAACACTATGTTGAATAGGAGTGGTGAGAGAGGGCATCCCTGTCTTGTGCCAGTTTTCAAAGGGAATTTTTCCAGTTTTTGCCCATTCAGTATGATATTGGCTGTGGGTTTGTCATAAATAGCTCTTATTATTTTGAGGTACGTTCCATCAATACCGAATTTATTGAGCGTTTTTAGCATGAAGGGCTGTTGAATTTTGTCAAAAGCCTTTTCTGCATCTATTGAGATAATCATGTGGTTCTTGTCTTTGGTTCTGTTTATATGCTGGATTATGTTTATTGATTTGCGAATGTTGAACCAGCCTTGCATCCCAGGGATGAAGCCCACTTGATCATGGTGGATAAGCTTTTTGATGTGTTGTTGAATCCGGTTTGCCAGTATTTTATTGAGGATTTTTGCATCGATGTTCATCAGGGATATTGGTCTAAAATTCTCTTTTTTTGTTGTGTCTCTGCCAGGCTTTGGTATCAGGATGATGTTGGCCTCATAAAATGAGTTAGGGAGGATTCCCTCTTTTTCTATTGATTGGAATAGTTTCAGAAGGAATGGTACCAACTCCTCCTTATACCTCTGGTAGAATTCAGCTGTGAATCCATCTGGTCCTGGACTTTTTTTGGTTGGTAGGCTATTAATTATTGCCTCAATTTCAGAGCCTACTATTGGTCTATTCAGGGATTCAACTTCTTCCTGGTTTAGTCTTGGAAGAGTGTAAGTGTCCAGGAAATTATCCATTTCTTCTAGGTTTTCCAGTTTATTTGCGTAGAGGTGTTTATAGTATTCTCTGATGGTAGTTTGTATTTCTGTGGGATCAGTGGTGATATCCCCTTTATCATTTTTAATTGCGTCGATTTGATTCTTCTCTCTTTTCTTCTTTATTAGTCTTGCTAGTGGTCTGTCAATTTTGTTGATCTTTTTAAAAAACCAACTCCTGGATTCATTGATTTTTTGGAGGGTTTTTTGTGTCTCTATCTCCTTCAGTTCTGCTCTGATCTTAGTTATTTCTTGCCTTCTGCTAGCTTTGGAATGTGTTTGCTCTTGCTTCTCTAGTTCTTTTAATTGCGATGTTAGAGTGTCAATTTTAGATCTTTCCTGCTTTCTCTTGTGGGCATTTAGTGCTATAAATTTCCCTCTACACACTGCTTTAAATGTGTCCCAGAGATTCTGGTATGTTGTATCTTTGTTCTCATTGGTTTCAAAGAACATCTTTATTTCTGCCTTCATTTCGTCATGTACCCAGTAGTCATTCAGGAGCAGGTTGTTCAGTTTCCATGTAGTTGAGCGGTTTTGATTGAGTTTCTTAGTCCTGAGTTCTAGTTTGATTGCACTGTGGTCTGAGAGACAGTTTGTTATAATTTCTGTTCTTGTACATTTGCTGAGGAGTGCTTTACTTCCAATTATATGGTCAATTTTGGAGTAAGTACGATGTGGTGCTGAGAAGAATGTATATTCTGTTGATTTGGGGTGGAGAGTTCTATAGATGTCTATTAGGTCTGCTTGCTGCAGAGATGAGTTCAATTCCTGGATATCCTTGTTAACTTTCTGTCTTGTTGATCTGTCTAATGTTGACAGTGGAGTGTTGAAGTCTCCCATTATTATTGTATGGGAGTCTAAGTCTCTTTGTAAGTCTCTAAGGACTTGCTTTATGAATCTGGGTGCTCCTGTATTGGGTGCATATATATGTAGGAGAGTTAGCTCTTCCTGTTGAATTGATCCCTTTACCATTATGTAATGGCCTTCTTTGTCTCTTTTGATCTTTGATGGTTTAAAGTCTGTTTTATCAGAGACTAGGATTGCAACCCCTGCTTTTTTTTGTTCTCCATTTGCTTGGTAAATCTTCCTCCATCCCTTTATTTTGAGCCTATGTATGTCTCTGCGTGTGAGATGGGTCTCCTGAATACAGCAGACTGATGGGTCTTGACTCTTTATCCAGTTTGCCAGTCTGTGTCTTTTCATTGGAGCATTTAGTCCATTTACATTTAAGGTTAAGATTGTTAAGTGTGAACTTGATCCTGCCATTATGATATTAACTGGTTATTTTGCTCGTTAGTTGATGCAGTTTCTTCCTAGCCTCGATGGTCTTTACATTTTGGCATGTTTTTGCAATGGCTGGTACCGGTTGTTCCTTTCCATGTTGAGTGCTTCCTTCAGGGTCTCTTGTAAGGCAGGCCTAGTGGTGACAAAATCTCTAAGCATTTGCTTATCTGTAAAGGATTTTATTTCTCCTTCACTTATGAAACTTAGTTTGGCTGGATAGGAAATTCTGGGTTTAAAATTCTTTTCTTTAAGAATGTTGAATATTGGCCCCCACTCTCTTCTGGCTTGGAGAGTTTCTGCCGAGAGATCTGCTGTGAGTCTGATGGGCTTCCCTTTGTGGGTAACCCGACCTTTCTCTCTGGCTGCCCTTAAGATTTTTTCCTTCATTTCAACTTTGGTGAATCTGGCAATTATGTGTCTTGGAGTTGCTCTTCTCGAGGAGTATCTTTGTGGCGTTCTCTGTATTTCCTGGATTTGAATGTTGGCCTGCCCTACTAGGTTGGGGAAGTTCTCCTGGATGATATCCTGAAGAGTGTTTTCCAACTTGGTTCCATTTTCCCCCTCACTTTCAGGCACCCCAATCAGACGGAGATTTGGTCTTTTTACATAATCCCATACTTCTTGCAGGCTTTGTTCATTTCTTTTTCTTCTTTTTTCTTTTGGTTTCTCTTCTCGCTTCATTTCATTCATTTGATCCTCAATCGCTGATACTCTTTCTTCCAGTTGATCGAGTCGGTTACTGAAGCTTGTGCATTTGTCACGTATTTCTCGTGTCATGGTTTTCATCTCTTTCATTTCGTTTAGGACCTTCTCTGCATTAATTACTCTAGCCGTCAATTCTTCCACTTTTTTTTCAAGATTTTTAGTTTCTTTGCGCTGGGTACGTAGTTCCTCCTTTAGCTCTGAGAAATTTGATGGACTGAAGCCTTCTTCTCTCATCTCGTCAAAGTCATTCTCCGTCCAGCTTTGATCCGTTGCTGGCGATGAGCTGCGCTCCTTTGCCGGGGGAGATGTGCTCTTATTTTTTGAATTTCCAGCTTTTCTGCCCTGCTTTTTCCCCATCTTTGTGGTTTTATCTGCCTCTGGTCTTTGATGATGGTGATGTACTGATGGGGTTTTGGTGTAGGTGTCCTTCCTGTTTGATAGTTTTCCTTCTAACAGTCAGGACCCTCAGCTGTAGGTCTGTTGGAGATTGCTTGAGGTCCACTCCAGACCCTGTTTGCCTGGGTATCAGCAGCAGAGGCTGCAGAAGATAGAATATTTCTGAACAGCGAGTGTACCTGTCTGATTCCTGCTTTGGAAGCTTCCTCTCAGGGGTGTACTCCACCCTGAGTGAGGTGTGGGGTGTCAGACTGCCCCTAGTGGGGGATGTCTCCCAGTTAGGCTACTCAGGGGTCAGGGACCCACTTGAGCAGGCAGTCTGTCCCTTCTCAGATCTCAACCTCCGTGTTGGGAGATCCACTGCTCTCTTCAAAGCTGTCAGACAGAGTCGTTTGCGTCTGCAGAGGTTTCTGCTGCTTTTTTGTTGTTGTTGTTGTTGTTGTGTAGCTGTGCCCTGTCCCCAGAGGTGGAGTCTACAGAGACAGGCAGGTTTCCTTGAGCTGCTGTGAGCTCCACCCAGTTGGAGCTTCCCAGCAGCTTTGTTTACCTACTTAAGCCTCAGCAATGGCGGGCGCCCCTCCCCCAGCCTCGCTGCTGCCTTGCCGGTAGATCACAGACTGCTGTGCTAGCAATGAGGGAGGCTCCGTGGGCGTGGGACCCTCCCGGCCAGGTGTGGGATATGATCTCCTGGTGTGCCTGTTTGCTTAAAGCGCAATATTGGGGTGGGAGTTACCAGATTTTCCAGGTGTTGTGTGTCTCAGTTCCCCTGGCTAGGAAAAGGGATTCCCTTCCCCCTTGCGCTTCCCAGGTGAGGCGATGCCTCGCCCTGCTTCAGCTCTCGCTGGTCGGGCTGCAGCAGCTGACCAGCACTGATTGTCCGGCACTCCCCAGTGAGATAAACCCAGTACCTCAGTTGAAAATGCAGAAATCACCAGTCTTCTGTGTCGCTGGCGCTGGGAGTTGGAGACTGGAGCTGTTCCTATTCGGCCATCTTGCTCCGCCCCAGGAAATCTTTTTAAACACACTTTCCAGCATTTAATATCTCTCTCTATCCATTACCTTTCTTGTGTCTTCTTTAAGTAAGTTTAAGAGTACAGTTAAATAGATATCCTTGACTCCACTTTCTCAGATTTTTCTTCAATTTCATCTTACATTGCCAATTACCGTTTTAAAGTTTTATCTCTAGGAATTGCATTCGCTTTCTTCTGATTTCCCTCCTTCTATCTCCCAGGACCACCTAAACTGAAGTAATATACCACTCCTTAAACTTTCATTGTTCCCCTAGAAAACCTTTGTGAAAGCATTTGTTGTCTTCATTAAATAATTTTGTTCTTCAAAGGCAGAGACCAAGTCTTTTTCAGAGTTGTATTTTCAGTGTCTACTAGTGTGCACTGAAAGTAAGACAGCATTCAATTAATATTTGGATAAGAGAACTCCACCTATTTCTATACTGTCTACTCTTTTAAAATTTATTTTTATCGACATATAATAGTTTCACATATTTAATAGGTCCATGTGATATTTTGATACATTCATACAGTGTATAATGATCAAGTCAGGGTAATTAAACTACACATCACCTCAATCATTTTTTATTTATTTATCTTGTCTAGCTGCTCGGACTAGGGCTTCTAGTACTCTTTTGAATAAAAGGGCTGAAAGTGGGCGTCTTTATCTTCTTCCAGAACTTAGAAGAAAGGCTTTCAAATTTTCCCCATTCAATATGGTGCTAGCTGTGGGTTTTATATATACAGCCTTTGTTATTTTGAGGCATGTTTCCTCTATGCCCAGTTTGTTGATAGTTTTTTCCATCATGAATTGATGTTGAATTTTATCCAATTCTCTTTTGACATCTATTGAAGTAATCGTGTGGTGTTGTCCTTGATTGTATTAATGTAACGTATCAAGTTTATTGATTTGCATATGTAATGTGATACGTCCAACTTTATTCTTTTTGTTCAGTATTGTTTTGACTATTTGGGGTCTTCAGTGGTCCCATCTGAATTTTAGGATTGTTTTTTCATTTCTGGAAAAATGTTATTTGTATTTATACAAAGATTGCATTGAATCTGTAGATTGCTTTTGGTATTATGCACATTTTAACAGTATTAATTCTTCCATTCCATGAACATAAGCTATCTTTTCATTTTTTTGTATCTTCATCAGTTTTCCTCATTGGCATTTTATAGTTTTCATTGTAAAGATTTTAACTTCTTTAGTTAAATTAATTCCTAGTTAATTTATTTTTTGTAGCTAATGTAAATGAGATTGGATTTTTAAATTTCTTTTTCGGAATTTTACTGTTGGTGTATAGAAATGCTACTGATTTTTGTATGTTGGTTTTGTATCCTAAAACTTTACTGAATTCATTTGTCATTTGTCAGTTCTGACAATTTTTGATGGAGTCTAGATTTTTCATTTGTGAACAAGGATAACTTGACTTATTATTTTCCAATTTGAATGTTCTTTATTTGTGTTGGGAACATTACAGGTACTCTATTCTAGCTACTTTGAAATATACAATAAATTATTGTTAACTGTAGTCACCCTAGTGTGCTACAGAACACTAGAATTATTCATTCTACTTAGGTAAGGAACTCCATGCATTCCCCAGGCAACTACTCATTTGCCACTATAGATTAATTTGCATGTTTCTAGAATTGTATATTAATGTAATAATAGAATATATATTGTTTGTTGGCCTGGCTTTTTTCTTCCATATTGTCATTCGTGCCATTTTTATTGCTAAATGATAGTCTACTAAGTACTATTTCAAATGTGTCTACTGCAATGTGTTTATAAATTCATCTGCTGATAGATAGGGGATGTTTTGTGCATAAGTTTTTATATGGAAATACGGTACAAGTGAAAGAGCAAAGTCATGTTAGTGTTTGTTTTAAGAATGTTTTTAAAAGTATCATACTGTTTTACAATTGATTATACCATTTTATATTCCCACAAAAATATATTATAGTTCCACTTACTAATATCCTTGCCATCATTTAGTCAGTATATACAGTTTTAGCTGTTTTAGTAGGTGTGTGATGGTATCTCATTGTGGTTTAAATGTTTATTTCTTACTGATTAATAATGAGTATTTTTTGTGCTGATCTGCCAGCTATATATCCTATGCTAAACTGTCACCTGAAGTTTATTGCCCACTTTTAATTGTGTGCTTGTTTTCTCAATTTTGAATTTAGAGAATCCTTATATCGTTTATGAACTGCAAACATTTTCTTGCTGTCTGTAGATTTTTTCCCATTTTCTGAACTATATTTTCCTTTCTTTCTAACTTTTATTTTAGTTTCAGGGGTATACGTGCAGGCTTGTTACATGGGTAAATTGCATGTCATGGAAGCTTTTTGTACAGATGATTTTGTCACTCACGTAACGAGCATTGCACCTCATAGGTGGTTTTTTGATCCTCTCCTGCTCCTACTCTCTACCCTTAAGTGATCCCTGGTGTCTATTGTTCTCCTCTTTGTATCCACATGTACTCAGTGTTTAGCTCCCACTTATAAGTGAGAATGTGTAGTTGGTTTTCTGTTTTTGCATTAATTTGCTTAGGATAATTGCCTCCAGCTCCATCCCTGTTGCTGAAAGAACATAATTTCATTTTTATTAGAGCTATGTAGTATTAGATGATGTATATGTACCATATTTTCTCTATTTAATTCATCATTAAAGGATTCGATGTCTTTCCTTTTGTAAATACTGCTATAATGAACATATATGTGTGCATGTGTCTTCACATAGAACAATTTATATTTCTTTGGCTATATACCTAGTAACGAGATTGCTGGGTAAAAAGGTGGTACTCATTTAAACTCATTCAGAAATTTCCAAACTGTTTTCCACAGTGACTGAACTAATTTACATGTCCACCAGCAGTGTATAAGCTTTCTCTTCTCTGCACATCCTCACCAGCATCTGTTATTTCTGGACTTTTAAATAATAGCCATTCTGACTAGTATGAGATGGTATCTTATTGTGGTTTTGATCTGCACCTCTCTGATGATTAGTAATGTTAAACATTTTTTCATTTGCTTGTTTGCTACATGTATGTCTTGTTTTGAGAAGTGCCCATTCACGTCCTTTGCCCATTTTTTAATGGGGTTGTTTGGTTTTGCTTGTTACTTTGTTGAAGTTTCTTATAGATATGGGATATTAGACCTTTGTCACAAGCATAGTTTGCAAATATTTCCCCCCATTCTGTATGTTGTCTGTGTACTCTCCTCCTAGTTCCCACTACTGTGCAGAAGCTCTGTAATTTAATAAGTCCCACTTGTCAATTACTGTTTTTGTTGCAATTGCTTTTGGAGTCTTTGCCATGAAATCTTTGCCAAAACCTATGTTCAGAGTAATATTTCCTAGTTTTTCTTCCAGGGGTTTTATAGGTTTGGGTTTCATATTTAAATCTTTAATCCATCTTAAGTTGATTTCTATATATGGTGAAATGTAGGGGTCCAGTTTCAATCTTTTGCATATGGCTAGCCAGCTATGCCAGCATCATTTATTGAACAGGAATTCTTTACCCCACTGCTTGTTTTTGTCAGCTTTGTCAAAGCCCTTGCATGGGTTTATTTCTGGGTTCTCTAATCAGTTTCATTTGTGTATGTGTCTGTTTTTCTACCACTACTATGTTGTTTTGGTTAGTGAGGCCTTGTAGTATATAGTTTGAAGTCAGGCTGTGTGATGTTTCTGGTTTTGTTCTTTTTGCTTAGGATTGCTTTGGCTATTTGGGCTTTTTTTGTTCAATATAAATTTTTAAATTGCTTTCTCTAATTTTTTTGAAAAAGATCAATGGTAGTTTAGGTAGAAATAGCATTGAATCTGTAAATTTCTTTGGGCAGTATGGTCATTTTAATAGTCCTGAGTCTTCCTATCCATGAACACGGAATGTTTCTTCATTTGTTTGTGTCTTTTCTGACCGCTTTCAGCAGCGTTTTGTAATTGTCATTGTAGATATTTTTGCCCTCCCTGGTTAACTGTTCTCTTAGGTATTTTATCTTTTTATAGCTATTGTGAATTTGATTCCATTTTGGATTTGGCTCTTAGATCGAACATTATTGGTATATAAAAATGTACTAAATTTTACACATTGATTTTGTATTCTGAAACATTACTGAAGTTGTTTATGAGATCTAGGAGTCGTTGGGCAGAGACTATGTGGCTTTCTAGGTATAAAATCATATTGTTTGTAAAGAGATATAGTGTGAGTTTCTCTCTTCCTATTTGTGTATCTTTTATATCTTTCTCTTGACTGGTCGCTCTGGATAGGACTTCTAGTTCTATGTTGAATAGCAGTGCTAAGAGTGGACATGCTTGTTTTGTTCTGGCTCTCACGGAGAATGCTTTCAACTTTTTCCCATTTGGCATGATGTTAATTGTGGGTTTGTCACAGATGTCTCTTTTTTTTTTTAGGTACTCCCTTTGATATATAGTTTATTGAGAGATTGTAACATGAAAGGATGTAGAATTTTATGAAAAAGCTCTTCATCATCTATTGAGATGATTATGTGGTTTTTGTTTTCAATTCTGTTTATGTGGTAAACCACATTTATTGGTTTTCATGTGTTGAACCAGTCTTGCATCCCAGGAATAAAGCTTACTTGATTGCTATGGATCAGCTTTGTGATGTGCTACTGGTATTAGTTTCCTGATATTTTGTTGAAAATTTTAAAATCTGGATTCATCAGGGATATTGGTCTGATGTTTTTGGTAGGAGTCCTTACTCCTCAATTTTTTTTTTTTTTTCTTGGAATAACTTCAGTAGCATTGGTACCAGCTCTTCTTTATATGTCTGGTGAAATTTGGCTGTGAAATCTGTCTTGTCCAGGGCTTTTTCTTGTTGGTAGGTTTTTCATTATTAATTCACCTTTGAATTAATTCACCTCCTTATAGTCTGTCAATGATTTTCATTTCACTCATGAGAGGTTATACGCTTCCAGGAATTTATCCATCTCTTCTAGGTTTTCTAGTTTGTCTCCGAAGTGTTGATCATAATAGTCTCTGAGGGATTTTTGTATTTCTGTGGGGTTGGTGACAATGTCACCTTTGTCATTTTTAATTTTGTTTATTTGGATAGTCTCACTTTTTAATTTATTAATCTAGCTAGCAGTCTATCAATGTTATTTATTCTTTAAAAGAACCAACTTTGGGTTCATCAATCCTTTTTATACATTTTTATGTTGAATTTTGTTCAGTTCAGCTGTGATCTTTGGTTATTTATTTTCTTCTGCTAGGTTTGGGGTTGGTTTCCTCTTGTTTTTGTAGTTTATCTGGATGCAATATAAATGTTATTTTGAGGTCTAACTTCTTCATATGTCCATGTAGTGCTATGAGCTTTCCTGTTCACACTGTTTTAGCTATGTCCCAGAGATCCTATTATATTTTATTCTTGTTTTCATTAGTTTATAAGAATTTTTTTAAATTTCTGCATTAATTTCATTCTTTACCCCAAAGTCATTCGGGAATAGGTTGTTTAGTTTACATGTAATTGTATATGATTTTGAGAGTTCTTGGTATTGACTTCTCTTTTAATTATGCTGTAGTCTTGAGCATATGCTTGGTATGATTTTGGTTTCTTTAAAATTTGTTGAGAATTGCTTTATAGCTGAACATCTGTGTGATTTTTGAGTATCTGTCATGTGCAGATTAGAATATATGTTCTGCTGTTGTTGCATGGAGTCCTCTACAGATGTCTATTAGGTCCTTTTGGTGAAGTGTTGAAGTTTAGATCCTGGATATGTTTGTTAGTTTTCTAATTCAGTGATCCGTCTAACACTGTCAGTGTGCTGTTGAAGTCTCCTACTATTACTGTGTAGTTATCTAGGTCTCTTCATGTTTCTATAAGAACTTGTTTTACAAATCCGGGTGCTCTGGCATTGGGTGCGTATATATTTAGGATTGTTAATTCTTCTTTTTGAATTGAACCCTTTATCATTACATAATGCCCTTCTTGGCTTTAAAAATTTTTTTGTTGTTGGTTTAAAAGTCTGTTTTTCTGAAATAGGAATAGGTACTTCTGCTCTTTTTGTTTTCAGTGGTCTTAGTAGATTTTTCTCCATCACTTGCCTTGGAGTCTATGAATGTCATTACATGTGAGATGGGTCTCTCGAAGATAACATAGAGTTGGGTCTGGTTTCTTTATTCAACTTGCCAATCTGTGTCTTTTAAGTGGGATATTTAGCTCAACATTTAAAGTTAATGTTGATATATGTGCATTTGATCTTGTCATCATGTTAGTACCTGGTTGTTATGTACACATGTTTGTGTCTTTGTGTTACAATGTTAATGGTGTACGTACTTAAGTGTGCTTTTGTGGTGGCTGGCTGGTAATAGTCTTTCATTTCCATATTTAGCACTAACTTAAGGACTTGTTTTAAAATAGTTCTCATGGTTTTCTTAACATTTGATTGACTGAAAAGATTTTATTGCTTCTTTGCTTATAAACTTAGTTTGGCTGGTTATAAAATACTTGGTTAGAATTTCTTTTCTTTGTGGCTACTGAATATAGGCCTTCAGTCTTTTCTTGCTTGTAGAGTTTCTGCTGAAAAGTCTGCTTTGAGCCTGATGAAGTTCCCATTGTAGGTAACTTGCCCTTCTCCCTTCTCTCTAGCTATTTTCAATATATTTTCTTTTTCTTTTTTTTCCTTTTTCTTTTTGAGACAGAGTCTCACTCTGTTGCGGAGGCTGGAGTGCAGTAGAGCTATCTCGGCTCACTGTAACATCCACCTCCCGGGACTGCAACCTCCGCCTCCTGGGTTCAAGCAATTCTCTTGCCTCAGTCTCCCAAGTAGCTGGGATTATAGGCATGTGCCACCACTCCAAGCTAATTTTTGTATCTTTAGTAGAGTCACGGTTTTGCCATGTTGGCCAGGCTGGTCTCAAACTTTTGATCTCAGGTGATACACCCGTCCTTGCCTCCCAAATTGCTGGGATTACAGGTGTGAGCCACTGTGCCCAGCCTTTAATATGTTTTCTTTCACATGGCTTCCAAGAATCTGATGACAATGCGTATTGAGGATGGTCACCTTGTATGGCATCTTGTAGGACTTCTCTGGTTTTCCTGAATTCGAATGTTGACTTCTGTAGTGAGGCTGGGAAAATTTTCATGGACAATGTCCTCAAATATGTTTTCCAAGTTACTTGCTCCCTCTCCCTCTCCTTCCGTGAGGCCAATGAGTCATAGATTTGGCCTCTACCTAATCTTGTATTTCTTGGAGATTTTGTTCAATTTTTAAAATTCTTTTTTTTAAAAATTTTTACATGAATGAGTTGATTAAAAGAACCAGTCTTCAAGCTCTGGAATTCTTTCTTCAGCTTGGTCAATCCTGATATTAAAATTTCCAATGGTAATATCAGTTCTATCAGATTAGTTTTTTTGTTTGTTTTTCATAAAATGGTTATTTTATCTTTCAGCTCTGGTATCATTTTATTGGCTTCCTTACACCTTTCTTCTGAATCTCAATGATTCTTGTTGCCACCCAGATTCTGAATTCTATGTCTGTCATTCCAGCCATTTCAGCCTGGTTACGAACCATTGCTGGGTGGCTAGTGTGTATGTTTGGAGGTGAGAAGACACTCAGGCCTTTTGAGTTGCCAAAGTTCTTGTGCTGGTTCTTTCTCACCTGTGTGGGCTGATGTTCCTTTCATCTGTGAAGCTGCTGTCGATTGAACAGGGCTTTTTCCTTTTATAGTCTTTAATTCCTTTGAGGGATTGACTGTGGTATAGAACCTGGGGTCAGTTAACTGGCTTCATTTCTGTATGATTTCATGAGGCCAAGGCTCTGCTCAGCACTCCTGGCCTGCCTGCTGTAATTCTGGGGACCTGGGGCTAGGCCCACAGCTTTGTTCTCTGGTCCCTTAAGGTTAAACACCTGCTGTGCTGGAGGGAGTGAGGTGTTCTCAGGCCACTGGCAACAATGCTCCAGTGGATGTTCTGGCCAAAGTGCTTCATCAGGGCAGTGTCAGTGTGGTCTGTGCACATGCTGGTGCCAACAGTTACGGGGTGGCAGGATCTGCATGTGTGCATGTGTTGGTGGGGACAGGGCAGTGGCAGTGAGATCGGCAAATGTGTTGGTTGCGGCAGGGTGGCCAGGTCCACACATGTGTGTCTGCGAAATGGTGGGCAGTGGTTGTGAGTGAGCGCAAACTCTAAAGTGTATTTTATTGTATTTATGTAAAGATAGAGTCTCACTTTGTTGCCCAGGCTGAAACACAGTGGCGTATGAAATCAACCTCAAAGTCCTGGGCTCAAGCAATCCTCCACTCCAGCCTCCTGAGTAGCTAAGACTACAGGCATGCACTGCCACATCTGGCTAATTTTTTAATATTTTTATAGAGATGGGGTGTCACTGTGTTGCCCAAGCTTATCCTCTCAAAGTGCTAGGATTACAGGCATGAGCTACCAGGCCTTGCCAAAAATTTTTGTAATAACTTGTTATAAAAGCTGAAGAGGCATTTTTACTTCCTATTTTTGCTATATTTTAATGATTATTGTTAATCTAAGCAGCTACTTCCTCATAAAAATTTTATAGAATTTATAATGGCTTTTTTTTTTTTTTTTTTTTTTTGAGGTGGAGTCTTGCTCTGTTGCCCAGGCTGGAGTACAGTGGTGCAGTCTCCGCCTCCTGCATTCAAGCAATTCTCCTGCCTCAGCCTCCCGAGTAGCTGGAACTACAGTTGCATGCCGCCACACCTGGCTAATTTTTGTACTTTAGTACAGACAGGGTTTCACTGTGTTGCACAGGCTGGTCTGAACTCCTGAGCTCAGGCAATATGCCGGCCTGGGCCTCCCAAAGCGTTGGGATTGCAGGCGTGAGCCACCACGCCCAACCAGAATTTATTATGTTAACACTACATACTTTAAATAATAAAAGCTTCCTAGCATGTGATTTTATGTAATCTATTTTCCTTCCTTACATCGTGGTTTCCGACATAAATGTGTAAAGCTTGGGCTAGCACTTTATAAATTTAAGAGCTATTTTATCACAATAAAGATGAGTTGAAACAGATAACTGGTCTTGACCAAATAGAAATTCTTAATTTTTTATTACTTTACTCAGACTCCATTGCTGAATATTTCTAAATATTCTAAGAGCAAACACTTAAATATTCTATTTTTTCTCTCTGCTTTGTCTCTTTGTCAAACAAGAATGTTGTCTAAACTTGGGTTACCACAAGGCTTTGTGACTAATCCTGTAAAGGCAAGATGCAGAAAAGATCCAGGAAAGACAGTTTTATGAAGCTAACAAATTGTATGCTCCAGGTCAAGCTGTTAGGGTATTCAGCTCTTTTGCAAACTGCTTTAAGAAAGAGAACCCGACATGGCACATGTATACCTATGTAACAAACCTGCACGTTGTGCACATGTACCCTAGAACTTAAAGTATAATAAAATAAATAAATAAATCAGTAACCATGCTAAAAAAGAAAGAAAGAAAGAAAGAAAGAAAGAAAGAAAGAAAGAAAGAAAGAAAGAAAGAAAGAAAGAAAGAAAGAAGGAAAGAAAGAAAGAAAGAAAAAGAAAGAAAGAGAGAGAGAGAGAACCAGGACCTGGCACAGTGGCTCCTGTAATCCCAACACTTTGGGAGGTCGAGGAGGGCAGATTTCCTGAGCTCAGGAGTTCAAGACCAGCCCGGGAAACATGGCAAAATGCCATCTCTACTGAAAAAAAAAAAAAAAAAATTAGTTAGGCATGGCATTGTGCGCCTCTGATCCCAGCCACTCTGGAGGCTGAGGCAGGGGAATCGTTGGAGCCGGGAAGCAGAGGTTGCAGGGAGGCGGAGGTTGCAGTGAGCCGAGATCACTCCATTGCATGCCAGCCTGAGCAACAGAGCCAGGCCCCGTCTAAAAGAAAAAAAAGAAAAGAAAAGAAAAGAAAAGAAAAGAAAGAATCACTTGATGACTGCTGCAGGAGAAATCATTTGGAAAGTGACGCTCCTAAACCTTTGATCTGGGCTTCTCATTTAAAATAGAAAATACTACATTCTTTGACTTCAGGAATTAGTCAATGAACCAAAGTAAAAGGACCTTGAAAGCCAATGGATAATTGGCCAGGTTCGAGTGGTAGGTTAATACCAATTGTTAGAAACTAAACAAAAACTGAATTTTTAATAAGCCTAGTCAAAATTGACATGTGGTTGTTTCATGCCAGCATCTGGGCAATTAGGAGGCCAAAGAGTATAATGAAGAGATATAGCCATGCTTGTTTTAGGTGCGCTTTCTCATGATAAGAATAAAAGTGTTTGCTTGGGAGGCAGTATATACAATAGCGTAATATGATTAGAATCAAACAGTGAAAATCCATGATTCTTCTATTGAATAGTTGTGTAGGTATGGGCAAGTGACTTAAACACCTACTTTTTTAGCTGTCAAATGGAAATAAATATAAGTTCCCTCATGGGACTATTGTTAAGATTAAGTGAACTAATCCAGGAAAGCTATTTAATATTTTGTATGGTTTAGAGTGACAATCATGTTAGCTATTTTATTCATTACTACAAATATGTGGCTCTAAATACTGAGAGAAAATGCAGCACAAAGGTCAAGAACATAGCTCTGTAGCCAGACTTCCTGAGTCCAAATCCCAGAATTTTTCCTGTTTTTCCCATTTATTTGATATAGCTGTTGTTAGTAACTACGCCATAAGTTTTGCATGAGGTTTAAATGACTAAGTATTGCTGAAGCATTCCAGTCAGTGTCTGGCACATAGGGATCATCATATAAATATTTACTTGATAAAATAATAAATTGATTGTATATAGACTTGTTCATGTTGTATTGGTATTACAGAATTTTATTTGCAATTGTCCCAAACTGGAAACAATCCTAGTTTTTTTCAGCTTTATTGAGGTATAACTGAATGAAGAAAATTGCACCAAATTATAATGTACAATGTGATTGATTTATCATGTACAATGTGATTGATAAACATATATCTTGTGAAATAATTACCACAGCCAAGTTTGTTATACCATCTAAACAACCTACATTCTAATCAGCAGTAGAATGAGTATCTAAATTGTGGTTAAAATTATGCAAAATAACTCTACTTTGCAATATAAAATAACAGTTTATTGATACAAAAACAAGATGCATCATATTGGGTGACAGATCTCTGACAGAAAATGGTACCACTTACATACAGTTCAAGAATAAGCAAATCTGTTTATAGTAATAGATTTTTAGGGAAATAGTTACCATCTGGAGGAGTACTGAAAGGAGAGAGTCACGAGGGAATGTTCTTTGCTTTTGCAAATGTTCAATATATTAATCTGGGTGATGACTACAAGGTAATACTGCCATGCACATTTTTATAAAGTTATACGTTTAAGATTTTTATACTTCACGTATATTGTACTTTAATTTTTAAATTTAATATATTTTATTATATATCATCTATTTTACTCCAGTGTAACACTTTCATCTGTCAATGCATTGTCTCATTCTGTTGCTTGTAATATTTAAGAGCACATCTTTGAGATTCAGACTAACTTGAGGTCAAATCCAGATGCTGTAATGGCATGTCCCTCGCTGTTCTGAGTTTCTATCTTCTCACATGTTGATTGTTATCATTGCGAATTTTCTGGGTTTTTTTGAGGATCAATTGAAGTAATGTCAATAAACTGCTTAATGCAATACCTGGTACAGAGTAAGTGCTCAAAAAATAACAGAATTATATTTTTTATAAATGTTATGATTTCGTGTAAGAATATGTACAAGGTATGCTACCAGCCACTGTGGAGTTGACCAGTGTAAATAGGAAAAGGTTACCTCCTTCAAAGAAAAGACTTAAATGGCACAAAAACATCCATGAAGGAAACATAAAACACTCTTACCCAAGATTCTCAAGCCTAAGTCATACAACTGTAGAGAGATTCTAGGATTGGGGATCAGAAATGGAATGTCGAGATCTGTTTTCAAGCTTTGTGTTTTAAGTCATGTCACTAATACAGTATGCTCTCCATATGCATTCCAAAAGTCACGGTTTTTAGCTTATAAAATATATTTAAGTGTATATATTATAAGTACTAAATGAAATTCTTCATATCACAATATTTTAATAAATAAAGTACAATGTAACTATAGTAGGTTATTTTCATTATTTTCATAATTAAGTCTACTGCTAAGAGAGGAAAGTAAATATAGGACACCCAGAGTATATTTATTTCCTGATGTTTATAAAATTCCATTACTCACTCATGCAAGACCTCCCCAACCACTGAAATTATGTAATGAATTCTCAATATCAAAATTGTATTATTCTTATAGTCATTGTCCAATAATTTCTTTAAAAAAGTTTTATTTATTTTTTAGATTAAGGGGGTACATGCACAGGTTTGTTACATGGGTATATTGAGTAATGCTGGGTATGAGCTTCTAGTGAACCCATCACCCAGATAACAAACATAGTCATCAATAAGCAGTTTTTCAACCCTTATTCCCTTCCCTTCCTCCCCTTTTATGGAGTCCCTAGTGTCTATTGTTTCCATCTTTATGTGCATGTGTACAGGTCATTTTGCTCCCACCTATAAATGAAAACATGTGGTATTTGATTTTCTTTTTCTGCATTAATTCACTTGGGATAAAGTCCTCCAGCTACAGTCATGTTGCTGCAAAAGACATAATTTTATTTATTTTTTGACTGTGTATTATTCCACGGCGTGTATGTACCACATTTTCTTTATCCAATCCATTGTTGATGGAAACTAAGGTTGATTTTATGACTTCGCCACTGTGAATAGTACTGTAATCAACATGCAAGTGCAGGTGTCTTTGTCTTTTTAATAAAGCAATTTATTTTCTCTTGGGTAGATATCCAGTAGTAGGATTAATGGATGAAACTGTAATTCTGTTTTTAGTTCTTTGAGAAACCTCCATACTGTTTTCCTTCAGGGTTAAACTAATTCACATTCCTACCAACCGTGTCTTCTCTTTTCTCCACATCCTTGCCAACATCTGTTACTTTTTGACTTTTTAATAATAGCCATTCTCACTGGTGTGAGATGGTAGCTCACTGTAATTTAATTTGCATTTATCTGATGATTTGTGATGTACAACATTTTAAAATATGTTTGTTGGATATGTGTATGTCCTCTTTTGAAAAGTGTCTGTTAATATATCATTTGCCCAATTTTTAATGGGTTTTTTTTTAACTTGTTAAGTTCCTTATAGATTCTGGTTATTAGTCCTTTATTGGATGCATCATTTGCAAATATTTTCTCCCAATCTGTAGGTTGTCTGTTTACTTTGTTGATTATTTCTTTTGCTGTGCAGAAACTCTTTAGTTTAATTAAGTGCCATTTGTCATTTTTGTTTTTGTTGCAATTGCTATTGAGGTCTTAGTCATAAACTATTGGCACAGACCAATGTTCAGAAGAGTTTTTCCTAGGTTTTCTTCTAGGATTTTTATAGTTTGAGTTCTTACATTTAAGTATAATATTTAATCCATCTTGAGTTAGTTTTTACATATGGTAAGAGATGGGGTCCCATTTCATTCTTTAGCAAAATGTTAGCTAATTTTTCCAGCACCATATATTGAATAAGAGCAAGTCATTTCCCCATTGTTTATTATTCTCAACTTTGTTGAAGAGCAGTTGGTTGTAGGCATGGGACTTTATTTTTGGGTTCTCTGTTCTCTTCCATTGATCTGCATGTCTATTTTGGTACCAATACCATGCTGCTTTGGTTCTTATAGATTTGTAGTATTCAGGCTCTTTTTTGGTTCCATATACATTTTAGAATTGTTTAAAAACTTTTAAAATTGACATATAAAAGTCTATATCTTTATGGTATATAACATGGTGTTTTGATATATTTATGCATTGCAGAATGGCTAAAACAAGCTAATTCCAATTTTTTTGATTATTCTATGTTTAATCTCATACTGTCACATTACCATGAAGCTAATATCAACCTAAGAAAGCACTTTTGCAACTGTGAGTATTTTTAATTGAAAATATTATGTAGATAATTTTAGGCCAGGCACTGTGGCTCACACCTGTAGTATCAGCACTTTGGGACGCCGAGGCCAGCGGATCACTTGAGGTCAGGAGTTCCAGACCAGTCTTGCCAACATGGCAAAACTCTGTCTCTAGTAAAAATACAAAAATTAGCTTGGCATGGCACACGCCTGTAGTCCCAGCTACTTGGGAGGAGGCACGAGAAACACGAACCCGGGAGGCAGAGGTTGCAGTGAGTCCGAGATCGCACCTCTGCACTCCAGCCTGTGCAACAGAGTAAGACCCTGTCTCAGGGAAAAAAAGAAAAGAAAAATGAAATATTATGTAGATAATTTTAGATGGATATGCCATTGTAGTAATAATACAGAGAGATCATGTGCACGCTCCACTTCATTTTCCCCATGGTTCCTTTACGGAAAATTATAGTACAACTCTGCAACTAAGATACGGACATCAATACAGTCTACTGCTCTTACTCAGGTTTTCTATTTTACTTGTACTCATTAATTAAATTACTCCATTTCTAAATTATCTCCTTCATATAAACCACCAAAATGACTAAGTATTGCCTTAGTTTGTAGAGTATTACTTTACCAATAGGTTGAAAAAGTTATGCCTCTTGCTGAGAAATAAAACTAATGAAATTAAACATTTTTGATTGCTTATTCATTCCAAAACCAGCTTCAATGATTCTATCTGTAAAGATTAATGACAGAGTATTTTTAGAGACAGAAATCAAGATGAATATTGATATATTTCTAAACATTGGGACTTGTTAACATGATGATGACATACTGATAATTTGCTAATAAAAAATAATTGTTAGTATTTTATTTGGAATATCTTCTGCCTTTGAGTTTCAAAGAGCAATATCTAACAATGGTATTTTTACAATTAACAGTAGTGTTTTAAGTTACTCTTCAGTACAATTTACAATGTACCTTCACAAACAGGTATTTTAGAGAGAATTAAGGCACAACAAATAGTTTGCCCAAAGTCACAATGAACCCACGCTGAAAACTTACAGTCTGTGGTCTTTATTTTACATTTTTTTCCGAGAGCATTTATTTTCTATATTTAAAAATAAATACAGGTGTTTACATTTACAAAAATATGTCAAAATAATTCATATTTCTTTTAATTCTAGAAATATTTTGAAACCTTGTTTAACAATGGACATATCAGTAATTATTGTAAATAGAAATATGAATTAGGAATTTAATCATTTGACTTTCTAATTGAGGTGAATGGCAGTGGCTAACAACACAGGAGTAGCACTGAATGCAGTAATCCATTTCCTTCACACAAATAGCTGCTGAAAGGCAGATGGAGGTGCCAGTTGTGTCGGGTGCAGGTGATTACTGCCCAGCCTGCACGCCACCAGGTTGTTTTTCTCTCCACCAGAAAACTGTCCATTCACTTTCCTAAGTGCCAAAAGCAAAAGGAGAGGAATTTATGAAGTCCCTAGCCCATATGGCTGGTAGTGAGTTAATCTGTGTCTGAGCAGCAGGTAGCACGAGCCAGTCTGTCTGTTGGGGCTGTTAGTAACCCAGGGGCAGATCAGAGAACAGCAGGAGAGAGGATCAACTCAGGCTGCAAATACAGTCAGGAATGTGGCAGGAAATTATTTCTGAAAACACACTTTGCAGCATAAGGGCAGCCATCAGATGCTACATGATAATCTATCTGCACTTTGTACGCTCATAATTATATAGAGCTATATATGTAGGTGTGAATTTAAAATGTAGTTGTAGATATATAGCTATCATGAGATTTTCCTTTATATAGCATCTTACATTAAAATAATTATTTCAAGAGTACCTCAAAAATAAGATACACAGGCAGAGAGATTTTAAAATTGTGAAAAAGAAATTACTCTAGAATATTAGAAAAGGGTATGGATCTATTCAAAAGTAGAATAGCAAAGATGAGGGCTCTGATACATAACCAAGAGAAAATAGGGGCTAGATAGTAATTCCTTGATGAAATAGCAAAATAGGAAGAAAACAATGGAAAATAATTTAATAATTGCTTGAATACATTAAGAGAAAGCTGACACATGGTACAATTACGTACCGAATCTTAAATAAGAAATCATGCAAATGGTTGGAGGATGATTGGACAATGGTTATTATTATCTTCATTCCTTCCTTCCTTTTATTATCTCTTCCTCCCTCCTTATTTCCCTTTTTCCTCTTTCCTATCTCTATCTTATCTCTCTATCTATCTATAGTAACGTGAAGTCTAACATTAATATTTGACATATTCACAGGGCTAAAAAGAAGATATTTGCAAAACTGAACTAGACCAAGGAATCTGTATACATGTAGTCTTTTTGTTTCTTAACCATAAAAATAAAACCACCAATTTTCCTAAACTTACTTATGTGAAAAAGCCAGAATATTGTTGTCATTTTTTAATATTAAAAAGAAAGATCAAAGAGTTAAAAAAGAAAAAACTCAAAAGGAAAGAGAAAGCTGAATTAAAGTGACCCTACTCCTTTTGAAAAGACCATCTCTCTGAATCAGGTGATTAAAAATTCTTTATAGTAACTTCAAATTATCTTTACTAGCATTCCTGTTTTAATGGATGATTATAGGAATTAGAGCCAGGTTTAGAATGTAAGCCTCAAGAAACAGAAGAGGAATATTTTCTTTTAGAGAAAGAATTAATTGAGCACCTAACACGTAGAACATAATGTTTCCAAGAAAATATTGGAAGAGATACAGAGATATAGCCAATACAACTCATTGTATAATTCATAGGTGAAGTAAGTGCATCTTCCCGTGAACTGGATGTGGTTATGAAGAAGACATACTTCTGGAAAACCCAAATGGCTATTTTTATATTAATTTAACCTGGTTCATGCCATAAACATGTATTTAAGTTCAAAGATCTTTAAGAATATATTTCCTAAGGAGGAAAAAATTGATCCGGAAAGGTCAAGCCTATGCCCAAAGTCACAATGCAGGTGAAACTCATTTTCCTCCTGAGACCCGTGGCCTTTAGTCTCAACGCATTGCACACCATCCTCCATTAGATCATAGCTAAAATTCTACACCTTAAAGGTTTACTATTTTTATGGGTCTATGACGTGATCTTGGTAATAGAGTTTGACTGTTTCCATAGTGAAACGTATTTTGTTTTCTTTCTAGAAGCATGGAAAGCAAAATATTGTTACTCCTGACACAAGTAGTTGCTCTGAGATATTTATTTACCAGCTCAACAAATGAATGGTTTCTCACCACTCATAGAGGGTCAATACATGGTTGCCCACTTCATAATTATCCCCAAACACATATATAATTGGAAGTGTCCTTGGGCATGGGTCTCAGTGGCCAAGTTGGGTTTTCTTTGCTCTGTTCCAAATTGCAAAAATATGCAACAGAAATTTGTTAGTGATCAAGGAAGGCATTGTTAGCATAATGGCATCTGAACTGGGCCTCGTAGTCTTGAATAAGGAGAAGCATAGGAGAAATAGATATTCCAGGCAGATGACATATCAGATGCAGATACATAAAGGAAGAATATTCCACGATGCTCCCAGAGACACAGTACAGAATGATATGATACCTAATTTTGTTTATAATGTTTCTGAAATTGTAATGTAAAAGTCCCATGGAATATAAAGTTCAAATTAATGGTAATGTTGGTTTGCCTTCTGTGTGTGAGGCAAACTGCTCCATGCAAGCTACTGTTCCTTTCCAATTTCCTTCAATCTCTGAAACCACTCCTCCGTCTGCTTTTTACCTTTTAGAAATTTGTTGAAATATCTCAAACTGATGATGGATCTTTCCTTGTACATTTATGTTGGAAACATTTATAACAGGATGTGTGTGTGAGAGAGAAAGAGAGAGAGAGAGAGATAAACAATTGTGGTCTTAGGAAGGGGAATAAATACATTTATGTTGCCAACTTAACATATCTTCTTGTGAATTTTTAAAAGGAAAAATTTTCAAACAATGAATACAAAGAATCATACTACCCAGGACCAAGGTGCTGAGGTTCAGGATTCAAAACAGTGGTTTTGGTTTGAAAGTACTGGCAACTTCAACACAGAAAGCAATAAAAGTTCAGATGCATTTTGAAAATATGAGTAAATGAAAACAATCTCTAATTTTCTCATAAAGAAGTCTAAACTTAAAACTAATTCCAGTTTCCAGGGACTGTGGTAATTTCATTTTGACACAGTAGGAAGAAAGCATAAATGATTAACAAAAATCAAATCATAAAATAAGCTAATTCAGTAAATCTGATCCTTGTTTCATATTTTTATTGGTGATTTGAAGAAAAAACAGATTTTTTGAGTTCCCAGCTACATGGTTAAGTTGACTTAAATGGGTAATTACTGAAGGCTGTTTAGGAAATTTTATTAAGAAGTAAAGCAGTTGCTTTTGACATACCACTCATATCCTTCCATATTTACCACTTCAATGTATAATGTATACTTGCCCCACTTCTAATTGCAAGAACTTGCTTTTTTTTTTTTTAATAAAAGGGCTTTCTCTGATTGCTAAAGCCTTTTTGTTTATCCATGTGACACTCCAGAAGTGCCAGGAAACTGATTTCCATGAGCAACACTCAACCGATGATTGATTGATAGGAATTGGCAGAAACTTCAGTTCCTGTTAAGGACTTAATTGTGCCCCACCCCCACATTCATATGTTCAAACCCTAATGCTCAGTGTAACTGTAAAATACAAATATTTGGAGTATTTTTATTTGGGCCTGTGAGGTGGTGATAAAGGTTACATGAAGTCAGAAGGATGGAATTGCAAGTAGTTATCGTGAATTTAAAAATTATTATCTGAATGAATAATATGCCTACATTTGTTATTTGACCTTCACAGAGAAAGGCAGTCTTAGGGTAAAGAAATATACAATTATATTAATATCAGATATATTGCAAATGCTGGGTTTTTTGTATACACAGAACTAGAAGGTCAGGTGTGGTGGCTCACACCTGTAATTCCAGCACTTTGGAAGGCCGAGGCGGGCGGATAACCAGAGGTCAAGAGTTTGAGACCAACCTGGCCAAGAAGGTGAAACCCCATCTCTACGAAAAATACACAAAAAAAATAGCCAGGCATGGTGGCACATACCTGAAATTCCAGCTACTCAGGAGGCTGAGGCAGGAGAATTGCTTGAACCTGGGAGGCGGAGGTTGCAGTGAGCAGAGATGGTGCCATTGCACTCCAGCCTGGGTGGCAGAGTGAGACTCTGTCCCAACAACAACAACAAAAAACAGATCCTTAAGTGAATTTATATCAATGAATTGGTTGGAGAAATTCTATCAAAAAATAGATCACTGAGTGAAACCACTGATATCCCTTCAGTGCATCCATCAAGGTATCCCTATGTTGATAAGAAATGGCCCAGGTAGGCAGAGTCACCAATGCACCAAACTTGCCTTTCTAACCAAAATCTCGTTTTTATTTCTTATTCTCTTAAAATCTCTCGTCCTATGACTTCCAGTCTTCCTATGAAAAAGGCATCCTATCTCCATAATTATCCTCTCTTGCCTTTTCCAATATCTTTCTTTTTATAGTATATACTTCAGAATCAATACTTGCATTTTTTATATTTGAGAGTTAAATGGAAACTTTCTTCTGTGGAATTCCATGTGCTTGCTTGCTTTATTTTTCCATTAAAATTGTTCAAGTCTATCATAAGTACACGAGTTACAGGGTTTTATTTGATAAAATACCAGTATTCAAAAGCAGCAAATAGAAGCTTGGGTGCTTTGCTAGTTATTGACAGCAAGAGCCTTTTGCCTGTGTTCAAGATTGGGTAATAATCTATTGTTATAGAGTTATTAATTCCATTAAAGCCTTTAGTATAAGCTCATATTAATTGTATCTTTAAGCTTCATTCCTCAGCTTAGCAGTGCTGAAATTTCCTAATTGAAATCTGGACTGTAATTATAATTTACTTAGCTGGAATTTACAAAGTATATTGCCTATTATAACTCTTAAAGTTGAATCCCAAATCAAAACTTTTGAAAAAGAGGCATGAGGGAGCCTGACCTGTTCTTGGAAAGCTTTGTCACCGTGTAGGCATATCACCTCTGAAAGTATGGGCAGTTTTATTCCGGTGATGCTGCCTATGAGGGGAAATCTTCCTTTTCACCTTTTTTAAAGAAAAAAAAAGCTTATGAATTCAGTAACTAAAAGTTGGAAAGATCCTTAAAAATGTTCAAAATATAAAATCTTTTGGAAGACAGCTTCTTTCACTTTTATGACATTTCCTTACAACTTTCTTAGGTGTTAATGTTTTCAGATGAGGAAAATACAAGCAGAGACTCAGACTAAAATCTTTTGACCCAAACTCAGGCTTCTCCTTCAACATCCATCCTGTCAAGAAGCTGAAGTCAATAGTGCAAGCTGTTTCTAGAGAATACAATTATCCCTGAAACAGTGATCACAGACATATCAGATACCAAAAATTCAGTGTCACAGATTCGAACCCTATAAAAAAGTCTACTGGCTTCTGCCAAATCTTATTATCCAAAACAGGCTAGTTAAGGCTAAGAAACTGACATTTTTTGTGGTGAAGAAGATCACGGCCGGGCGCGGTGGCTCAACCCTGTAATCCCAGCACTTTGGGAGGCCGAGGCGGGTGGATCCCGAGGTCAGGAGATCGAGACCATCCTGGCTAACATGGTGAAACCCCGTCTCTACTAAAAAAATACAAAAAACTAGCCGGGCGTGGTGGCGGGCGCCTGTAGTCCCAGCTACTCGGAGGCTGAGGCAGGAGAATGGCGTAAACCCGGGAGGCGGAGCTTGCAGTGAGCCGAGATCGCGCCACTGCACTCCAGCCTGGGAGACAGAGCAAGACTCCGTCTCAAAAAAAAAAAAAAAAAAAAAAAGAAGATCACAATAATTCAAAGTGTAAAAGCATTTCTGACATTAGTTTAAAATTTTTGTCCTCATCAAAGAAGGGCAGCAAATTTAATTCATAATTTAGATGATTCTAAGTGATATTTATTTAATCTCTTAGTCAGCTAAGTGGCAAAATACATGTAAATGACACTGTAGAAACATTCAGAACTATACATTCAAAGATACCTAGCAAATTTGAATAGGATTGAGATGTTATTCTATATGTTTTCTTTGTCTCTCTCTACCCCTCCCTTCCTTCTATCAAAATATGAGATGGGGAGAAGAAGCAAACCTGACTACTGCATAAAAATGTATTGACAGCTCAAGCTTGACATACTTACCTATTACTGTTGCCATGGAAAATAGTAACTACAATTTACTGAGCAAACTATAGACCAAACATTAAGCAAACTACGTTACATTATGTAATTCTAATGTTCTCCAGAAACAAATTAAGGAAACAACTAAAATTGAGAAAGGCTCGGTAACTTTTTAAAAATTATGTGTTTTTTTCTTGGTTTGTTTTTTGTTTGTGTGTGTGTTTGTTTGTTTTGCTTTTTTTTTTTTTTTTTTTTTTTGAGATGGAGTTTTGCTCTTGTCACCCGGGATGGAGTACAATGGCGCGATCTCGGCTCACTGCAACCTCCCGCTCCCGGGTTCAAGTGATTCTCCTGCCTCAGCCTCCCGAGTAGCTGGGATTACAGGCACCTACAACCACATTAATTTTTGTATTTTTAGTAGAGATGGGGTTTTACCATTTTGGCCAGGCTGGTCTTGAACTCCTGACCTCAGATGATTCACCTGCCTCGGCCTCCCAAAAGTGCAGTGATTACAGCATGAGCCATTGGGCCCAGCCCAAGTTCTGTATTTTTTATAGCTTTAATTTTTAACTTATTTAACTTTTATTTTAAGTTCAGGGGTACAAGTGCAGGTTTGCTACACAGGAAAACTTGTGCTATGAGAGTTCGTTGTACAGATTATTTCATACCTCAGGTATTAAATCTCGTATCCATTAGTTATTTTTTCTGATCCTCTCCCTTCTCCTGCCCTCCACCCTCCAAAACATCCCAGTGTATGTTTTCCCTCTCTATATGTGCATGTGTTCTCATTATTTAGCTCCTAGTTATAAGTGAGAACATGTGGTTTGGTTTTCTGTTCCTGTATTAGTTTGCTAAGGATAACTTTTCTAAGTATATACTTTTCTAGATAATGAGGTATTTGGGTTTGAAGGCAGATTTTTTGAATTACAAAGAACGTTGAATACAATTTTCAATTTCATTATAAAATTGCCACTTTCATACGTTTATTATAAGAATCAAATAAAAATAATGTTTGAGGAAAGTTCGTAAATTGGAAATCATGAAACAGAACTATTATTATTATTCTGCTTAAAGAAGACTAACTAAGCATGCACACTACTGGAAGAGACATGCACACAAATACAGGGTGATGTGTAAATGCCGTCAGAGAAGAACAGAGGATGTGTTGCTGCAACTGTATCCTGAAGAGTAAGAAGTCATGTCTGGATAGAATAAAGGAAAGTTGTTGAAGATGCTCCTTTCTAAGGCAAATATGGATATATGAAAATAAAGCTGAGTAAGGGCAGGTTTTGACAATAAAAGGGAAAATACTAAAGGAAAGTTTCTATTGTAATAGATCTGATGTTTTATTTAGTATAAGAGACATAAAGTAGTTTTAGAATATAGCCCTTAAGCTTACAATGGAGGTTTATCCTTTGAGGAATTGACTTATATTCATGAAATAATTGAGAAAAAATTCACATACCAGTTGGATGTCTTAATGGTGACCTCTAACATAAGTTTTTGAAAAGAAATTAATTTTCTAATGGAATTTTAGATTTAATGACTTATCTCCCCAAGTCAAGCAGTATCATTCTACAAATCGTTCTAAGCTCTGAGATTAAGTATTTTATTTTCCTTTAATTAGCCCTTATTTTAAACTGTGTGTGTGAGTTCATGTATCATTTCATATATCCATTTTGTCATAAGCAATTAGGATAGTTAAGCTCTGCCAATTAATACTTACCCTTGTTAAATAAAAAAAAAAAAGTATGACCCAAAAAGAATTCTGAAAAGGAAAAATTTTTAGTGAGGAAAGAACTAAGAGCTTTTCTCAATTTTATCTTCTAGATTTTTTTCTTCATTTGTTTTTCTCACACTTGTAGTTTTGATTCTTGTTTTTACCCTATCAGAATATAGGTATTTAATTATAGTTTTCATATGTCTCTTAAATTTTATTTTATACTAATTTTCCAATATTCATTGATCATTTTTGTTGTGCTGAACACAATGGCTTGTTACTTTTAGAAATTATCCCATTAGATCCTCACAAAACACTATGAGATAGCGCATACTCTTATATACTACCATAATCTCCATTTCTTAACCTGAGGAAAATTTGTATTTCAAGAAGTTAAGCAATTTGCTCAAAATCACACAGTGAATAAGTACTCTTTCTGGGATTCAAATCAAGGGAACTCTCTGGGATCTAAATCAAGGGAGCCTCTTGCTGCTATTGCACATTGATTTACTCAAGTTTATATGTGTTTAACTTTTTTCTCAGATTCTCACTTCCCAAGATAGCGTGTGTGCTTTATTCACTGTTGTGTCTCTAGGGTCTAGTCTGGTGTTTCGTACATAGCAGACACACACACACACACACACACACACACACACACACACACACACAAATGCAGAGCCTGCCTTGTTCCATCAAGATTAAGAGCTCTGAGTAAAAATATCATTATGAGAGATGATTTAATGAGAAAAAGAACTTGACAAAGGTCATTTTCAAAGGTCCTAAACATGAGTAGGACATTCCACTTGCAGAATTCCCACTTCTGACTAAGATGGAGTTAAAAGCAGATAGACCCTTATGCCTGAAACGCTAAAACGCTAGATAAAATGTCAGAAGAAAATGGTTCTAAAGATATTGAACACTGGGCAATAAAGGACAGAAATCACTAACATGAGAAACAAAAGTCATAAGATCTACAATTGCTCTGGCTTGTCTGAAAGTTTCTAGGCATTGATGCAGAATGGAGGATCCAGCTGGAGTCAGGTAGCGTCTCTGCATTGAGAAAATGGGTCTTTGGTTCCAGGGAGGTAAAGGGGACCAGAGTTCACAGAGCTGAGCACAGGAGAAGAGCGTTGTCCAGAATGAGAACTCCGGAGACAGAAAAGAGTCCACCTTGAGGATTCAGCTGAGCACTGATTAGTACATTTGTTTGAAGAAGCTACCCAAGGTCGTTGAAATAACTACCTAAAAGAATGAGGAAAAACAATCTCTGAAAGTCACATGGGGCAGTTCCTGTTTCTGTTCCAAGAAGAGTAGAAAACTTCATAATTGAAGATTCTTGAGTAGAGTCCTCGGAGGGTTTTTTCCTAGTTATTGTGAATAATTACACTCAGGCTAAATAAGTAATTTAGCCCCATTACAAAAAAGCTGGAAGAAATTTATAAAAATAAAATCTTTGTACCTGCCTTTTTACTTATTTATTTTAAATATATTTAATTACAGAAGAGATTGTATATATTCAAGGTGTACAACGTGATGGTTTGATACATGTATACCTTGTGGAATGATTATTTCAGTCAAATTAATCAACACATCAATCACCACAAATGCTTTACATTAGGACCCCAGAACTTGCATATCTTGTAACTGAAAGTTTATACCCTTTGACCAACATGTCCCCGTTTTATTCATCTCCAAGACCTTGGCAGCAACCATTCTATTTTCTGTTTTTATGAGTTTGAATTTTTTAGATTATCCTTGTAAGTAAGATCATACAAAATTTGTTCACTTGTGTCAGGCTTATTTCACCTAGCACAATGTACCCCGGGTTCATCCATGTAGTCAATGTAGTCACAAATGATAGGATTTCTTTGTTTTCATGCCTGAATAATATTCCTTTATACACAGACACATACACACACACACACACACACATACACACACCACATTTTCTTTATTCATCTGTCAATGGACATTTTGGTTGATTCCATATCTTGGCTATTATTAATAATGCTACAATGAACATAGGAGTTCAGGTATCTTGGAGATACTGAATCTACATAGTTCAGGGGTTAAAGCAGTGACCTTGTAAAAATAAAAATTTTAAATACAAACTCAAAAATGAAAAATTCACAATCTCTGACATCTAATTAAGTATTGTCAGTTATGCAAAGAATCAGGAAATGCAATCAACAAAAGGGAGAAAAATAAAATGAAACAGACTCAGAAATAAGACAGATGAGATAATTAGTTGACAAGGGCATAGAAGGACAAGTATTGCAAGTATATTCTATAGTCACAATAATATAGATAAAAACATACACTTTAAACAGAAATACGAAAGATGGAAGACACAAATTGAATTTCTAAAGATGAAAACTATCATACCTCAGTAAAAACACATTGGATTGAAAAAATGACAGATATCACAGAAGAATATGTTAGTAATTATGAAGATTTAGTAATTGAAACTATCCAAAATAAAACACAGAAAATAAATTTTTAAAAAATAAACAGTGAATTGGTGACCTGTAGGAAAATTTCAAGTGGTCTAACATACATATTATTGGACTCCCTAAAAGGTGGGGCAGAAATGAGTATTTGGAAACATAATGATAAATAATTGCCAAATTTGATGGAAACTGTAAACCCACAGAACCAAGATGCTCAGTGAACTTCAATCACAGAAAACATGAAGGAAATTACATCAAGACATTTAATAATCAACTTATTTAAAACTATAAAATGATATTTTAAAAGTAGTTGAACTGCAGGAAAGCACATTGTATAAAGAGTATAAAGAGGAAGACAGGTGAGAATGTCAGCAACATAACAATTTCAGTCAAAAGAGAGAGGAACATCTTTAAAGTACTGAAAGAAAAATACTGTAAATTAAGAATTCTCTACCTAGCAAAAATACCTTTGAGAAATTAAAGTTACAGAATAGCTTTTAGACATAAAAGCCCAAAAGAAGATATCACTGGCAGAAATGCAGTACAAGAAATACAAGGAGACTACTTCAGGCAACTATATATATATATACACACACATACATATATACACACACACACCAGTTGGGAATACAAAGAATCAAAATCATTCAAAAAGGTAACTCTTGACTAAATATAAAATTTTTTATTTAAAATACGTTCAGGTGATTGGACCCAACACCAGGTTGTGGGGTGACAAAGTCCGATGGAGTCAAAGGAATGAGAAAAGACAGTTTGAGAGAGAAAGCAGGTCCACCCAGCCATCGCTAAGTATGGAGGCTGCGAAGTCCCTGAGCTCTGGAAGTCCAGACTATTTATTGATGATCAAACAAAGAAACAGGTGGTGAGAATGTGGGAGTCGAAAGGGAGTGTTGCATTAAGCACATTATTTACAGCTGTGATGGTTTAGCATGTGCTCTGCTACTTGTGATAAGCATCATTCTGATACCCAAACCTGTCAGAGACACAACAATAAAAACTTCAGCCCAGTATTTCTTATGAACGTAAAAATTCTCAACAAAGTCCTATCAAGCCAACTCTAGCAGAACATCAGAAACCTAATCCATCATGATCAAGTAGCCTTTATTCCTGGGATGCAATATTGGTTTAACATATGCAAATCAATAAATGTGATTCATCACATAAATATAACTGAAAACAAAAAACATGTGATCATCTAAATAGACACCAAAAAGGCTTTTGATAAAATTCAGCATCCTTTCATATTAAAAATCATTAACAAACTAGGCATCCAAGGAACATATCTCAAAATAATAAGAGCCGTCTATGACAAACCTGCAACCAACATTAAACCAAAAACTGAAAGTATTCCCCTTAAAAACCAGAATACGAGAAAATTATCCACTCTCACCACTCCTATTCAACATAGTATTGGAAGTTCCATCCAGAGCAATCAGACGAGAGAAAGAAATGAAAGGCATCTGAATAGGAAGAGAGAAAGTCAAAATATCTGTCTTTATAGACGGTATGATTCTATCTATACCTTGAAAACCTCGTAGTCTCTGCCCTCATCCTCCTAGAATTGATGAACAATTTCAGCAAAGGTTCAGTATACAAAATCTAAGTATAAAAATCAGTAGCATTTCTATACACCAATGATGTTCACAGTGAGGCAAATGCAATCCTTTTTATAATATCCATAAAAAGAAATACCTGGGAATACAGCTAAACAAGGAGGTCAAAGATCTCTACAATAAGAATTATGAAACACTCCTTAAAGATATCACAGAAGACAAATCAATGGAAACCATTTCATGCTCTTGGATAGGAAGAATGAATACTGTTAAAATGACTATACTACACAAAGCAATTTATAGATGCATTGCTATTTCTTTCAAACTACCCCTTCTTTTCACAACATAAAAAATCACATGGATGGAGCTGCAAGTCATTAATTTTTAGCAAACTAACAGAGGAACAGAAAACCAAATACTGCACATTCTCACTTGTAAATGAGACTTAAATCATGAGAACACATGGACACATAGAAGAAAACACACACTGGGGCCCTTCAGAGGGTGAAAGTTGGAAGGAGAGAGAGGGAAAATAAGGAAAAATAACTAATGAGTACTAGGCTTAATACCTGAGTGATGAAATAATCTGCACAACAAACCATCATGACACAGTTTACCTGTGTAACGTACTTGCACTCATATACCTGAACTTAAAATAAAGATTAAAAAGTAATCAACTCAAGATGGATTAAATACTTAAATGTAAAACATTAAACAATTAAAATACTAGAAGAAAATCTGAAAAATACCATTCTGGACATAGGCTGTAGCAGGAAGTCTCCAAAAGCAATTGCAACAAAAACAAAAATTGACAAATGGGACCTAATTAAATCAAAAGAAACTATCAACAGGGTAAAAGTAAACTACAGAATGGGAGAACATATCTTCAGACTATGCCTCTAATAAGGGTCTAATATTCAGCATCTATAAGAAACTTTAACAAATCAACAAGCAAAACCAGACAACCCCATTTAAAAATGCACAAAATATATGAACAGACACTTCTCAAAACAAATCATACATGTGGCCAACAAGGATATGAAAAAAAAAAAAAGGTCAACATGCTTAATCATCAGAGCAGTGCAAATTAAAAGCACTGTGAGATACTATCTCACACCAGTCAGAATGACTAGTAAAAAGTCAGAAAATAACTGATGCTGGTGAGTTTGCAGAGAAAAGGGAATGGTTATACATTGCTAGCAGGAATGGAAATTAGTTCAGCCACTGTGGAAAGAAGTTTGGAGATTTCTCAAAGAACTTGAAACAGAAACACCATTCTATTCAGCAATCCCATTACTGGATATATACCCAAAGAAATATAAATATTTCAACCATAAGGACACACGCACACATATATCCATTGCAACACTATTCACAATAGCAAAAGACCTTTTACTTTTAAGTAAAGAAAAAAGATGTAAAACAATGTATGCATATTATACCATTTGATATGATTTGACTCTGTATCCCCAAATCTCACCTTGAACTGTAATAATTCCCATGTGTCAAGGGTGGGGCCATGTGGAGATAATTCAATCATCGAAGCAGTTTCCCCATACTATTCTCTTGGTAGTGAATAAATCTCATGAGATCTGATGGTTTTATAAATGGGAGTTTCCCTACACAAGCTCTCTTGCTTGCCACCATGTATGACAGGCATGACATTTTGCTCCTCATTTGTCTTCTGCCATGATTGTGAGGCCTTCCAGCCATGTGGAACAGTGAGGCCATTAAACCTCATTCCTTTATAAATTTCCCAATCTCAGGTATGTCTTTATCAGTAGCATGAGAACAGACTAACACAATAAATTGGTAAAATAAATAAAAATTGATACTTTGGGCCTTCTTGGTGAAGGGTGGAAGGAGGATGAGGATTTAAAAATTACCTGTCTGGTACTATACTTAGGAGAGTGATGAAATAATCTGTACGTCAAACACCTGTGGTAAGCAATTTACCCATCTAACAAACCTGCACATGTATCCCCATGAACCTAAAATAAAAGAAGGAAAAAATTACTGTTTTTTAAATCCGGAATCTAGAAAATTATTTTACAATTCTTAAGTGATAAACTGAAATATTCTAGGAAAAAAATGATGACTAAATACAAAGTTACCATTAATATAAGTGGTATAATATATAAATAATATAATATAATCCACTTATTATATTATATTATAATATAATATAATTATATAATAATTTTAATATAATCCACTTAGCCGTATCATAAACAATCTACACAGTATACTCTCTTTTAAAAGGTAAATATTTTTGATGTCATACAACCAAATAATTATATATTAACATTTCAATTATAAAGTATTTTTGTATATGTGCTATTTGATCCTTGAAACAAGTATGAGAGGTTTTCAACGCAGGTGTTTTTATGCCCATGTAAGAGTTGGGAACCTGATGCTTAGACATGAAAGGTGAGTGGGCAGTCACAAAGGCAGTAGAAACAGATTTGAGGTTGCTCAGATTATGATAATTTTAGAGAAATAATAGAAAAGTCCAAATTATGCAAGAGTCTCTTTTGATGAATCAGGGGAAAAAAAGCATGCCTGTCTTCCTTTACAAAATTGGCAGGTACATGGATACTAGAAAAGGAGGAATAGAGGAGATAATGTCTTAAGCATTCTTTATTAACTTGAATATCCAAATAACCAAATAAATTGAATAATCAAAGTATCCTAGAATTTTTTTCAAAATTAAATGTAATCAATCCAATAATGGCATGACTATTGGAACATGGCTTCTAAATTTAGACCATTGTGGGTTCCAAAACCTTATTTTTTCACTTGGTTATTTCGCTCCAGAAATGCATCTTCTCTCAGAAACAGAATAATTATTACGTCTCATGTTAGCACTCAACACTTGAATTTGCCCGTGTCATCTCCAAACTAACAAAAAATCTAGTTATTATTTAAGCCACTGTTTTAGGGGAAACTTAATCTGCTATATATTTCTGGATGCCAGAAACACACTTTTCAATAATGTGCATGCTACTTGCACCCATTCTTCCAACTCCAGCTGTGCCTACAGCTTGAGAAAGGGCAGAGGAGGGAAAGGAGAAAGGGTTCATGAGTATGTGGGATAAGAGATATACATGAAGCAAAGGGTTTTCTTGTGCATGCACAAGGAGTAAGGTGTATGCAACCCCAATAATCACCTGTACAGGGTATACATGTATCAGGCTTTCCTAAGGTAGAAAATGCCTGAGCTTTGCATTCAAAGCAAAGCACTACAGGGTTAAAACTTTTAAAACCATGAATAAATTTCAGATTTTTTATTTAATGTGAGCAATGGTGGGAGTAAGTCATCTTTTCTAAGAATTGTTAACTAGATTCCAAATTCTAGTCCTCTAACCTGTGCTTCAATAACTCAAAAATCACCTCCTATTTAGGTAATGAGAGTCAAATATGGATCAATTTGGAGTAGGAGAGACAACAGTTGAACTCAAAAACTGTGCTACTTTCTCTCTCAATACTATTTAATCTAAGTATACATTGTGTTTCTTATATTCTTTCACTAACAATAAACATATATGCAATATATGTTGCATATATTATTCTTATTTTTTTTCTGAGATCCTGACAACATATAGAATATTAAAGCTAGGTAGAATGATGGCGAATGAAAAAGACTGTACCCTCGTTAAAAAAAAAATGGATGCCTTTTGAGTGGAGCATGACATTAAGATCCCTTTCCGCTTGTGGCACCCAGGTACCTTGGCAGGAAAAAGATACATCTTTCCCACCTGCTTGGGTTCATAACCTTTTTCCTAGGCTATGCACCAAGGAGAGGGATTCTAGGATTATGCATCATGTTAATGCAAACCTTTTAAGTAAAGTAAAAAGGTGTAAAACATTGTATACATATTATACCATTTGATAGGGTTTGGCTCTGTGTCGCCACCCAAATCTCACCTTGAATTGTAATAATCCCCACATGTCAAGGGTGCGGCCAGGTGGAGATAATCGAATCATGGTAGCAGTTTTCCCATACTGTTCTCTTGGTAATGAATAAATCTCATGAGATCTGATGGTTTTGTAAATGGGAGTTTCCCTGCATAAGCTCTCTTGCCTGCCGCCATGTAAGGCGTGACTTTGTGCCTCATTCGCCTTTCTACCATGCTGGTGAGGTCTCTCCTGTCATGTGCAACAGTGAGGCCATTAAACCTCTTTCCTTTATAAATTACCCAGTCTCACGTATGTCTTTATCAGCAGCATGAGAACAGACTAATATAATAAATTGATACTGGGGGTAGTGGGGTGCTGCTGTAAAGATACAGAAAAACGTGGAAGCAACTTTGGAACTGGGTAACAGGCAGAGAGTGGAACAATTTGGAGGGATCAGAAGAAGCCAGGATAATTCGGGAAAGTTTGGAACTTTCTAGGGACTTGGAGGGCTCAGAAGGCAGGAAGATTGGGAAAGTTTGGAACTTCCTAAAGACTTGTTGAATGGCTTTGAGCAGAGTTGTTAGTAAAATGTACAACAAAGTCTAGGCTAAAGTGGTCTCAGATGGAGATAAGGAACTTGTTGAGAACTGGAGTAAAGGTCACTCTTGCTATGCAAAGAGACTGGTGGCATTTTGCTCCTGCCCTAGAGATCTGTAGAACTTTGAACTTGGAGAGATGATTTAGGGTATCTGGAGGAAGAAATTTCTAAGTGGCAAAGTGTTCAAGACGAAGCAGAGTGTAAAAGTTTGGAAAATTTGCAGCCTGATGATGCAGTAGAAAAGAAAAACCCATTTTCCGGGAGGAAAGTCAGGCCTGCTGCAGAAATTTGCATAAGTAACAAGGAGCTGAATGTTAATGACCAAGACAATGGGGAAAATATCTCCAGAGCATGTCAGAGACTGCAGCAGCCCCTCCCATTGCAAGCCCAGAGGCCTAGGAGGAAAAACTGGTCTTATGGTCCAGGCCCAGGGCTCCCCACCTGCTCTTTGCAGCCTCAGGACATGGTGCCCTGTGTCTCAGCTGCTTCAGCTCCAGGTGCGGCTAAAAGAGACCAAGGTACAGCTTGGGCCATGGCTTCAGTGGGTGCAAGCCCCAAGCCTTGGCAGCTTTCATGTGGTGTTGAGCCTGCAGGTGCACAGAGGTCAAGAGCTAATTAAAACCAAAGGTGAATAGAAGAAATGATAAAATAAGAGTATAGATTATTAAAGTAGAATCTGAAGAAAATTTAATAAAACAAACACTGATTTTTAAAAAGTGTGTACAATTGATATATTTCTAGGGAGACTGATTAAGAAAAATAGAGAAACTCAAATTACTAACACTAAGTCTGACATACCTAGTATCATAGGGATATTACTACGATTTTCAGACGCTGAAAGGACAGCAAGATACTATGAACATTGTGCCAGTAGATTTGACAGCTTAAATGAAATGAATGAATACTTTGAAGAAACAGAAAGGATTACAAAAAACTATGCTGCCCAATCTCAGTTAAAGAAATTGAGCTCAAACTTGTTCTTCCTTGTTTGTGGGAGCTAAGAAAAACTGAGAAGTACAATTGTGGTTATTAGAGGGCAGGAAGGATAGAAGGAGGGGAAGATGGGAAGTGGTCAATTAACAGTTACACCTAGATGAGAGGAATAAGTTCTAGCGTTCTGTAGCACTATAGAGTGAATATGATTAACAACAATTTAGTGTATATGTGTTAAGCTATTCTCATGTTGCTATAAAGAAACACCTGAGGCTGTGTCATTTATGAAGAAAAGAGGTTAAATTGGCTCATGGTTCTGCAGGCTGTTTAGGAAGCATGGCACTGGCATATGCTTGGCTTCTGGGGAGGCCCCGGGGAACTTTTGCTCATGGCAGAAGGCAAAGCAGGAACAGGCACATCACATGTTAAGATTGGGACCAAGAGTTGTAGGGGAAGGTGCTGCACACTTTTCAAAACCAGATTTCGTGTCAACTCAAAATGAGAACTCACTTATCACCAAGGGGATGATGTCAACCCATTCATGAGGGATCTGCCCCTGTGATACAAATACCTCCCACCAGGCCCCACCTCCAACACTGGAGACCACATTTCATCATGAGATTTGGAGAGGATACATACTCAAACCATATTAGTATATTTCCAAAAGCTAGAAGAGAGGATTTTGAATGCTCACAATACAAAGAAATGACAAGTGTTCAAGGTGAGGTGGGCTATGCTAATTACCCTGATTTGATTATTATACATTGTATACATGTATGGAAATATCACTCTGTATTTCATAAATAGGAATAATTTTTAAGTTTTAACTTAAAAAGGGGAAAAAGATATTGTACTCATAATAAAAAGACATTCAGGGCCCCAATGGCATCATTGAGGAATCCTACCGACCTGCCAAGGTGGAAATGAGTGTCCTTGCAGAAAATGGAGGAGTGGAAACCTCTCATCATTTTATCACCTCATGCTACCACAACAAGACAAAGACGTCAGTATAAAAAAAAACTACAAACGAATATTCCAAAGGAAATAGGATAAGTGAGAATATCTACAAAAATGCAAGAGTTAACATTAAAGAAATAAATTAATGTAATTTAACATACAGATGGAATAAAGGGAAAAACACATAGTATTATCTCAGTATATGCAACTACTATCTCACATATTTCTAGTAGGCAAGCAAAATTAACCACTTCGAAAAACAGTTTAGCAATTACTTTATAAAGTTAGAAATACATCTACACAGGACTCAGTGGTTACATTCCTAGATTTTTATCCAAGAAAAATGAAAATATACGTCTCCTCAAAGACTGATACACACATGTGCACAGCAGCTTGATTCATAATAGCCCCAGCCGGAAGCAATCAAAATGTCCAAAACCAAAGGAACAGCTAAACAAATTATGTTATACACACAGTCAAATACTACTCAGCAGTAAAAATAAATGAAATACAAATACACAAAATCACATGAATGAATTTCAAAGCATCCTGCTAAGAAAAATAGCAAGACACAAAGAGTATATCCTGAGCAGTTTCATTCACATGTACTATAGTTCTAGAATAGGTGAAAGTAATCTAGCGTCATTGTGGTTGTTTTGTGTTTGGACTATGGATGAAATGACTGTTAAGGCAGCATAAAGAAATTTGTCAAAGTGATGGAAATATGGCATATCTTGTTTGTGATAGTGTTTATACCAAATATGCACATATTTGCCAAAACTCATGAAAATATACCCTTAAAATTGCTGTATTTTATTGTATACAAATTTTACATTAATAAAGTTGATTTCAAAGGACAACAGCTGCAAAGTTTTGGGGGATTCTCAGTGACCAAAGTTGCATGGTCAAGGTGATACGTGGCTCCTCCCTTCGCACAGTATAGCAAAGCTCTTCTTATTCAGCACTAACCAGCCAAGCAAGTTCTCCACCCAGGGTGCTGAGATCTTAATGAAACCAGAAGCCAAAAGGTGAGCCTAAGCTGCCCCACAACTGCTTACTCTGAAAAAAGGCACCAACACCCCTCCAGAGGTAATCTTCTTAAAGACATAAATTCACAGGAAACACTTTTTGTGGAGTTTCTTCCCTGTTCAGACATTCCTGTAGTGCCTGACTTTTTTTCTCGTTCTGAGGTTTTGTTTTGTTTCTAATCCTTCTCAGTATGATGATAGATTTATAGGCCAGTAGGGTGGGCAAGTAGCTAGATTAATAAATTAGTTCATTCAGTATGTAACAGACTTAATCAGTCCGAGAACACTGTGTGAGCAAAGGGTAATAAATGGACAAATGGGGAGCCTAAGAGATTTCATTAAAAATGCAAGTCGAAGGGAGCCCTAGTTTCCTGTCTTAATGTCACCATTATTCAACCCTCTTTAGGTTCATTTGCAAAGTATAGTGGCCAGGGAAAGAAAAGCTTTATTTGTGAAACATCAACACTCAAACAAGAATATTTGCACTAAGAAGTGGCAATCTGAGCAATATCAGAATTGGTATAGCAGAAAGTCTAGGACATTGTGGTTAGACAAACCTGGGTTTCTTTCCAATCTCTACTTTTTACTTGTTTAATGAATACCAATATTTTGCATGATTGGAAAATAAATGAAGTTGCTTCATGTCTTGTTTTGGAAATCTTATCAAAAAAAAATTTACAAATCAACATTATTGGAATAGTTAAGTATAAGCAATATACTTTGAATATATTTGCTGCTTAATAATTTTTTATGAAATGAATTTAAAAATAATCCACAAAGAGTCAGAGAGAAAGATTGTGGTCCAGATACCTCAAAATAATTGAGATTTGTTGAGTAATTGCTCAACTTTCAATATTTTCTAAATGTGAAAAATGCTTCACTTTGTTAAACTTGACCAGTTTGGTTCATTTACTTGATCAAGTTTCTTAACTTCCTTAGAGCTCATTTTTCACATCTGTAAAAAAGGCAAAGATTACCTAAAGTCCTGCAAAGTGCCCAGAACCATTTTAGTTGTTTGTATCAAGGTTTTTGAATGTAGATAAATGGAGATAAAGAAGTAAGCATTTACTCTGCTTACTTAGCTTGACATTGACTGGAGGCATGTAGTTCTCTATCTGAAGAGTTTCTTATGAGCATTCAAAGATCAGCTCCTGTTATCATATTATCTTGTGCTAGGACCTTGTCATTGTTACTATTGAGAAAGAGTCGGCCCTACCACTCAGATAACTTAACAGCTCAATGAGATGGTGTTTAATTTTCTTTTTTGCTGATTCTTTCTAGATTTCTTACTTATTAAAAAACAAAAACAAACAAACAAACAAAAACACTGTCTGGCCACCAAACTTTAACAAATTCAGTTAGCAAACTTAAGAGATGATTTAATCCCTGCTTACCATTGTGATTCAACTAGTTCCAAAGCTAACAATTGACTGACCAAACTTGCTCAATTAATATCCAAATTGGGCACTGGAGCATTGGATAATATAACATAGATAATTAGAAAATTTATCATTGAAATCTGTTTTTTAAAAATATATGTCTATGTAGCTGCCTTCTTGGTTCAGAATTACCTCTCCTCTGTACTTTGGACTTTCAGAAAACTTATGATTTTTAAAAGGAAAAGAGCTATAGTTCTACCTAGGATGTAGAAAATAGAGAGATGGAAGAAATGTTGCTTCCACCTTACAAAATTGTTTTGTTTAATCACAAACATATGTGTGTATATCAACATATTATATTTATGATACATATATACATAATATATACCTAAGATATATACATACACATCATATAAATGCTACATATACACACATCTCATGTATTTATGGATAGCCTCACAGATTCACACAAGAATATCTTATATGAATAGTCTTGTATGAAAGACTCTGAGAGAAAGTGAAAGACTCTGTGTGAGAATTTTGAAAGCATTCTGAGTCCCCAACTCTGTGGATTTTACACCTCCTCCTCCAATACCTCAATAACTTACTGAGCAAGTAGGATGACTTTTAGTTCAGGTTTCCTGGAAATAGACAAAGAAGATCTGTGTAAAAGAAGTCTATTAAAGATTGCATTTAGGAGTGATGCCTGGAAGGAAGGGAAAAGAAAAAGTTGCACTGCGATTAAGTCATTACAGAGGTCTCAGCCAAATCACTGGGCAGCTCTGAAGCTGGAATGGCTTTTTGCTGTTTCAAAATGAGGCAAGTTTCCAGAGCCTTCATATCCTATTAGGACTAGTTATTGTATCTGCTATGCCCGCAGTGAAGGAGTGTAACTTTTGTGGAAACACAAATCCATTCAGTCTAGGGCAAGCACCAGACAGGGTAGCAGCTATGCGCCACCAAGCTAAGATTCCGAGACTTTTGGTAGCTAAGAGAATGAGTGTTGTACTCCTGAAAGAGAGATCTGGGTGATAAAAGTAATATCCACTACAAGTCATCTCTTGCATTGCTTCCTATAGTAACTTTACTCCATCTGTGTACAGCTTCTGCACGATTCTTGTTGATATCATTCATGTGTAAGAGGAAGGTTGGTGACATGAAAGGTTGGTGACCAGCCTTTGCTAGTTTTGAAGCTTTAACTGATCCTCATTAGCTTCCTCCTTTACTATCTTCATCTGCGGCTATTACCTCTACTGCTCTAGGTTGCTCACCTGGTGGGTATGTCCTTCCTCTGGGAACCCAGATCTGTAGATGCACAGAGCCTAAAGTTTTGGAGAAGAAAAGCAAAAATGTCCTGGGTCACTGATAATAAGGACTAGCAGAGACATTCCTACTTCAAGTCTTGTTCCTATACCCAGGTGTTCTACCCACAGGGAAGTTAACATTATGTAATGGTTGTATCAGGGTGTAAGTGCATCCTGGAGGATAGCACACAGTACTTGCAGAATGGCAACTACTACTACTTTCAAAAGGCTAATTCATCCAACTATAAAACTGGCAGCTTCTGGGTGGTATGAAGCAGTAGGACCAGTGAATCTCATTGTCCTAAGCCCATAGCAATATCTATACTGCTCTGAAGTCAACTGCAAGATCCAAGGCAATGTTTTATAGGATCTCATGTTGTGGGAAAACCCCTTTAAGTTCTCTAAAAAGGAGCTGGCTGGGGTCCTGAACGTAGGAAAGGAAAATTTATATTCACAATAAATGTCAATCCTATTCAAGGTCAAATCATGCCCTCTCAATGGTTGAAGGTGTCTATTGTAATTAACTTTCCCCAACTGGATGGTTGATATCCTTAAGAGACGATGCCATATCAAGGAGCACAGTATTGGTCCCAGTTGCTGTCATGTCAGACATTCAGTAGTGGAAGTAGCTAAATAAACTTTGGTAATTTTGAATCTATGCAGCTGGGCTCATTCGTAGCCTTCATATCTGCTGCTGTAGATACTCCCTTCAGGCCCTGATGTACTAGCCTTGGAATAGCCACATTCAAAGCCCAGCTGACGTCAACTGTTCAAGTCATTCTGGCTCTTGATGGTTTAGTGCCTCCTACACAGGAGCTGCTCTCTGGTGAGAATTACTATACAATTTGCTATGTACCGGTGACTACCAGAGAGTACCAAAACGATTCCTTTGTGCCTCCCTTTTCCCTGCTTTGTGAGCAGTAATGTCTACAGTGGTTACACTATGCTTATTTTCCCATGATATCATGGGGAATAGGGAGGTTATATTGTCTGTTGATTTTACAGCTCTAAAACTTAACTCCAGGAGCTGTAAATAAGAAGCTGCCCCCAAGGACCATCATCTGCACCTGGATGTGATTTAGACTTTAAGCAGATGCTGTACAAATATAGAACTTTTGGAGAGTCTTCAAAAAGGAGAAGTATATTTTAAATATGATACAAATGTAAAATAAATTGTGGGCAGAGAGCAAATTGTGGAGTTTCAAAAACATGTTTATACGTTTTTTGACATTGCTTTTTTTGAAGAGTAAAGTTTAATTTCCACCCCTTTTGAGTATGAGCTGGATTTAATGACTCTTTCTTAATCAATGTCTTGCAGTAAAAGTGCTGGTGTGTAAGCCGGGTCATGAAAGACAATATGAAGTCAGCTTCTCTCTTGATCACTCACACTGGGGGAGGTCAGCTATTACTTTGTGAATATACTTGAACCACCTTATGGAGCAGATCATGTGACAGAGAACTGAGTCTTCTGGCCAATGCCAGCAAGGAACTGAGACCCGCTGCCAACAGTCACATTAGTAATCATGGAAATGGATCCTGCAGCCCTAGTTAAGTCTCCAGATAATTGCAACGGAGACTGACCCTGTTAGCAACTTTATGAGAGCCCTCCAGCCTAGAGGCACTCCCAGATTCCTGAGTCACAGAAACTATGAGGTAATAGATATTTGTTGTTTTAAGCCTTTAAGTTTAAGGGTAATTTGTTATGCACTGGTAGAGCTACCATCATCACTGATTACTACAAGAGTGATATATTAGTTTACCAGTATACAAAGTTGGAGGAATTTTATATTCAGCTTTCAGTGTCAAACTTTCAGTGTCAAGTGAAAATGTGTCAGCAAACAGGAGGCCATATTTTCCTGGCTAAAGTTATTACTGAATCTTAGTGTCCATCTAGAAACTCAAAATTATTTGAACTTCTTAAATATAAACATAACAAATTGAGGCATTAAAGTCACATATAATATATCCAGTTCACAAATTAATAAAAATGTCACAAGGTTTTAAAGAAAATATGTTGTATATGATTTATCTTTAGCACATTCAATGAAATCAAATGGAATATTTAAAATTTTTACCTAGGTTCTTACTATCTATCTCAAATAAGATGCTTTTCTATTTTCAGGCTGATTTTTGAAGTTCCACAAATTGAAACAAAATGGTAAAATCTTTGACTAACCTTAGAATTTATGTGCCACTAATATCCAAATAAACCTTACTCAATTAAGAAGTATGTAATATGGCCGGGCGCGGTGGCTCACCCCTGTAATCTCCGCACTTCGGGAGGCCGAGACGGGCGGATCACGAGGTCAGGAGATCGAGACCATCCTGGCTAACACGGTGAAACCCCGTCTCTACTAAAAAATACAAAAAACCAGCCAGGCGAGGTGGCGGCGCCTGTAGTCCCAGCTACTCCGGAGGCTGAGGCGGGAGAATGGCGTGAACCCGGGAGGCGGAGCTTGCAGTGAGCTGAGATCCGGCCACTCACTCCAGCCTGGGCGACAAAGCGAGACTCCGTCTCAAAAAAAAAAAAAAAAAAAAGAAAGTATGTAATATAAGATGTTAGACTGTGAAACAGAAAAACATAAGAAAAACAATTCCTAAGCCTCCGCAATTGCATTTATGTGAGCGATCTGTAAGCTAGTTACTCAGAGCACAAGAAAAAAAAGGAAAGCGCTTATATATTATTTTTGTTAGGTGGCAGAAATGTAAGACATTTATCTTCAGAGCTGTATTTTTCCTGGGAACAAACACAGGCTAGAATGTACCTAAAGATTTTTTGTGCTTGTGACGAAGTGAATAATGACTTCTTTGTACTATGTAATGTTGGGATCAAAAGAATCATTCTTGTAAAGATTATGTGTATAGGCTGAAAGAGCAAGGCTACGTGATAAATCAGTGGAGACATTTTTTCCAGAGATTGAGATAAAGAGGCCTAGGTAGTTCAATTTCAGTTTTAATCATCTTATAATATAGGAGTGGAACTTGGAGTCTACTGGAATATTAGCACAGTCACTTGTTCATTTGCCTGAAAAATCAAGTTTCATGCAAACCTTTGAAAGTGCTATATTGGTAGTCAACTCACAGAATTATTCTTTACATGACTGTTGTGCTGACATTCTATGTGACTGGTTTACGTGAATTAGAGAGAAACTAAATTATTACTTTTTAAATATCCAGCTTTATATTTTTCCACAGATGTAAATGTTCTCTTGGTTTTTATTACTCAGTGATGCCACAGTGGTCTCTTTAAGTAGTTTAGACCATAGATATTGTATTTAAAAATATATTGGCATGTATTGACCACTATGTGTGTATGTGCAAACATGTACATGGTTCTGTGTCTATATTCCAGATACAGCTAACATGATCTTCCATCATCTAAAGCTAAAGTTCAGAGCATAGCCTTTCCCTTGTGATTATTGAATCCAGAGTACAGACATGGGTAAAAACAAAATCTGTAAAGAAAGGGTAGCAAACTAATAAGCAAATCAAAACATGTAGGAAAAAAGGCTCACATTCCTTCCTCAGCTCCCATGGCTTATAGCCCTAGGAAATAAGAAAATATATACAGCTGATCTTTGAACAATATGGATTTAAACTCTGTGTGTCCATTTATATATGGATCTTTTTTTCAATAATTATATTAGAAAAAATTTGGAGATTTGTAAACAATTAGAAAAAGCAATTAGAAAAAAGTATACAACCTGGAAATACTGAAAAAATTAAGAAAATGTATGTCATGAATATATAAAATATATGTGGATACTCATTCACTACCATAAAAAATACATACATTTATTATAAAAAGTTAAAATGTATCAAAACTTGTGCATACTCCTACAGATTGCATATAATAGGATTCACAGTTGATAGAAATATAAACAAGCATAAATATGTAGTAGTAAATTATAACTGTATAAAGTTAACTGTAGCACATACTGTGCCACTGTAATAATTTTGTAGCCATCTCTTGCATGAGCTCAAGTGTTGCAAACTGCTTAAAATGCCATGGGACACCAATCATTTCCATGTAAGCAGTTGTTTCTCCAGCAAATTGTGTATCACACTAAAAAGTGATCTCTCATGGTTCTTGCATATTTGATTAGTACAATACCATCAAACTTGAATAACATCATGGGACCCATACAAGGTGCCACTAGTGATGCTGAAAGTGCTTCCAAGAAGCAGAGAAAAGTTGTAACGTTAAAAGAAAAAGTTGAATTGCTTGATATGTGTATCATAAATTGAGATCTGCAACTGCGGTTGACCACCATTTCAAGATAAATGAATATAGCATAAGAACTACTTCAAAACAAAGAAAAGGTAATTCATGAACGTGTTACTGCAGCTATGCCAGCAGGTGTGAAAACCTTGCACGTTTTGTGAAATATATTTTTATCTCATATTGAAAATGCAGCTTTTGCTTTTCGTGGGTGCAGGGTTTCTGTAAGAAAGGTATATGTATACATTCTAATATGATTCAAGATAAAGCAGTCATTACATGAGACCTTAAAAGGGAGGTAAAGAATCTAAAGCTGGCCAGGCGCAGTGGCTCATGCCTGTAATCCCAGCACTTTGGGAGGCCGAGACGGGCGGATCACGAGGTCAGGAGATCGAGACCATCCTGGCTAACACGGTGAAACCCCGTCTCTACTAAAAATACAAAAAATTAGCCAGGCGTGGTGGCGGGCGCCTGTAGTCCCAGCTACTTGGGAGGTTGAAGCAGGAGAATGGCGTGAACCCGGGAGGCAGAGCTTGCAGTGAGCTGAGATCATGCCACTGCACTCCAGCCTGGGCAACAGAGCAAGACTCCATCTCAAAAAAAAAAAAAAAAAAGAATGTAAAGCTGGAGAACTTGATGCCAGCAAAGGATGGCTTGATAATTTTAGAAAGAGATTTGGTTTTAAAAATGTCACAATAACAGGAAAAGCAGCTTCTGCCCACCAAGAGGCAGCAGACCAGTTCTCAGATGTCATGAAGAAAATCATTGTGGAGAAGGGACATCTGCCTAAACAGATTTTTAATGTAGATGAAAGTGCCATATTTCAGAACACAAAACAAAACAAAACATGCCACATGGGTCATTTATCAGTGAGGAAGAGAGGAGAGCACCAGGATTTAAGGCAGAAAGGCATAGGCTAACTCTACTATTTTGTGCAAATGCAGTCAGGTTTGTGATCAGGATTGGCCTTATCTATAAAACTTCTGACTCTGAGTCTTGAATGGAAGAGATAAATACCAGTTGCCAGTCTTTTGCTTGTACAACAAGAAGTCCTGGCCAATGAGAACACTTTTCTGGGCTGATTTCCCGATACTTTGTTCCTGCAGTCAGGACGTGAGTTGCCAGGAAGGGGGTTGCCTTATAAATTTTTTGATATGGGACAATGCCTCTGGCCATCCAGAGCCCCAGGAGTTCAACACCAAAGGCACTGAAGTGGTCTACTTGCCCCCAAACACAACATTTCTAATTCAATCTCTAGATCAGGAGGTCATAAGGAACTTTAAGGCTCATTACACACAGTATCCTGTGGAAAGAATTGTCAATGCTTTGAAAGAGAGTACTGGTAGATAGAAGATCATGTAAGTCTGGAAGTGTTACACCATTGAAGATGCCATCATTATTATAGAAAAAGCTGTGAAGACCATCAGGTCTAAAACAGTAAATTCCTGCGGGAGAAACTGTCCTGATGTTGTGCAAAACTTCACAGGACTTACGACAGCCAATCAAGAAAATCATGAAAGAGTTTGTGGATATGGCAAAAAAGGGTGAAGGGTGAAAAGTACAATCTTCAAGAAATTCAAGAGCTAATAAGAGAGGACTCCACAGGAGACAACTTGATAAAGATGAGTGCCTGTTAACCAGTGCCAGGAGACGAGAAAGAAGTACAAGAAGCAATGCCAGGAAACTGACATTAGACAATCTAGCAGAAGGGCTATGATTATTCAAGACTTTTTTATTTCTTTGATGATATGGACCCTTCTATAATATGGGCACTAAACCTAAAGCAAATGGTGGAAGGATTGGCACCAAACAGAAACATTTGAGAGAAATGAAACACAAAAAGTCAGACAGAAATTATGATGTATTTCTGTGAAGTTCCAACCAAATGTGCCTCCCTCCCCTGCCTCCCCTTCCACCTCCTCTACGTCTTCTGCCTCTGCCAGCACTGAGTCCGCAAGACCAACCCCTCTACTTCCTCTTCCTTCTAAGCCTACTTAAGGTGAAGATAATGAGAATACAGATCTTTATGTTAATCTCCTTCCAATTAACAAATAGTAAATGTATCTTCTTTCTTATAATTTTCTTAGTAACATTTTCCTAGCTTACTTTATTGTAAGAGTACAGTATATAATGCATATACAAAATATGAATTAATTGGCTATTATGTTACCAGTAAGGTTTCCAGTCAACAGTAGTCTATTAGTAGTTAAATTTTGGGGCACTCAAAAGCCATGTGTGGATTTTCAGCTATGGGGATGGGTTGATACCCCTAACCCCACGATCAAGGTTCTACTGTACTCTAGTGACAATTCAGAAGAGATTTATCATTCTCTCTACCATCTTTTTGAAAATATTTTTCTTCTTATTTTTCTGTGTATCTCTTTAAAATATCTTTTACTTTTCCACCCATGATTCTTTCACACTCTACTCCTGGTCTTCCCAAAATACTCAACTTCTCTTCTTAACTAGACCAATATAAACAACACATTAATAGGCATACTAGTCAATAACCATCAGTTATTAACTGCTTTTTATACGCTAGGCGTTGTCCTAATAATTTTGCATGAATTTATTCATTTTATTCTTATCATATTTCTATAAGAAAGGTATTAATACTATCTCCATTTTACTGAAACAGAAGCATTGGAAGTTTAAATAGTTTATCCAAGGTCATACAGCTAGTGAGTGACAGAGCCAACCTTTCTGCCTCTATAACGCCTACTTTTATCCTTGACATCATTTTGCATACTTGTTTTCATGTATGTTGTACCCTCACTGCAATGACATTGTGTGTTCTTTGTTTACAATTTTAACAGTAGGACTAGAGAAATAGTCACATCAGGCTACTAAAAACTACTGTCCAGTTTCAGTCCATTTTTAAAAACCACACATACATATATAATTTTTATGTTTTATAACTATTTCATGTAAAATGATTTTTTAAATAATTATATTATGTATTAAATAAACCCTGGCCCTCAGACTTGAGTTTAATTACAAACACATACTTTTGACCTTTGTTTTAAAGGATCAAATGTTATGATAGCAAATTAGAACATGAAGTTGGTTGGAAAAGCAAAATATACTGAATCAAATACTTGACTTTGGGTTTGTGCTTTGGACCCCATGACTGAATAAATGGATAGCTGTGGGTTGAGGATGGAAAAAGCCTGATCCACATTGATTTTATCACTCTTTATCTTATACTTGTACCTCTACTTTCTAAGTATTTGTAATAAGTTTAATATATTATACTGATGAAGGCAGGTTAATTTACTGCCTTAGTATCACAGAAAGCACTGTCCTTCACAGTATCACAGTAGGTAAGGTAGCATGGTGCAATGAATAAAATCTGTATCTTTACATTTTTTACATTTAATTTTTGTGGGTACATAGTAGGTGTATATACTGATACAATTTAGCTCTGTGTCCCCACCCAAATCTCACCTTGAATTGTAATAATTCCTATTCTAGGGCTGAACCAGGTGTTGATAATTAAACCATGGGGGCAGTTTCTCCAGTGCTGTTCTTGTGATAGTGAGTGAGTTCTTGAAAGATTCGACGGTTTAATAAGGGGCTTCTCCGTTCACTTGGCACCCAACCTCTCTCCTGTTGACTTGTGAAGAGGTGCCTTCCACCCTGATTGTAAGTTTCCTGAAGCCTCTCCAGCCATGCAGAACTGTGAGTCAATTAAAACATTTTTATATAAATTACCCAATCTCCAGTATTTCTTCATAGCAGCATGAGAATGGACTAATAAAGTAAATTGGTACCAGGTAGTAGGGCACTGCTGTAAAGATATCTGAAAATGTGGGAGCAACTTTGGAACAGGCAGAGGTTGGAACACTTCAGAGGGCTCAGAAGAAGACAGAAGATGTGGAAAATTTTGGAACTTTCTAGAGACTTGTTGAATGGCTTTGACAAAAATGCTGATAGTAATATGGAGAATAAAGTCTACACCAAGGTGGTCTCAGATAGAGATGATGAACTTCTTAAGAACTAAAGCAAAGGTGACTCTTGCTATGCATTAGTAAAGAGACTGGTGGCACTTTGCTCGTGCCCTAGAGATGTGTGGAACTTTGAACTTGCGAGAGATGATTTAGGATATCGGTGGAAGAAATTTCTAACTGGCAAAGTGTTCAATAGGAAGCAGAGCATAAATGTTTGGAAAATTTGCAACCTGACCATGTGATAGAAAAGAAAAACCTTTTTCTAAGGAGAAATTCAAGCCCTCTGCAGAATTTTGCATAAGTAACAAGAAGCTGAATGTTATTCACCAAGACAATGGGGAAAATGTCTCCAGGACATATCAGAGAACTTCACAGCAGCTTCTCCCATCACAAGTCCAGAGGCCTAGGAGGGAAAAAATGGTTTTATGAGCCTGACCCAGGGGCCCCCTTCCTCTATGTTGCCTCGGGACATGGTGCCCAGCGTCCCAGCTGCTTCAGCTCCAGCCATGGGTAAAAGGGATCAATGTACCACTCAGGCCATTACTTCAGAGGGTGCAAGCCCCCTTGTGTGTACACAGAACACAAGAATTGAGGTTTGGGAACCTCTGCCTAGATTTCAGAGAATGTATAGAAATGCCTGGATGTCCAGGCAGAAGTTTGCTGCAGGGACAGAGCTCTCATGGAGAACCCATGCTAGGGCAGTGCAGAAGGGAAATGTGGTGTTGGAGCCCCCACAGAGAGTCCTACTGGGCCACCACCTAGTAGAGCTGTGAGGAGAGGGCAACTGTCCTCCAGACTCCAGAATGGTAGATCCATCAACAGCTTGCACAGTGTGCCTGGAAAAGTCACAGGCACTCAATGTCAGTCCATGAAGGCAGCTGAGAGAGGAGCTGTACCCTGCAAAGCCACAGAGGTGGAGCTGCCCAATGTTGTGGGAGCCCACTTCTTGCATCTGGATGTGAGACATGGAGTCAAAAGGGACCATTTTGGATCTTTAAGGTTTAACGACTGCCCAATTAGATTTTTGGACTTACATAGGGCCTGTAGTCCTTTTGTCTTGGCCAATTTCTCCCATTTGGAATGGGTGCATTTAACCAATATCTATGCCCTTGTTGTATCTAGGAAGTAACTAACTGTCTTTTGATTTTACAGGCTCATAGGCAGAAGGAACTTGCCTTGTCTCAGATGAGACTTTGACTTGGACTATTGGGCTAATGCTGGAATAAGTTAAGACTATAGGGGACTGTTTGGAAGGCATGATTATGTTTTGAAATATGAGAATATGAGATTTGGGAGGCACCAGGGTGGAATGATATGGTTTGGCTCTGTGTGCTCACCCAAATCTCGCCTTGAATTGTAGTAATTCTTACATGTCAGTAGTGAGACCAGGTGGAGATAATTGAATCATGGGGTGATTTCTCTCATGCTTTTCTCCTGATAGTAAGTTCTCATGAGATATGATAGTTTTACAAGGGGCTCTCCATCACTCGGCACTCATTCTCTCTCCTACCACCCTATGAAGAGTTGCCTTCTACCACGACTGTAGCCATGCGGAACTGTGAGTCAGTTAAACCTCTTTTTAAAATAAATTACCCAGTCTCAAGTATTTCTTCGTAGCAGCTTGAGAACAGACTCATACATACATCTATGGAGTGCATGAGGTATTTTGATACAGGCATACAATGAATAATTAGCACATCAGGGTAAATGAGGCATCCATCATCTCAGGCATTTACACTTTATGCTACAAACAATCCAAGTATGTTCTTTTAGTTATTTTTAAATGTACAATAAACTATTGTTGACTGTAGTCACTCTGTTGTACTGTCAAATACTAGATCTTATTCATTCTATCTAACCATATTTTCAGACCCATTAACTATCCTTTTTTCTTCCCTGCTTACTACCCTTTTCAGCCTCTGGGAACCACCCCAAAAGCAAAATACTAATATTAATACTACTACTAATAATAATAATAATTCATTTTATAGGAACATACAATAAACATTTGATCATTTTTCTTGTATTGGAAATGTTTGTTTTTTCTTCTTTCGGTACAATTATAAATAGAGTTGTAATAAACATAATCAGTAAATAAATACAGGGGAAAAACTGCATCTTCATCTCATTAGGCTGGGATTAATTTATTTATTTTTAGTGACAGAATCTGTCACTCAGACTAGAGTGCAGTGTTGTAACCATAGCTCGCTCTAACCTTGAACTCCTAAGCATAAGTTATCCTCCTCCCTCAGCCTCCTGACTGGCTAGGACTACAGGTGTGCATCACTGTGCCTGCCTGTTTTTTTTTTTTAATTTTTTGTAGAAACAGTGCCTTGATATGTTGCCCAGGTTAATTTTGAACTCTTGGCCTCAAGTGATCCTCCTGCCTTGGCATCCCAAAGTGCTGGGATTACAGACACATGTCACCATGTTGAGCCTAGGCCTGGAATTAAATTATCATTTTCTCTTTTACAAATCATGCAAATTGGACAAAGTCTTATCAATAATTTTGTCTTTGTTTCCATATCCATGTGTGAATCAAAACTTCTGATTATATCTTATATAAATAGCTTTGAAAAGTATAAGTGCTAAGTGTGCAATATAAAATTTAGTTTTATGTTCAAACATGGAATAGCAATTTACTTACTGATTTCTCTTTTACAAAATTTGAGGACACTAAATTTAATTTTCTTGAATTTAATTTTTATTCATCATTATATTATTAGGCAACTATCTTGAGTGAAACCATTATTCTCAATCGAAGTAATAGAAAAAACTTCTATAGCTGTCTAAATGCCTCCAATTGCCTTGGTGCTTAACTTATTTCTTTGGGCCAGAGGAAATTCTTTACTAAAATATGAAGTCAGCAGATTTCAGTAATATATTGTGAATCTAAAACAAAAATTGGATTAGAAGGGTTTAAGACAGTTTTAATTACACAGAGTGGGGACACCTTCATAAACCCAAAGTCAGGGTTATGCTCCCCTTTGATTTCCTCATTTCCTCTTCATCTGATAGAATCTTAATTTTTAAGAAGATAAAATAAGCTCAGAGATATAAAACATCAAAAGCATCATATCTAGGGAGCCCCCTTCAGGATTGCAGAATGTGCAATCTTAGAAATCAATGGAATCCACAGAGAAAAATATTAAAATAAATAATAGAGGACAGTAAGCTTGCTCAAAACAGTGTCAACTTAGACAAATTAATAATCTACTGGAAAATGCAATTTTTCAAGGGTGACATGTAATTAAAAAGAACTTCTCAAATGGTAATAAAATTATAAACTTTTTATGAATAAATATTACTGAAAGATATTCAAGGTGCTTATGGATAAAATCTAATTCAATAGAAATAGATAAAATAGTACATCAATGACATATCTATATAATGTTCATGGATGGATAGGAAAACACTCTATACAAATATGTTAATTCTTTTAAAATTAATTTATAAACAATAAATCACAAATCAGAATACTGATGAAATTTATATGGAAAGGGAAAAAGTTAATATGAGCTAAGAAAACTTTGAGTAACATATATAGTGTGGGGAGATTTTACTTATGTAAACATCAATATTTATTGCAAATTTAAGTAATAAAATTGGGTGCTCTTGGTACAAGTATAGAAAATAAACAATGAAAGATAATAGATAATAAAAAACATCTATGTATGTTACATATGTGTGTATAACATATATATGTAATGGCATATGACAGGAATGGCATTTAAAATCAAGCAGAAGAGGATATATCAGTTTGGAAATAAATAGCTACAAGTATGAAAAGAATTAGATGTATAACTTACCCCCACACCCACACAAAGACGCACAATTCCAGATGGATTAAGTAGCCACATGTTATAAACAAAAATTTAAGCATTTAAAAGGAAATAAAATGATGCTTATGAGTTGTTCCAGGAAAGTTTTCTTACACTAGACTGAAAACCACTAATAACAATATTTCTCTCCTCCTCCACCACGGTAAGATGTCCTAGCTTCCCCTTTGCCCTCCACCATAATTGCAAGTTTCCTAATGCCTCCCAGTCATACCTCCTGTACAGCCTCCAGAACTGTGAGTAAATTAAACCTTTTTCTCCATAAATTATCCAGTCTCAGGTATATCTTTATAGCAGTGTGAGAATGGACTAATACAGTCAATTGGTACCAGAGAAGTGGGGCATTGTTATAAAGCTACCTAAAAATGTGAAAGCAGTTTTGGAACTGGATAATGGACAGATGGGAACAGTTTGGGGGGCTCAGAAAAAGACAGCAAAGTAAGGAAAAGTTTGGAACCTCCAAGAGACTTACTGGATGGTTTTGACCAAAATGCTGATAGTGATATGGACAATGAAGGCCAGTCTGAGGGGGTCTCCGACGGAGATGAGGAACTTATTGAGAACTGGAGTAAAGGTCACTTTTGCTATCTTTAGCAAAGAGACTGGCAGCATTGTTCCCCTGCTCTAGGGATCTGTGGAACTTTGAACTTGAGAGAGATGATTAAGGATACCTGGAGGAAGAAATGTCTAAGCAACAAAGCATTCAAGATGTGGCCTGGCTGCTTCTAAATGCCTATGCTTATTTGCATAAACTAATAGATGACCTGAAACTGAAACTTATAATTAATAGAAAAGCAAACCATAAAGGTTTGAAAAATTGTCAGACTAGCCATGTGGTAGGAATAACAAACAAACAACCAACAACAATAAAAACACTTTTTTTCTGGGGAAGAATTCAGGAAGGCTGCAGAAATCTGCATAAGTAAACAGGAGTCAAACGTTAATAGCCCAGAAAATGGGGAAAATGCCTATAAGAAATTTCAGAGACTTTCATGGCAGCCCCTCCCATGATAGGCCTGGAGGTCTAGGAGGGAAAAATGGTTTCATCCACTAAGCCCAGGGCCCTGCTTCTTATGCAGCCTTGGGACATGGCATTCTATATCCTGGTCACTCCAGCTCCAGCTGTGGCTAACAGGGGCCAATGTACAGCTCAGGGAATTGCTTCAGAGGATGCAAGCCCCAAGCCTTGGCAGCTTCCACACTGTGTTGGGCCTGCAGGTGCACAAAAGGCAAGAGTTGAGGTTTGGGAACTTCTGCCTAGATTTTAGGGGATATATGGAAATGCCAGGATGTTCAGGCAGAATTCTGCTACAGGGATGGAGCCCCTATGGAAAACCTCTACTAGGGCAGTGTGGAAGGAAAATGTAGGGCTTGAAACTCCACCCCCTACAGAGTACCCACTGAGGCATTACTTAGTGGAACTGTGAGAAGAGGGCCACCATCCTGCAGACCCCAGAATGGTAGATCCACGGACAGTTTGCATTGTGTGCCTGGAAAAGCTGCAGGTTCTCAAAACAAGCATGTGAAAGCTGCCATCAGGGGTGTACTCTACAGAGCCACAGAGGCAGAGCTTCCCAAGGCCTTGGGAGCCCACCATTTGCATCAGCATGTCCTGGATGTGATACATGGAGCCAAAGGAGATTATTTTGGAGATTTAAGTTTTAATGACTGGCCTGCTAGGTTTTAGACTTGCATGGGCCTGTAGTCCCTTTGTTTTGGCCAGTTTATCCATTTGGAATGAGAGCATTTACCCAACACCTATACCACCATAGTATCTTGGAAGTAACTAACTTGTTTTGTTTTTTTTTTTTTTGGTTTTTTTTTTTTTTTTATAGGCTCATAGGTAGAAGAGACTTGCTTTGTCTCAGATGAGACTTTGAACTTGAACATTTGAGTTAATGCCAGAATGAGTTAAGACTTTGGGACTGTTGAGAAGGCATGATTGTGTTTTGAAATGTGAGAAGGACATGAGGTTTGGAAGAAGCCAGGGGTGGAATGATATAGTTTGGTTCTGTGTTCCCACCTAAATATCATGTTGAATTGTAATTCCCAATGTTGGGGGAGAGACCTGGTGGGAGGTAATTGGATCATGGGAGTGGACTTCCCCCTTGCTGTTCTCATGATAGTGAGTGAATTCTCACCATAGTGAGTGAATTCTTACAAGATTTGATGGTTTAAAAGTTATGGCACTTCCCCCTTCTCTCTTTCCTGCTCTGCCATGGTAAGACATGCTTGCTTCCCCTCTGCCTTCTGCCATGATTGTAAGTTTCCTGATGCCTCCCAGCCATGTTTCCTATTAAGCCTGCAGAACCATGAGTCAATTAAACCTTTTTTATCTATAGATTGCCTAGTCTCCAGGTATGTCTTTATAGCAGCATGAGAATGTACTAATATGACCTATACCCACAATGGCATCCTTAGGTTTTATTCTAGGGTTTTTGTAGTTTTAGAAGTTACACTTAAGTCTATTTAAGTCTTTAATCTATCCTGAGTTATTTTTTGTATTTGGTGTTATAAAATATTCCAGTTTCGATCTTCTGCATATGGCTAGCTAGTTATTGCAGTACCATTTATTGAATGAGGAGTCCATTCATATTGCTCATGTTTGCCAACTTTCTTGAAGATATTTTAGTTGTAGATATGGAGATTTTTTTCACAGGTCTCTATTCTGTCCCATTGGTCTATGTGTCTATTTTTGTACCAGTACAATGCTTTTTTGATTACTGTAGCCTTCTAGTATAGGTTGAAGTCAGGTAGTGTGGTGCCTCCAGTTTTGAACTTTTTGCTTTGGATCATTTTGGCTATTTAGGCTCTTTTGTGGTGCCACATGAACATTAGAATAGTTTTTTTCCTAATTCCATGAAGAATGTTTTTCGTGGTTTCATAGAAAGAGCATTGAATTTCTAAACAGCTTTGTGTAGCCATTTTAATAACATTGATTTTTTGCATCCATGAGCATGAAGTATTTTTCATTTGTTAGTGTGATCTCTGATTTCTTTCAGCAGTGTTTTCGAATTCTCATTGAAGAGATATTGCAGCTTCCTGGTTAGTTGTATTCCTAGATACTTTATTCTTTTTATGGCTATTTTCAGTTGTGTCTCTGCCAGTTCTTGGTATCAGAATGACGCTGGCCTCATAGAACGAGTTAGGGCAGAGTCCTTCCTCCTCAATTATTTGGAAAAATTTTAGCAGCATTGGTATCAGCTCTTCTTTATACATCTGGGAGAAGTTGGCTGTGAGTTAGTCTGGTCTAGGGCTTTTCCTTATTGGTAGGTTTTTTATTACTGATTCAATTTCAGAACTTGTTATGGTCTGTTCAAGGTTTCAGTTTCTTCCTGGTTCAATCTTGGGAGATTGTATACTTGCAGGAATTTATGTATTTCTTCTAGATTTTCTAGTTTCTGTGTGTAAACGTGCTCATAATAGTTTTGATGATTTTTGTATGTTTGTGATGCCAGTAGTAATGCCCTCTTTGTCATTTCTAATTGCATTTATTTGGATCTTCTCTCTTTTTTCTTTATTAATCTAGTTAACGGTCCAGCTGATGTAGAGAGGCAAGCCCAAAAGTGTATCTTAGCCCACAAGGTTTTTGGCTTTGCCCAGGAAATAATTCAATGGCAAGCCAGAGATTGAAGAAAACAGCTTTAATGAATAGACAGTGTTATACCTTTGGCAGTGTTACAGCTCCTTGACTGCTCCTGCAGAGCAGGACTACTCCATAGGCAGAGAGAAACAACTTTCAGGGCAGTTTTGCCATCATATTTACACCCACCTTTAATTGCAAGCATACTAAGGTGTGGTTTATGCAGAAATTTCTAGGAAAGTGGCAATAATCATTGGGTTATTGCCATGAAAAGTAGTGGTAACTCCCAGGTGTTGCCATGGCAGTGGTAAGTTGACATGACACACTGGTGGGTGTGTCTGGTTGAAAGTGGTTTTCACCACAGTCCATTTTTAGCTAGTCCTAAATCTGGTCTGATGTCTGAGTCCTACCTCTAGAGTCAAGTCCTGTTTTCTACCCCATTTCCCCCTCAGAGATTAGATACTCTTCATTAATCTTATGGGGGCTTCAGAAGGGCAGAGATCTATCTTCTGTAACTGCTTTCTGTTGAGTTTATGGGGATATACACTGCCTGGCACTGGGGGAGTAAAAATCTCTGAATGCTTGATCAAAGGGGCTCAGAGACAGGATGCTTTGATCCTCCTAGTCAACAAGCGGGATGGGTTGGAAGCCTTGTGCCAGCATTGTTTTTATGGGGAACTATTGTAACCCGGAAGACAGAAATTTTACTAAGAAGTTAAACAAGCAAGTGCAAAGAATATTAATATGACAAGGTAGCTATCAAACGTCCTCAGAGAGGTAAAAACCAGGTGCCGGAAGAAGATAAAAATTCAAGGTTCTATTCCCACCCAGAGCATCATGTTACCACTTCTGGCTGAGTGATGATTCTTTTAAATAAGTAGTGGAGGTCCTTCAAAGGCTCACACATGTAGGTCGTGATGTCCTTCTTTTGTGCCTGCAGCTCATACAAAACAGGTTTAATATTGGACAGGTGTACCCAACTAGTTAATCCCTGAAGTTTAACAGCAGTGGGGATATTCAACAACACCGTATAGGGGCCCTTCCATTTTGGTTGTAGTTGATCTTCAGAGTATTCTTCTTTTCAAGATTTTAGCAAGATTGAATCTCCTGGTTGAATAGAGGGTTACTTCTTTCCCTTGTGCGAGGGGGCAATATTTTGCTTCCATATGCACGGAGGGCCTTTTGAACCTGGTCTAAGTTGATAATATGGGTGAGCATTCTCTGTGTCTCCTCATCAAGCAGGAGGTCTGAAGGTAAATAGGGCCTCCCATAAATCATCTCAAATAGACTAAGTTTTAGAGTTACCTTTGGGGCAATCCTTATGCATAAAAGGGGTACGAGCAGGAGAGAAACCCAGACCACTGAAATCTCCTGACAGAGTTTTGCTAATGTCCTTTTGAAAACATGATTAGCTTTTTCTACCTTACCTGAGGATTGAGGTCTCCAGGAGAAGTGAAGTTGATAGGTGATGCCTCAGGCTGAAAATACCTGCTGGGTCACTTTAGCTGTGAAGGAGGTCTGTTATCACTCTGCTGGCATTTAGGTCATCCAAACCTTGGGATGATCTCTTGAGTAAAAATTTGGACACTTGTAATGCCTTCTCTGACCTCGTGGGGAAAGCCTCAATCCACCCAGTGAAAGTATCTATAAATACTAGCAAATATTTTAGTCCCCTGTAAGGTGGCATCTGAGTAAAATCTATTTGCTAGTCTTTCCCAAGGTATGTCTCCTGATGTTGTACAGGTTAGAGTAGAAGTAGGGTATGAGGTGGCTTCCTGGGTTATTATGGGCACAAAGTTCGCATGCCCTGGTTACCCTCTTTACAGTCTGGAATAATTTCCTTCCTAAAAATATTTGAGAAACTGATTTGAACAGGGAGCCCCTTCCCAAAAGTGAGGAGTAATGGAAATACGTAACTATATTCCATCACTCAGGCTTGGGAAGAAGACGTTTGTTGCTTCCTCATAACCATTCCAAGGGATTCTTTTGTAAGCCTCTCTGTTCTGCTCATTTACTTCCCTCAGGGGTATAGTATGGTACTGCTGACGTGGTTGGAGTGCCTGGCATTAGTGCAGAGGCCTGTAATACTGGTGTTTCTTTAGCTGTGGCCTTAGCTGCTCTGTCTGCCAGAGCATTTCCGTGGACATATTAGATGTCTCACTTTTGATGTCCCTTGCAGTGAATAACCACTACTTCCTTTGGGAGCTGGGCAACATCTACAGTTTTCAAGATCTCAGAGTGATGTTTTATGGGGAATCCCTTAGTTGTTTGTAGTCCCCTTTCTCTCCATATAGCAGCATGAGCATGGAGCCTGAGGAATGCATACCGAGAGTCAGTATATATATTGACTCTTAAGTCTTTTCCCAATTGGACGGCCCTGATTAAAGCAATTAGTTCCACCTCTTGAGTGGAATTCTGAGAAGGCAAAGCTTTTGCCTTAATGATCACTTGCTGGCTAACTACTGCATAACCTGCCTTTCTTACTCTCTTATTCACAAAGCTACTCCCATCTGTAAACCACTCCACATTGGCAGGGGCTATCCGAGGCTCATCTTTGGGGTCAGGCTTGCTAGAGTAGTTCTGTTCTACGGTTTCCACACAGGAGTGAGTAAGTTGAGAATCTGCTTCCTAGAACATAAACCCTGGTAACAGGTTAGCAGGGTTTAAAATTCAACACACTTTAAAAGTTACCTTTTGGGTGTCAAGGAGAAGGGCCTGATGTTTAAGGAAGTGACCTGCTGTTAGCCATTGGTGTCCTTTTAGTTCTAAGATTCCCAGTACTTGGTGGGTGGGCATGACATCGAATTGTTGTCCCAAAGTAAACTTACTGGCTTCTACCAATACAGCAGTGCTGCCACAGCTTGCAAGCCTCCTGGCCACCCAGCCGCTGCTGGTCTAGATGTTTAGAAAAGTGAGTCACTGATTTGGGGCTATTCCCAACTTTTTGGGTTAGGATACCCAAAGCCATCCCTTGTTTTTCAGTCATTAAGGTAAAAACCTTTTTTTTTAAGGTAGGGAGTCACAAAGCAGGGGCTGTTCCCAGCTTTTCTTTTAGGGTCAAGAATGCCTGTTGGTAGGCTCCATCCTAATTCAAAGGCTCATGATCACTCCCATTTAAAGCTTCATAGAATATCTTTGCTATAAGACCAAATGTAGGTATCCAGATCCAACAAAATCCAGCCATTCCCCAAAATGCTCTTAACTCTCTCGTAGCCTGAGGGGGTTGGAGTGCCGAGATGGTCTCTTTTCACTCTTGGGCAAAAGTACTTTTCCCAGGAGTGAGAATATACCCCATATATTTAACCTTCTGCTCAGAGGTCTGGGCCTTATGTGAAGATACCCAATACCATTGCTTTCTGAGAAAATTAAGGAGCTGGGTTGTGTTTCTGCCAGTCTTCCCTAGTAGGGCTAGAAACTAGTAAGTCATGTACATATTGCAAGAGGAACCCATTAGTGAGCTGTAGTTCCCTTAACTTTTTGGCCAGCACATTTCCATAGATATGGGGACTAACCCAAAAACCTTGAAGAAGGACTGCCCAGGTAAGCTGAGATGCAGCATAAGTGTTTGGGTCAGTCCATTCAACAACAAAGATACACTGGGAGTTTGAGCGTAAAGGTTTAAAAAACAAAGCCTCCTTTAGGTTTAACACTGTGAATTAATGATTATCTTCTGGGACTTCAGTCAATATTGCATAAGGATTAGAAACTATAAAGTAAGAAATAGGAACACTTTTACACTGTTGGTGGGATTGTAAACTAGTTCAACCATTATGGAAAACAGTATGGCGATTCCTCAAGGATCTAGAACTAGATGTACCATATGACCCAGCCATCCCATT